>NC_037343.1:28986050-29289081 GCF_002263795.3 Bos taurus
GATGGTAGTTTGGTAAGATTTTCATCAGGAAATCCAGCTGCAGTGTCTGGGGCTGTGGCTACTTGGTCTCCACCTGACAAAGCCAGTCTGCACCATAGATCACTGTGTCCTCAGGGATGACTTCAAACATGTTCAGATTGCAACTGGCCCCAGTAATGCAACCACTTTTCAATATTACATTTCTGCCTACATACACTTTTAATAGACTATTACTTTTTTCAAAACAGAGTCCTTACAAGAAGGAAGGCTATAGGACTTCCCTGGTGGTACAGTGGATAAGAATCTGCCTGCCAATGCAGGGGGCATGAGTTCGATCCCTGATCCACAGGGATCCCACATGCAGTGGAGCAGTGAGGCCACAAGTACTGAGCCTGTGCTCTAGAGCTCTGCAACCAAGCACAGCCCCCACTCGTCGCAACTAGAGAAAGCCTGCAAAAAGCAATGAAGACCCAGCACAACCAAAAATAAATAATTTAAAACAAAAAAACAAGGACAGCTCTAGCTCCATCTGCAAGATGGTCTGGGGACAGGACCTTGAGGCAAAGGCTCTCAGGTGGGTCTCACAGTCCCGAGGACTCGTTTGCTCTGTGCCAGAACGAGGAGCCATCTCCCTCTGATGGAGGCCAGAGGAGGGAGGCTGAGCCCCTGACACCTCCTCTGTGGAAGAATGAATGACCGGATAGAGATAAAGGGGAAGGGTGGAGAGAGAAAGGAGAAGGGTGGAGAGAGGAGCGTCAGGAAGGATGCCGTGGAGATGGGCCCTTGCTTCTCTGACACCCTCTTCCTCTGCCTTCGCCACATCACCCGGTTGCTTCTTAAATGTTAATGATGGGAGGAAGGTTTAGAACTTCCTGGAGTCCAGGCTCAGCCAGTGTGAGATGTGTCCAAACAGACTCCAGACTTCTTTGCACATCAGCTTCCTGCCTCCCAGAGGCTGAAGCCCTGTCAGGAGTGCAGAGCCCTCTCTTCAGGAAAAGCATTTTCAAGGAGGGCAGGAAAGTCAGAGGATGAGACGGTTAGATAATATCACCAATTTATCAGACATGAATTTGAGCAAACGACGGGAGGCAGTGGAGGACAGAGAAGCCTGGTCTGCTGCAGTCCATGGGGTCGCATAGAGTCAGGCATGACTTAGTGACTGAACAACAACAGGAAGGCAACCCTGGAGCCCTGAGTGTGTTGCCTTCGCTGAGAAGGAGCAAGGGTAAGAGCAGATCACGGCTCCATGATCCAAGTCCGAAGGCTCAGCACCCATCGTTCTGCGTACCTGGGGCTCCTTGCAGTCACATACATTCCATTTGTACCCCCACAGCAATGGGGGACTTTGAGAAGGAAAATCGAGGCCGAAACACACAACACCATTCATGAAACACAGTATTGTCCAAAGCCATGAGCCTGAATATCAGGGACCCCCTGGGATTTGAACACAGGCCCCTTGACCAGTGTAGGCTTCACCCACAGCACCTTAATCTCATGGGTAAACAGTCTCCCAGTCTCAGTAGATGGGCTACCTCTGGGCAGCCAGCTAATCCCATCCGCAGTTCATTCATTCAATCAACATTCACTGAGCACCGATCAATCACCAGACACCTCAGAGCTGGGGAAACAAAGACAGAGTCCCAGCCAGTAGGAAGCCCACCCTTAGTAAACAGACAGCTACTCGGGGTGATAAGTGTGGCTGGGCTGAAGAGAGGCTGATGTGGATTCTCACTAGCTTCCCAGGGAGCAGTCCATGTCAAATTTCCCTGGTGTGACCCTTCCGTGCTGACTAGCAGAGGCAGCCCTGAGCTGTAGGGTTGGGAAAGGCCCCAGGCATGGTGATCATGCCTATGATCCCTTCCAAACTTTCTTGTGCCACAACTTTGACTGCAAAGAAAGTGTCATCCTTGGCGCCCCCAGGACCCTGGCCAGTCTGCCTGTTACCAGTGCTCAGGGCACCTGAAGAAATAAGATGAGGCCTAAAAGAAAGAAGCGTGATGAGTCAGGAAATGTGTGGCTAAGACCCAGATAGGAGGTGCTGGCTTCTTCACGCAGCAGGAACCCCTCCCTACTTCTGAGTGGGCCCAAGTCCAGCTCACCTTGTCAAAGCAGCCTTGGGCTGCTCCCCGTGACTTAGTTTCCACATTTACCAAATGAGGAGAATGATAATAGAGCTTTCATTGTAGGGTCGTTTGAATCACTATTTATTAAGCACTTAAACAGTTTCCAGGACTTGGAAAACACTATGGAAGACCTTTTTTAAAAAAGTAGAGAAAGGATTCGAGAAGCTATTTAACTGGTTCCCCTGCCTTCAGCCAAGATCCCATCCATGGAGCAGTTGAAAGAGGACAGGGGTAATCAACAGAAAGGTAGCACTGTTGCTGGGAATGTAAACTGGTACAACCACTGTGAAAAACAGAATGGAGTTTCCTCAAAAAATAAAAATAGATGTGATATACCATAGACACGAAATAGATATGAAAATAGATATGAAATACCATATGATCCTGAAATTGTACTCCTGGGTATACATCCAGAGAAAACTATAATTCAGAAAGACACATGCACCCCAATATTCATAGCAGCACTATTCACAATAGCCAGGACATGGAAACAAACTACATGTCCATTGACAGATGAATGGATAAAGAAGATGTGGTACGTGTATATATACACAATGGAATAGTATTCAGCCACCGAAAAGAATAAAATAATGCCATTTGCAGCAACATGGATAGATCTAGTGATTATCATACTGTTGCTGCTGCTGCTAAGTCACTTCAGTCGTGTCCGACTCTGTGTGACCCCATAGAGGGCAGCCCACGAGGCTCCCCTGTCCCTGGGATTCTCCAGGCAAGAACACTGGAGTGGGTTGCCATTTCCTTCTCTAATTATCATACTAAGTGAAGGAAATCAGAGAAAGACAAATATCATATAATATCACTTACATATGGAATCTAAAACATAACACAAATGAACTTATCTATAAAACAGAAACAGAAACAGACTCATAGACATTGAGAACAGACTTATGGTTGCCCAGGGGGTGGGGACAGAGAAGAGTTGGACTGGGAGTTTGGGATTAGCAGATGCAAACCATTATACATAGAATGGATAAACGCCAAGACCCTAATGTATAGCATAGGGAATTATATTCAATATCACATAATAAACCATAATGGAAAAGAATATGAAAAAATAAAATGTATGATTTCAGTCAACACACTAAAGGGGGAAAAAAGGAAATTTGCAAATGTGTCAACACTGATTATTACTGAGTTGAAGAAATCTGGGTGATTTTTGGTGTCATCTTTATGATTTTTCTGTATTTCCCACTCACCCCCACCAGCCTCTGACCCGGCTCTGAGCAGTGCCCTCCTGGGCAGTACAGGGGTAGGGGAGCGGTGGGAGCTTTTCCTGACTCTGACCCTGCCACTGAGACTGGGCTGGCTGCTGGCAGGTAGAGGAGGGACGCAGAATACCTGATGTTATGGGAGTCATGGGGTTACCCTGCCCATCCAAAGAATCTCCAAGGTACTTTGGCTCAGTGGTCGTCTTCTCTTCTCTAAAACCCCGTGAGATCACAAGGTCCTCCCAAATGAAGAAACCAAGACCAGAGAGGTCACAGAACTTGTCCAGGGTCACCAAGGGGAGAACACCTGTGGCTCTAACTTCAGGCCAAGCAGGATTTAGGCAGTGGCCACAAGGACCAGGGTAAGAGAGGAAAGGGTAGCACATGAGCTTGTCAAATGCATAAAAAAATGTTTACAAAAATGCATTGCTTTTTACACTTTTCTATTGCTCATGTAGAAAAACATTTGAAAATACAGAAAACTATAAAAAAGAAAATTTAAGTTATCTATAATCATATCTCCTAGATATTAACCTCTATTACCACATATTGGTATGTTTTCCTCCATGCTATTTCAAAATTTAAGGTGTTGGTGTTTGTATATTTTTATCCTGTTCTCTACTTAGTGTTGTTACAGCATGGAATAAAAGTCTTCAAAAACATGGTTTTTAATGACTACACAGTTAAATAATAATCATAGCCAACACTTTCATAACATGGTTTTGTTAACTCAGGTTTGCATAACAAAATACCACAGACTAGATGGAAACAACAAACACTTATCATCTCACACTTCTGGAGGTTGGGAGGCTCAAGGTCAAGGTGCCAGCTAATTCGGTCTCTGGTGAGAGCCCACTTCCTGGCTTGCAGGTGGCCGTCTTCTTGCTGTGTGCTCACATGGCAGAGAGAGAGTTCTGTTGCAGCTTCCTCTTTTATAAGGGCATTAATTCCACTATGAGGGTCTCATCTTCATTGCCTTATCTAAACCTAATTAATCCCTAAAGACCCCCAATTCCTAATTCCACCACATTGGGGGTTAGGACTCACGTATATGAATTTTGAGGGGATGCAATTCCATCCACAGCTGCACTTACTGTGAACCCAGAACACAGTGAATTTTACAAGCACCGGTTCACCAACTCCTCACCAGGAAGGGCGGTCATTGCCCCCATTTCACAGAGGAGGAACCTGCAGCACAGAGTGGTAGCTTGTTAGTAATTTGGGGTTTGAGGTTTAAACTCAAGCCATCTGGACGGAAGGAAGAAGTGTGCAAAGTGTGAATTATAGAGCACACTAAGAGAAAATGAAAGTGCATATCTGGGTTCTACTTTAGGGAGATGAGTCAGGTCTCTGTGATGAGCTAACATTTAATATGATATGTGGAGAATGAGTTGGATTCAGCCAGGCAGAGTGGTGGGAAGAGAGGTGAACTGCTCCAGGCTGGTGACTCACTGCTCCCTGCTCTTACTTTTAAGTTGAAAACACCCAAACAGCCAGATTTTTCATGATCATTTTGAAACTTAAAGATGGGGTGCGGTACTCATAATCCTACAATTTTCATTCCTCCTTTTATTCCCTTACAACTTTTAGTATTTTTTTCCCTTACAAATTTTAGTAGATAATCTATACCTGTTTGATGGAATTTGTTTTTAACTTAGAAGAATTCCACACCCTTCCCTGTTTTATACAGTTACTATACACCTCATTTTGATTGCTCTGTGTTGTCATCATGTGGAACACCATAGTTTGTTTCGTTTTTCACTACTGGAAGCACTGCTATTATAAACATCTCTATGCATGCAGCGTTTTTCTTCTATTGACCTGGAGGAGGTAGGGGTAGATTTACAGGTGGTACGGGCCCTTTTGCGACTCTGTTTGCATTCCAAAAGGAATGTTTACATTTTCTAAGTCTCTAGCAATGAAATGACTGCATCTGTTTCCCAAAATTTTGGGAATTTTCAAACTAGATTTCTTGAGTAGCTATTGATAATCTAGCAGCTCAATATTGTTTACGTTGCCCTTCCTTACGATTTTAGTTTTCATATTTAGGGTTTTATTTCTTCTAGACTCTCTTATGTTGAAAAAGGGTAATTTTAGACATCAATTGCAGAAAATATCCATCCTGAGAAAGAAAAATGGAGCTGGAGGAAACAGACTCCCTGACCTCAGACCACACCGTAAACCTATAGTAACAAAACCAGCATGAACTTCCCTGGTGGTCCAGTGGTTAGGTCATCATGCTTCCAGTGCAGGGGGCAAGGGTTCACGGGATTAAGACAATGTGGTATCGGTAGGGAAGACAGGTACACCAACAGAACAAAAGAGAGTCAGAACCAGACCCATGAATGTATGAATACTTGATTTATCACAAATGTACAGCTTTGTACATTTATTTTTATGTATTTATTTATCTATGTATTTTATGTATTTATTTATGCATTTTAAAAATGTACAACATGGTAATAAAGAAAGAATGGTCTTTTCAACAAGTAGTGCTCTTTGAAGTATCTATATGGAAAGAAGTAAAATCGGACCCCTATCTCACATCATACAAATCAATTCTTTTTTTTAATTGAAGTATAACTGAATTACCATGTTGTGTTAATTTCTGCTGTACAGCAGATTCATATATATATGAATGTATATATATATATATACATCCTTTATTTGTGTGTATATATATATATATTCTTTCTTTGTATTTCTTTCCATGATGGTTTATCTCAGGATATTGAATATAGTTCCCTGTGCCATACAGTAGGACCTTGTTGTCTATCCATTCTATATGTGATAGTTTGCATCTGCTAATCCCCAGTTCCCAGTCCATCCTTCCCCTCACCCATCCCTCAAATCAATTCTTGGTGGATTATGGACCTAAATGTGTGAGGCACAGCTAAAAAAATTTTAGGAGAGAATAGAGGGTTTATATCTTAATGAACAAAGGGTAGGGCAAGATTCCTTGGACACATAACTGTCATGGGGACTTCCCTGGAAGTTCAGTGATTAAGGATCTGCCTTCCAGTGCAGGGGACTCGGGTCTGACCCCAGCTCAGGGACTAACATCCCATGCGGGCGGGGCAACTAAGCCCATGCAGCACAACTAGGGAGCCTGCGTGCCACAGCTACTGAGCACAAGCGCTCTAGGGACTATGCACCATGGCAAAGACCCAGCGCAGCCAAAATAAAATAAATACATACATTTTTTAATTTAAAAAAATGTCATAAAAGACTGCTCAATTTGACTATATTAAAATCGGAGATATCTACTTATCAAAGATACTTTAACAGAAATAGAAATGTTAACCATAAAGGGAAAAAAATGATAAATTTAAGACTTCTGTTCCTCAAGAGCCACCATTAAGAGTGAAACGTTTTTTTCAATTTTTGAAAAAAAGAGTGTAAACTTAAGCCAGAGATTGGGAGAAGATATACTTTAACAAAGGACTTGTATTCGAGATATATAAAGATTTCCCAAAAGTCAATAAAAAAAGGACAATGAGACAAGAACAGACAATCTAACAGAAAAATGGGCAATAAACTAGAACAGATGTGTCACAGAAGAGGCTATCCAGATGGCCAATAAACATATGAAGAGATGCTCAATTCATCATCAGGGAAATGCAAAATAAAACATAATACAATATGAGCATCCTCCAATTGTAATTAAAAAGAATCAATATCATGGAAAGACAAAAAGAACCAGGTGTTGGCCTATTTCCCTCAATGTCTCCTAAAGCGGAGTATAAACACCTATATTATGTATATAATATACATATGACCAGCATAGGCGTATACCCAATAGAAACATGTACACGTGCTCATCAAATGCACATACGAGAACGTTCACAGCAGCACTATCTGTAGTGCCTCTGAACTGGAAACTATCCACATGTCCATCAGTCATACGACAGATAAACTGTCATGTAATAGATGGCTATAATGCAACAAACGTGAGTGAATGACAACTGCCCGAATCAGTGTGCTGCATCCCACATGCAAACACACACCAAAGAGAACACACTTCATCTCCCATGTGTGTAAGTCAGGACAGTGGTTACCTTGGAGCATGGTGGCCAGAGGAGGCATAAAGGGGCTTTGGGGTGCTGGTGATGTCAGTTCTCAATCTGGATGCTGGTCACACAGTTCATGTGTAAAAAGCTTTCACATTGTACTGTATGATGTAGTCACTCTTCTGTATGTATGCATGCTATATTCAGTAATATATTTAAGACACCGTTAATGAAAAGGCAAGCTGAGAGTAGGAGGAGATATTTGCAACACCCAAAAAATATGCCAGTACATATATCACTTAGCTCTTTGCCTGCATGCTAAATTAAGGGCTTTGCCTTTTAAAATCTCTTCATCCTCCTCTATGCATTTTTATGTGTTTCTATAGATATGTATAATTTGAAAATAAATTACTTTTTTTATTTATTGAACAGATTTTCCCTCATTAACAAACTTTTTAATGCAAATGAGTGGAAATTCTGCTCTTTCTCTGGGGGAATTTTTCAAATTATTTATGTTCCTCTTGGTTCCTTTTTTCCTCTGGTTGAAGGATTTGATATATTTCTTTTAAAAACTCTTTATGTTTACCCAATATTCTTCATTTCTCTGTCTCTTTACATTATCACAACATGCTGGAAACCCAGGAGATTCGTGCTGTCCACATCCCCCACCATGGTTTGATTTAAGAAGAAATTGAGACCTTCAGTCCAGCTACATGATTGAGGGGTTTGGATACCCAGTGTTCTTGTCTGGAGAATCCCAGGGACAGGGGAGCCTGCTGCGCTGCCGTCTATGGGGTCGCACAGAGTCTGACACAACTGAAGTGACTTAGCAGCAGCAGCATGGAAGAGAGGGATAAAACCTGGATTCCTAACCATCCAGTTCAGCCCCTTCCAAGGTCATAACCACCTCCTAACATCAGTATGATATTTTTATAAACGAGTATTTAGAACAAGTGACACCACATCACAGCAGGCCACAGCCCCTGCAGATAGCCCCCCAGCCCCCATTCAATGAGGCACTCCTCAGAGCATCTTTATTGAGCCCACGGTAGCTCCCCAGACAGCCGGGCCTGCGGCTTGTGAAGCTCCTATTCCAAAGAGAGGAGACAGACAATAAACAAGCCACCAAAGAAGCCAGATAGTGTGAAGGAAGTAAACAGGGTGAGGGAAGAGAGAGTGGCTGGGGAGGCCCCACCTGGGAGGCAACATCTGGAGTGAGACTAAGCCAGTGCAAGAGGGAGCCAGGAAGATGGCTCCAGGCAGAGGGCGACGTGAGTGTTGGGCGGGGAAGGGCTTCTTCTGGGATCAGAAAGGGGCCAGGTGGCCAGAGCAAAGGGTGCAGGGCTGGAAGAGGGGGTCCCGGGCGTGAGAAGGCTCTGACTGAGAGCCACAGGAAGCCACTGAGGGGTTTTAAGCAATAAAGGGACATGATCTAATTTGTATTTTAAAAGATAATTCTAAAAGATAAACCAAGTATGGCATGCACGTACAATGGGATATTATTCAGCCTTTAAAAAAGTGGAAATTCTGACACAAGCTATAACCTTGAGGATATTATGCTAAATAAAATAAGCCAGTCACAAAAAGACAACTACTGTGTGAATCCACTTACTGGAGGTACCCAGAGTACTCAAGTTAGTAGAGACAGAAAATAGAATGGTGGTTGCCAGGGGCTGGAAAGGGAGGGAGATGGGGAGTTATTCTTCAAAGTGTTCAGAGTTTCCATTTGGGAAGATGAAAAAGTTCTGGAGACAGACTGTGTAGACGGTTACACAATAATGTGCATGTAATTAATGCCACCGAAGTGTACACTTAAAATGTTAAAAATAGTAAATTTTATGTTGTATATACTTTACCACAATAAAAGAAAAACATTTTAAAGATAATTCTGCCTGCTGTGAAAAGGATGAATAGCAGGGTTGGGGCTTCAGAGAGGAAGCTCAGAGACCTTTGAAGACTGAAGTATTGAGGGCAGCCAATCATTCAGGACTTGGCCGTGGATTGGACTGGGGAGAAGGGGAGGGACAGGTCAGTATGTCTGAGACCTAACAAGTGACAGTAACAGAATACGAAATGGAGTAACTAGAAAGCATTGCAAAATAAGTTGTGCTAGGGTAGTAGTCCACGTTTTCATTTTCAGAATTGTCTTTAACATTGTTGTATTTATACATCTTTTTTTTTTCTTTAGCAAGGTCTTAAAACCCACACAGAAGGCCACTTACAGCTCCAAGTCCAGCCTGTCTGAGCTTGCAGGATGCTGCATCAGACCCCCGTCCACAGGGCTGTGTTCCAGTGGGTTTGATTCAGGAGCTGACTGCCCACTCTGACCTGACAATAGAGGGGAATAAGTCCTGTTCTGAGCTCTGGAAAGCACTAGGCACCCTGACGGGTGCTTTAGGAAAGTGATCTTATTGAATCCTGGAGATCACTGTATGGGGCAGGGACTGCTGCTGCTGCTGCTGCTGCTGCTAAATCGCTTCAGTCATGTCCGACTCTGTGCGACCCCAGAGACGGCAGCCCACCAGGCTCCCCTGTCCCTGGGATTCTCCAGGCAAGAACACTGGAGTGGGTTGCCATTTCCTTCTCCAATGCATGAAAGTGAAAAGTGAAAGTGAAGTCGCTCAGTCATGCCCGACTCGGCAACCCCATGGACTACAGCCCACCAGGCTCCTCTGTGCATGGATTTTCCAGGCAAGAGTACTGAAGTGGGGTGCCATTGCCTTCTCCAAGGGCAGGGACTACGGTCCCTATTTTACAAATAAGAGACATGGTGAGCCTTTCAGAGGTTCATTAAGCTGTGAATCTCTGCTGCCTACAGCTGGCAGAATGGGCCCTGCCTACCAGGCAAATGCAACTATCTCCCAGTAGCCCATGGTGGGTTCTTTTTCATTTTAATATTTATTTACTTATTTATTTGGCTGGGTGGGTCTTAGTTGCCACATGCAGGATCACTGTAGTTGAGGCACGAGGAATCCTTCTTTATTTTTAGTTGAGGCTTGCAGGATCTTCAGTTGTGAACTCTTAGTTGTGGCCTGTGGGACCCAGCTCCTGGACCAGGGATCGAAGGTGGGTCCTCTGCATGGGGAGCGCAGAGTCCCAGACCTTGGACAGCCAGGGAATTCCCAGTGGATTCTGAAGGCAAGGCAGAGGGGATGGACACTGAGCTACCTCACAGCAAAGGAAGAAAGAGGTGTGAAAGGGGTCTCATCCTGAAATGCTCTGGGCCCAGTGGGGAAAGATAGGAATCAGGGGTCCTGAGGGCCTGGGTCTCCTCTGACGGGTGTGTCTGGAGAAGCTGTGCCGCCCTGGCCTCAGGGGTCCTCCAGGGCATCCCCCTATCAGGCTGGGCTCGGGGAAGGTCAGTGGACAAGGCCCGAAGATGGATGGAAAGCGTGTAGGCTCAAAGTCCCCAGCTTCATCCCCAGCTCAGCCCTCCAGAGCTGTGTGCTCTGGGGCTGGTCATTTCCTATTTGTAAGCGCTAGTCTCCTGTGCGCAAAGAGGATGATAACAACATCTACTTGGAAGGGCTGTGATGAGGAGCAAATTAGATAAAGTATTTGAGCATCGTTTTCAACGTAGATTTGTCTGTTTATTTGGGAAGGCCTGGGAAGCTCTGTTATGGGAGGCAGAAGGCAACAGCTAGGCTTCCCCACCACCACCAGCCTTGGCACCGCCGAGGGACTGGAAAGGACTTTTTGAATCATGTGTGGCCTGCAAATACTACTTCTTATTAAGAACTCCCTCAGTTTATATCCACTTTTTGGTCTGGGATAGAGGATTATTTTTAAAGCCCAGGCTCCCAGCTGTCTCCCCAGTGACCCTGACTCACTCTGCCAGATGGAATGATTCCTCCTTTTTCGTGCCACATCGCCCATGAATATGCTTTATTATTGCACGTTCTCCATAGAAAACTGCTGTAGCCACATTGTAAACATTGACTGCGGCTGCTGGATTTGAGCTCTATGAGAAAGGCATCCCAGGAGCAGAGTGCAAGGCCGGTGCTCAACCAGTACTTTTTTGAACAAAAGCAAGACAGTGACATATTCCAGCAAAGAGTCAGAACGTGTTTCATTATTATAAAAAGTATATACATATACACACAATGGAATATTATTCAACCATAAAAAGAAGGAAATCGTGCCATTTTTGACGACATGGATGGACCTTGATGGCATTGTGCTAAGTGAAATAAATCAGAGAAATACAAGTACTGTATAATCTCTCTTATACATGGAGTCTAACAAAACAAAATAATGACTCGTAGATACAGAGAACAGGTGCGTAGTCCCCCCAACAAAAGTAACCTGATCATAGATCATAGAATATTTGGGAAATATATGAGATTGGGGAGAAGCAGGGAGTAATCTGTTTTCACAGCCTCCAGTGATCATATTGGTAAACATTAACCTGTATTTCCTTCCAGTTGTTTTTTCCCTAGATAAGCGGTGTTTACATTATTATAAAATCACAAATTACATAATAATTTTGTAATCTGTAAATGCCATTTTTATGTCTGGTCTCTTTCAACATTATAACAGTTACAATATTTCATTCTTACATTGCAAGGTTATTTTTCATTGTTTTTTTCCCCTACATTATTCTGTTCTGGACTATCCATTTTTCCAAAAATCATATTTCCAAAATACCAATATAAAGAATTAATGTCTCGAAGCTTTCAAAGTTGCTTTATCAAGAAACCTTGTTTTTATAAATTGAATCTTATGTAGAACTTCAATCTACGAAGAGATAGTATTTTATTCAAATAAAATCACTTTCGAAGTCAAAGGCCTGGTATTTGTTTTTGATAACATCAGTTGACATGCACACTAAGTCAATTTAGATGAAGACAAAATTGGGGCCTAGGGATGTATTACAGCCCCTGAGGAGCCACAGAATCACAGCACCCTGAACATCCAGGCATTCTGTGGTGGCTCCACAGAGAAGGGGACAGACCCGCCAGCTCCCCAGGAGCCTGCCTGTTGGGTTTCCCTCTCCATGCCTAGCTGTGCCCACTCTGGATTTCCAGGCAGTCCCAGGTGGTGGTGGTATAGTTGCTAAGTCATGTCCGACTCTTGCGACCCCATGGACTGTAGCCTGCCAGGATTTTCTGACTGTGAGATTCTCCAGGCAAGAATACTAGAGTGGGTTGCCATTTCCTTCTCCAAAGAGCCTCCCTAATTCCATCAAGTGAGCCAAGGGAAGTGGCGTCTCTAAGGGACCCCATCTGCCTCTCTAAGGGACCCCTGTCTGCCTCAACACTACTTAGGGTGACTTGGGGGACTGACTTTAAGCAGAAGTAGCCACTTATCTCTGATTTTCCAGGGCGGAGGAGGGGGTTTTGTCCCCCTCACTCCCAGCCTGAGGTCTCCCTGTTGTCCCCATTTTGCTGTCTGCTCTTAGTCTGTGGTCGAATCTCCCTGCAACCTTTCTGCAGAGAGAAGAAAGAGAAGATGGTATATTTCCTCATGTCTCTGTGTTTGGGGACAGAGATGGGCTATGGGCTATTTGCCAGCTGTAAGGGCAGAGCACACAGTTCCCACTAAAGTGACCTGAGGACGCCAGTAGAAATAAATATGGCAGAGGTGTACAAAATACAGCTGTACCTGCCTCTCCTATTTTTTATTTTTATTTTAGGCTCCGCCGCGTAGCATGCAGGATCTTAGTTCCCCTGCTGCTGCTGCTAAGTCACTTCAGTCGTGTCCAGCTCTGTGCGACCCCATAGACGGGCAGCCTGTGGCTCCACCATCCCTGGGATTCTCCAGGCAAGAACACGAGTGGGTTGCCATTTCCTTCTCCAGTGCATGAAAGTGAAAAGTGAAAGTGAAGTTGCTCAGTCGTGTCCGACTCTTGGCGACCCCTACCAGGGATCAAACCGTGCCCTTGCATCCAGGATGCGGTCTCTTAACCACCGGATCGTCAGAAAAGTCCCCCTAATTTTTTTATAACACAAAAACAAAGCAGTTGTTACTCAAATTGGATACTCAAATTCCTCCATCAGAAAACAGCAGCAAGTGATTAGGAAAGAGTTGTTTGTTGAAAAGTAGCAGTTGGGAGAAGGCAATGGCACCCCACTCCAGAATTCTTGCCTGGAAAATCCCATGGACGGAGGAGCCTGGTAGGCTGCAGTCCATGGGGTCGCTAGGAGTCGGACACGACTGAGCGACTTCACTTTCACTTTTCACTTTAATACACTGGAGAAGGAAATGGCAACCCACTCCAGTGATCTTGCCTGGAGAATCCCAGGGACGGGGAAGCCTGGTGGGCTGCCGTCTCTGGGGTCGCACAGAGTCGGACACGACTGAAGCGACTTAGCAGCAGCAGCAGCAGTTTTTTGGGATATTTGGCAAGCCTGTGTGCTCGAGTGATCGATGGCTCACTCGTGTTCAACTAGTTGCGATCCCTTGGACTGCAATCTGCCAGGCTCCTCTGTCCACGGAATTCTCCAGGCAAGAATACTGGAGTGGGTTGCCATTTCCTTCGCCAGCGGTTCTTCCCCACCCAGGGATTGAACTCATGTCTCCTTCTTTGGCAGGCAGATTTTTTACCACTGAGTCACCAGCAAAGCCCTCATTCAGCAAGCCTATACATGATTTATTCACACCTGGTAGAGTGAAAGCTGAAGTGAAATATGGGAATCCCAGGATCAGAAAGGACAGAGCCTGGTCAAATCAGGCCAGCTGCCTTCTATTTGCCATTTATCTGTGTCACCTCACCTCGGAGCAGGTTCCCTTCCTGCCCCTGCCCTTGCTCACATTCGTTGGTGACCAGCGCCCTCTACTGGCAACACGAAAAGTCTTTCTTCCTCCACAAATTGGCCGCGTTTTGTTGCTTGGCAGGTGCTGAGCAATAGAATCCTTCTGTAGGGTTGCCCTTCCTGCCCTGACTTCAACTATTCAAAATATTTGATAAAATATCAAAATACTTTATTTTGATAAAATATTCAGTTCCGGTCATTTTCCACAACGACCTTCAAAGGCACCCCAAGTCTACAAGCAAAGGTTTCAAAGGTACACCATGGGATATGCCATGCAATACACGGATGGATGGCAAATATACTTGGAATTGCTTATTGTTTCATAAAACACATCATATTAAGAAAGCAATACATTCATTCATTCATTAAATATTTTTTGAGCAGCTTCTATGTACCAGGCTTTAGCAAAACAGACAAATATTTCTGCCCTGATGGAGCTTATCTCTATGGTAAGTAGTGGTGGGGGGGGGACAACATATAATAAACAAGCAAAATATATAGCATGAAATTGGTACTATGAAAAAGAACAGGCAGGAAAGAAAGATAGGGATGTCTATGGGGGGAGGAGTAGCTGCTATTTTAAATAAGAGAAGAGGCACACCTGTGGACAACCAGAGATAGAATGTTCCAGAGAGAAGGAAGTGAGTGCGGAACTGTGGAAGCAGAGTGTCTTTGGTGGATTCGGTTTATCCAAGCAATAGCAAGGAGGCTGCCTTGGCTGAGATGGAGCGAGGTAGGAGTAGATAAGGTCAGAGCTGGGTGAGGGCATAGACTGAAGGGGTTGCCAGGGATTTTAAGTAAGCCCTTGGGCTTTTTAGTCAAAGGCCGATGGAGCTCTAAATAAATGAGTGATATCATCTGGGGTGCACACCCCCAAAGTTTTACTGATAGACGTGCACAATAAACAATGTTCAGAAACTGTAGGTCTGCAGAATAAACCCTTAATATCAGCCCACTGTTTCCTTTCACAGAGACCCACAGTTGCAGAAGGTAATGTGAGCTGTCTGGAAAGATGAGAACTTCAACAGGCAGAGACCTGACAGGCCTCCCTATCCTGGAAATGTAGCAAGTGATCTAGTTGTAAACTGAGATATATCCAGCCCTGGGGGCCTTCTCAGTACTGAATACCCGTTTTATTATTTGTCTACACTCCTAATTCCTCACTTCTTTTCCTTCCTACTTGTGAAGGAAAGTAGACCTGAATCAGACTTCTCCCCAGAAACAGGTTGACAGATGGCTGAGAGCGAGGGCCTATGTGACACAGTGCCACCTCCTCCATGTGCTAGTTGAGACACACAAGGGGTGTCGTGAAGTTGAACAGTTGGCACCTTACTGATTTTGATCAGAGGCAGCCTAGAGTTGTTAACATCTGCTACTAAATCATTGAACTTTCTAGGAGGCACTTTTGATTTAGAAAATCCACTAACAGGGACTGGTGCAGGATGGTCAGCTGAGGACGCACACTGAACCCCTTCTTGCCAACCCCCTCTGAAGTGAGTAAAGGAATACAAGGAAGCTCTGTAGCAGTACTAGGAATGAGGGGAAAGGTTAGTACCTCAAAATCAAACTGTGAGCAAGAAAGTAACACTGAGTCAGAGAAAGGCAAATTCATAATCTCACTTACATGTGGAACCCTGCAAAGAAAATCAAACTCTTTTATTGAAAAAGAGAGGTTACCAGAGGTGGAGGGTGGGGAAGGGAGAACTGGAGGAAGATAGTTAAAAGGTACATACTTTTAGGATTAAAAAGTACTAGGCTGTGATAACCTGTGTAAGAAAAAAATCTAAAAAAGAATGAATATATGTGTATGTATAACTGCATCTCTTTGCTGTACACTCGAAACACATTTAAATCACCTCTACTCCACACAGCTGTGTGGTACGTAGGAAAGTTAAGAGAGTAAATC
Source organism: Bos taurus (assembly GCF_002263795.3). Classification (NCBI taxonomy): domain Eukaryota; kingdom Metazoa; phylum Chordata; class Mammalia; order Artiodactyla; family Bovidae; genus Bos; species Bos taurus. Next base: position 29,002,053 of record NC_037343.1, read on the forward strand.
CTAAGAGTTCTCATCACGACAGTATTTTTCCTTTTTTCTTTTCTTTTTATTGTATATATTTGGGAAGACAGATGTTAGTTAAAACTATCGTAGTCATCACTTCACAAAATATGTATATCAAATCATCATGCTGTATTTCTTCAACTTAAACAGTGATGTATGTCAATTATTTCTCAATCAAGCAGGGGGGGAAAAGATTAAGCCATTGAAATGAACCCCAACAGAAGCCCATTACCATCCCACATGTGCACCAGTGAAAGCTGGACAAACCACAGCCACAAATAATGATCTCAAGACAGTCTCTGTGCGTTGTGAACCTCTTTAACTTCCTTTAATGCTCCAAGGGACAATTTCAGAATTATGGGTTTTTTAACTTTTCCAGTGAAGGTCTACATGCTGTGAGGAGCAGGGTGAGGGCTGCTCACACTTCCACACTAAATGAAGCAGAGCACAGCTTGAACTGGCAACTGAAGGGCACAACCATGCCAATCAGGAAAGGGGCACTGAGCAGCCAACTTCATGTTGCCACAACAGAAAAGAAAGTCTCTGGACATGGCTGCCCAAATCTCACACACATACAAGAACCTCTAATCTGACAAAGTGAATCTTCCACTAAATCTAAACTCTCCCCTTTCTCTTTTGAGTGTGCTTTTTAAGATTTGCAAAGGGGACTTCCCTGCTGGTCCAGTGGCTAAGAATCCACACTCCCAATGCAGGAGGCCTGAGTTGGACCCTTGGTCAGGTAACTAGATCCCACACGCCACAACTAAAGACCCTGCATACCACAACAAAGATCAAATTGTCACAACTAAAACCCGGTCACAGTCAGATAAATATTAAAAATATATATTGGCACAAGTACCCATATAATTTGAAGAAAACTGATTTCAACTACCTGAGCCAAAAAAATAATCCTAAGCAACCATGAATAAATACCCTTCAGATCCCCTGGTGGAGAACATCATTGACCAATGGTCCCATTGGCTGCCCCTCTGGATCCACAGATCCACCCCAACCTTCACTTCCAGGGGACTCTTTCTAGTCGACGGGTGCAGTGGGAGAGTAAGACAGGCCCGTTCAGCGAGCTGCTGGATTCCACAGATGACTGTGGCTTGAGAACTCTCCATGTGCTTGGCCCAACCTTCCTTGGACTGGAGTCCGAGATTCTTCCTAACCCTCCTTTGTTCCCTCTCCTTCTATGGTATCAAATCAACACCTGAAGTTTCTCCCCTGCCTTCTCCGACACCAGTTCCCAGCCCCCAATAAATCTCTTGTATAGCTAATCCTATCCTAGAAGATCTAAATGTACGCACAAGCAGACACACTAAAAGCCTGAAAAATTATAAGGAAATCAATTTGAGGAATTCGAGGAAAGGTGCCCTTATCAAAGAGAAACAGAAAACATAGAAGACCCCAAAGCATATGCATACCAAGTTTCAAGAGAACATATTTAAAAACAGAAGCAAGTAAGCATGGACTAATCTGAAAGTAATAAAGATTTTCTAAGGGAAAAGCCTAATTGTTTACAAATACAAGAGTGGTAAACAGCAGATTGGATATGGCAAAAATCAGGTTCCATGGAAACAAAGAATAAAGGCAATAATCAAATAATAGGAAAATAATGGTGTAAAATTAAAAGGCCAGTCTTTAGACTGGAAAAAAGTCACCTAATACTAAGAAATATTAAGGAAGAGACCATACCTAGAAATAACATGGTGACATTTTAAATTTTAAAGCATAAAGAAAAAGCAGTATCTATTCAAGGAAAAAAATTCACATTAAGAAACTCAAAATCAGAATCAAAAGCTTCTCTACTGCAATATTATATCCCAGAAAACAATAGCAAATATCTATTGTTTTTAAAGAAGACTGCAAACTAGGATTTGATATCCAGTCAAGGTTATCACATATGCAAAAGTAACAGAAAAACACTGCCAGATATGTGAGGGTTCAGAAAATGCACCATCCACCCACTCTTTACTAAAAAAAAAAAAAGGCAGTTCTCTGGCAGTCCCATGATTTGGATTCTGCACTTTCACTGCTGAGGACCTGGGTTTCAATCCCTGGTCTGGGAACTAAGCTCCTACAAGCCATGAGCCACAGCCAAAAATAAATAAATAAATAATGATAAAAATGGAAAACAAAAACTTGAAAAGCTATGTACACTCCCATATTAACTGCAGCATTATTTATAATAGCCAAGATATGAAAACAACCTAAGTACCCATAAATGGATGACAAATGAACAATATACGCGATGCAGTATTATCAGCCGTTAACAAAGAATTAAATTTTGCCATTTTCAGAATATGAATGGATCCTGAGGGCACTTTGCTCAGTGAATTAAGTAAGATACAGACAAATACTGTATGACCTCTCTTACATGTGGAATCTAACCCCAACTTCATAGATACAGAGAAATGATTGGTGGTTGTCAGAGGCAGGGAGTACAGGATGGGAGAAATGGGTAAACTATTTTTTTTAGTTTAAATAAATTGAAGTTTTAAAATTTGCTAATTAGACAACATACTTCTAGGTAATCCATATAGGTCAAAGAGACTTCACAAGAAAGTTAGAAAATATTCAAAACTGAATGAAAATGAAAATATATTAAAAATTCTGAGATGGAGTCAAAATAGTGCTTAAAGAAAAACTCACAGCTTTAAATATTTATACTAGACGAAGTCTAGTCAGTGACTGGGCACATACCTTAAGAAGAAAAACAAAAAAGAGCAAAGTAAACCCAAGCAAACTAGAAGAAAGGATAAAGAGTAGAAATCAGTGAAATTAAAAACAATTAAGAAAAAGCAACAAAGCCAAAAAGTGGTTCTTTGAGAACAGATCAACAAACAATAAACTTCTACCTAGACTGATCAAGAAAAACAGAAATTACCAGTATGAGAATGAAAAAGAAATTACCACTACAGCTCCTACAGATATTAAAGGATAGAAAAGACTATATTATGAATAATCTTATGTCCACAAATCTTTGAAAGTACAACTTATCTAAAAGACACAAAATGAAACCCAAACTCTGAATAGCCCTATATTTATTAAAGAAACGAGCTATAAGTTTCCCACAAAAAAAATCTTCAGGCTCAGATGGTTTCACAAATTAATTCCATAAATCTAATAATGAAAAAGAGGATAGTTAGAACTGTATTATTAAAAACTCACCTTTAATAGCAAAAGGAATAACGTTCAAGAGTCAACATTATACAGGTTATAAGCACTAGACTATAAAGAAACAGAAAATCAGCTCTGATGAAATTCACTTCTTCTTCCCTTTTGAAGGTTTGGCAAATAAAGCTGGATCTATCTGCTCCTTTGCCAGTCCTCTGACAGAGAAGAGCCTCGCTGCCCGCTCCTGGAGAGTGCCCCCACACTTCAGTCCCCGGGCCATGAGTTCACACTTGAGCTTCTCCAAGCCCAGCAACTCCATTTCTGCAACAGAACTGATTGCCAGTAAATCTAAAGTTTCCTGACTGATATCCTGAGAAAAAGAAAAAAAAAGACAGAAATTTTAAGTAAGTCGTCCATTCCTTTGTCTCTAATTAAAACTTTCTTCAACTGTCATTGACATCCTATTTTTCAAGAAATTTTTATTTAATATGCCATATCTTACTATTGAATCCTAATAATCATGTTATTCTATACATGTTCTCAATTCAAGTAAACATTAATTTTTAATCTATATACTTAGAAACAGGTATTCAGAAACAACCTAAGTGGTAAGATTCCAAAACAGATAAATCTTAATATGTATGAACATAACTTTTCTTTTTTGACTTATCTAGTAAAAATTCAAACAGCAAAACCTACTTCACCTACCTCGCCTACCCTTTGCACTATGAGTGGAGAAAAAAGCAGCATCCTATAAAGGTTCATTTTAGTGAGAATCCTATGCCTATGACTCTACTGATATTAACCCCATCATCTTTTTAAAAAATATTTATTTGGCTGTATCAAGTCTTAGTTGTCACACATGGAACCTTCATCATTGTGGCATGAGGGATCTAGTTCCCTGACCAGGGATGGAATCCAGGCCCCTGTCCTGGGAACATGGAGTCTTAGCCACTGAACCACCAGGGGAAGTTCCCTAACCCCATAATCTTAAGCTTTCTAATCAAATAATCATGATTGTCAAAGTTCTCACTTGACAAATTTAAATGCTGTTCAAGACCTGTAAATGTTCTATCAACAAAGTAACTTTACAGACTTACACAAAATTAAATACTTCTAATGACGGATGCTCTGCCAGGAATGAAAGTGTTCATCTAGGGTTTTTTGGGTTTTTGTTTTTTTTTTTTTTGCTGCACTGGGTCTTTGTTGCAGCCCATCAGCTTTCTCCAGTTGTGGTGCCAAGGGCTTAGCTGCCCCCAGGCATGTGGGTTCTTAGTTCCCCAACCAGGGACTGAACCCACGTCCGCTGCATTGGAAGGGGGATTCTTAACCACTGGACCACGAGGGAAGTCCCTCACCTAGGAGTTGGTTTTTTTTTTTAGTTTTTTAAAAAACATATTCAGTTCAGTTCAGTCGCTCAGTCGTGTCTGACTCTTTGCAACCCAATGGACTGCAGCATGCCAGGCTTCCCTGTCCATCACCAACTCCCAGAGCTTGCTCAAACTCATATCCATCAAATCGGTGATGCCATCCAACCATCTCATCCTCTGTCGTCCCCTTCTCCCGCCTTCAATCTTTCCCAGCATCGGGGTCTTTTCAAATGAGTCAGTTCTTCGCATCAGGTGGCCAAAGTATTGGAGCTTCAGCTTCAGCATCAGTCCTTCCAGTGAATATTCAGGACTGATTTCCTTTAGGATTGACTGGTTGGATCTCCTTGCAGTCCAGGGAATTCTCAAGAGCCTTCTCCAACACCATAGTTCAAAAGCATCAATTCTTCGGTGCTCAGCTTTCTTTATGGTCCAACTCTCACATCCATACATGACTACTGGAAAAACCACAGCTTTGACTAGACAGACCTTTGTCGGCATATTCAAAGGATAATTCTCTCAAAGTTAAGTTGTTTTTAAAAAAATATTGGGGGAGGGAGGAGGGTTCGGGATGGGGAACACGTGTATACCTGTGGCGGATCCATGTTGATATATGGCAAAACCAATACAATATTGTAAAGTTAAAACATAAAATTAAAAATAATAATAAAATAAAAAAAATATTGAACAACTCTACAGATAGATTCTTTATCTTTCTAGTTGATCTGTTTTTTTAATGTTATTTTGTTAGATTTCTAGAGTGCATCTTGACTTCTTTATATATGGCCAAATCCTAACCCACCATGTGTCTCTGGAGAATCACACATGGCTGCACAGTTATTATGAATACAACAGCTACAATTACATCAAGAACAAAATTTCCACAGTTAAAAGCTCAAAGATTAAAAGTCAAATCAGGTTTTATTCTATTTTCCTTTTTCATTTTTCTAAGACTTTGCTCAGGATAAACTCCTAGCATATATGAGTTATGTAAAAGCTGAACATTGTTATAACTCCAGAGATGGTGTGAGGGTCAATTTAAAGCCCTTAGCTCAAAAAATTTCACTATCTCCCCTTTAAAGAGCAATATATGCATTTCTGCTTATTTCCTGGAAGTAGGGAAGATGCTTTAAATAAATAATGGTAAGCTTTGTGTTTATCAAAGGAAGCCAAGTCAGGTTTCATCTGTCCTAAAAAGAAAATCATTAGACTGAAAAATAAACGTTAAAGATTTTTGCTGAAGTCAGTCCACTGAAGATAGCAAATAACTATTTAAGGGAAAGCACGCATAATGAAAATGAGTTTTTAAAAATCTGAGTGTAGGGCTTAAGATTTAATGATAAATTTAAAAGGAACTGCTCCTCTTCTGCAGGAAAGGTGTTCACATCCAACTGACAACTGTGTTCAAACAGTAACTCACTTGAGAAAGAAAAACTAACAAGAAATGTAGTGATAGGAAAATGGGTACATTTCATCAAATCTAAAAGTGACATCTATCATAATATGCCTTACTACTGCCTGTATTATTAAGAAAGAATAAATCATATCAAGCAAACTGTAATGTGATATATATCCAAACTCAGAGATACTAAAATGTGAAAAATGTGCATCCTAGAATTGATGAAATATAGAACCAAGGATACCACCTAGTGGCAAAGTAATACCAATTCCACCGCTTAAAAACAAAAAAATCCAAGGATTTTTCTTTTGGGGGATAGGGTGGGGGGGAGACAGAACAAGCTTCACTATCATCGACTTCTGATTATTAAACAAGCCCTTCCACTAAGCAGCTGATGGGGAAAAGCACATGTTTTCTTTTTAATGACCTACTGCAGAGATTAAATTGACTTGGCTTTAACATGGAACTCTGCTCAGTGTTATGTGGCAGCCTGGATGAGAGAGGGGTTGGGGGGGAATGCATACATGTATATGTATGGTTGAGTCCCTTTGTTACTTCCTGAATTTATCAAAAACTGTTAATCGAGATACCCCAATACAAAATAAAAGGTTTAAGGAAAAAAACTGACTTGGCTTTAGACATCGACTCCTAAAATTTACTTACCGTGTTTCCTGACTGGCTGGCCGCCAGCCTGGCAACAGCAATGTTTTCCCTATCTTCTCCAGGTGCTCCCTTGGCAGCTCTCTCCCCATCAGTCGTTTCTTTTGTTTCCTGCTCCGTATTCTGCCCACCTCCAGCTGCTTCCTTTTCTAAGGGCTCTCTACCCTCCGCCTCCTTTTTCTCCCGGGTGTTCTCTGTTTCTACAGCCCTCTTCCTCTCCATGTACTCCTGGGTAGGTGTCTCCCCCAGCTCAGCATGCAAGTCTTCTGAAATACTGTTCCCAGAGTCAGTCAAAGGGCTCTGTAGTTTTTCTGGTGATCTACAGTCTGTATTCAATACTCTTGCCTGCTGAGAACTACTCGGAATTTCAGCTGCCATGTCAACACCATCACAGCCATTTTGAGAAACATGAAAGCTCATTCCAGAAGTACCAGGTGCTTCTTCACTGTCGTTGTCAGAGTTCTCAGAGCTGGACCCCTCTGTGGTCCCTAGTCCTTCCATGCCCATCCTATCAGAAAGTAATAGAAAGATTTAATGCCATTTACAGCTTCAACTTAAAAAAAAAATAAAAAGAGAGAGCTGCGGTTAGTCCAGGAAACAGACTCTGAATAAGGATATCTGCTATTTGAGATGGAGAGTAGGTAAGTTTCAGAACAAGATATCCCAAAGGTATAAACAGAAGCAAAAAAAAATTTCAGTGAGACTGAGAACAATTCCAAAGATACTAAGGATCACTCTTTAAAATACGTGACTCTCTTTAATTGATTTTGCTTAAAGCCTTTTTCCTAATACTGTATGAACTTTAACTGTTGGAAATTAGATAAAAAAGTGAACAGTTAAAAGAAAACCCAGTTTTACTCATAACTGCCCCAAACTGGAAACTACCCAAATGCCTAACAACTAAAGAATGGATAAACAGGTTGTGGTACAGCCATACCAGGCAACAACACTTGGCAGTAGAAAGGAATGAACTATCGATACATACAACACCACCTACTGGTCTCAAAAGCATTATGCTAAGTGAAAAAAAGAAGGCCCAGCCCTTCCTATAACAATGAAGGGCTGTGTCTTCTGGGACTGTGTATGTTAATCCACCTCTTAGAACTAAATGTAATCTGCTACTTCGTCACTGAAATGCTGAAGACAGGAGTAAGAGTCAGGGTGAGAGGAAGGGCTCTTGGCTAATATCTCCATTATCTAGAAGACAGTTTTAAGTTATAACCATGGGTCTGTACGTGCATTTTTGTAAGGTACCTATGTTTAGAGGACATGGAACAACAGACTGCTTCCAAATAGGAAAAGGAGTACGTCAAGGCCGTATATTGTCACCCTGCTTATTTAACTTATATGCTGAGTACATCATGAGAAACGCTGGGCTGGAAGAAGCACAAGCCGGAATCAAGATTGTCAGGAGAAATATCAATAACCTCAGATATGCAGATGACACCACCCTTATGGCAGAAAGCGAAGAAGAACTAAAAAGCCTCTTGATGAAGGTGAAAGAGGAGAGTGAAAAAGTTGGCTTAAAACTCAACATTCAGAAAATGAAGATCATGGCATCTGGTCCCATCACTTCGTGGGAAATAGATGGGGAAACAGTGGAAACAGTGTCAGACTTTATTTTTGGGGGCTCCAAAATCACTGCAAATGGTGATTGCAGCCATGAAATTAAAAGACACTCCTTGGAATTAAAGTTATGACCAACCTAGACAGCATATTCAAAAGCAGAGACATTACTTTGCCAACAAAGGTCCATCTAGTCAAAGCTATGGTTTTTCCAGTAGTCAGGTATGGATGTGAGAGTCGGACTATAAAGAAAGCTGAGCACCAAAGAACTAATGCTTTTGAACTGTGGTGTTGGAGAAGACTCTTGACAGTCCCTTGGACTACAAGGAGCTCCAACCAGTCCATCCTAAAGGAAATCAGTCCTGAATATTCATTGGAAGGACTGATGCTAAAGCTGAAACTCTAATACTTTAGCCACCTGATGGGAAGAAATGACTCATCTGAAAAGACCCTGAGGCTGGGAAAGGTTGAAGGCAGGAGGAGAAGGGGACGACAGAGGATGAGATGGTGGAATGGCATCACCGATTCGATGGATATGAGTTTGAGTAGGCTCCAGGAGTTGGTGATCGACAAGGAAACCTGGTGTGCTGCAGCCCATGGGGTTACAAAGAGTCGGACACGACTGAGCGACTGAACTGAACTGATTGTCGTGTGTGCATCTCTTGGCTGTATTATAGGAATGCACTGTTAAGTAATTCAGTGGAAACATATCTCCTTGCTAATAGTTTAATAGTTTAGATCTGATAACAAATGCTCTTAGAAGCATTAAAAAAAAAAAAAAAACAGAAAGAGACACAAAAAGCTATATGACATTCTAGAAAAAAAGAAACCATAGGAACAAACATCAGGCTAGTGATCAGTGGTTGACAGGGGTAGAGGTGGGGGGAGGAAAATTAACTGCAAAAGGACACAAGGGAACTTCTGAGACTGACAAAAACATTCTACAGCTTGATTTTGGTGATGCTTACATAATTATGTATTATAAACTTTTCAAAACTTGAAGAACTGTTCAAAAAGGGTGAATTTTACTGTATATAAATTATATATCAATAAAACTGGCTTAAAAAAAAGAGACCCACAGGAAATACCACTACATTTTCTCTCAGAAACATTTAATTTCCATTTCAGAAAGAACACAAAAAAGTCTATGCTGGACTGAGTTAAGTAGTACTTAGTTAACAATTACCTTTCTATCCCCAAAGGGGAAGCCAACAAACAAGCCAAGATCCAACTCAACTTATCATCATCTAGAACTTGGCCCAAGAGAATTAAGCCGGTAACCAGAAGACCAGCTGGGAAGGGAGGAGGAACTAAGAGTAAAAGGGGTAAGAAAAAGTACCGCTGTGCTTTTCACCCACAAGCGCAAAATGATGTAGAGAGGTCTGGAAAGGTGACCAAAGACCTCAATGATGACTATGAAAAACCAGAGAAAACAGAACAACTTGGAAACTAAAGCCATGGCTTCCCCCTGGAACTTTGAAAAGTACCTCTTTCAACATCTACTAATAACTCAAGTATAAAGCTATTTTGTGTGTGATTTTTCACTGAAGGCAAACAAACTATCCCTTAGATTCTATTAAGGGCACTTATGGCAGAAACCATTACTAATGTGTATAATGTGAGAATCACTGAAACCTGATCTGAAACACTCTGGAAAATTTCTGAGCTTCCATTAGACTTTACTTAAAAGTGTGTTTATACCAGATAAGACAAGGAAGACATATAGAAGGTAAGTTTCAGAACAAGATATTCTAGAGGGATAAACAGAAAGAAAAAAATATTTTTCTTCAGTCCACAAAGATCTATTTGGAATGAAAATGAACATACTTACCAAAAGCATTTCCTTTTCCCTGCACTGGCTCCTCCGTCTGTTTTTGATTTGTTTGGCCGTTTCCGACTCTCACCGATTTCTGCCGATACCATCTTGCTAGAGGCAGCCTGCATGCCTAGCCACAAATTTTAACAACTCAGTTTCTACTATCAGGACCAAGTTTAATTAAAGAATTTATAAATAATCTGGATTGCAAAAAGAGCTGCAACCTAAAGTTCTAGATTTAAATTTCTTAGCATACCAAAATCTAATCCAGTTAAAATGAGACTAATCTTAAATTTACAGATTTAAAATAACCATTTTGGCTCTTGAACCAGATTTTTAAACCACAATGTCCAATTTGTAACTTTGTTTTGTTTTTTTTTTTTTTTCAATTTGTAACTTTGAAGCTTACAGATCCATTCCTAACACTCCACAAACCTAACAATTCACCCCCTTATGCATCCCCATATTTGCATACAACTATCTTTCCCCCTTTTGCTCCTTTTCAGCTTCTCCCTTTTGATGGAAAAGACTTCCCCTTATCCAGCTGAATGCACAATAGTCCTAGCATAATGCTTTTGATGCTAAAACATAAAAGCTAAGAATAATCATTCCCATTAAAAACCATTTAATTAAAAGGGGACCTAAAACTGAAAGCAAATATGTGGGAGTCTTAGTACCTCCTGAAGACTTAGCTTATTCCCAGGAAGCACAAAAAGCATTCCTACCTGGGGCCCATGAGCCCCCAGAGCTCAGGGATCAACTATGTCAAATGCTGTGTGGATATGTGGGTTTTCCCCTCCGTGTAGTAAGGCATACTGTGTTCATTACTGAGTGAAGAAATTTCATAGCTTCATCAGATTCTCATAAGTCTGTAACCTAAGAAGGGTCAAGAACTGCCCTTGGTGTGGAAGAGCTGGCTTCCAGGATGCCTGAGGATGGCACTAAGGAACCCTCCTCCTCACCTTTGAGGACGGAATCCTCCAGGCGCTCGGCCATTTCATGGCATTGCTGCTGGTAGTCGGGGCTGGAGAAGCAGTGCCTGGGTTCTACAAGCTTCCGCTGCAGTCGTTCCAGGCGCTTTTGCTCCTTTTCAGCTTCTCGCTCGGCTTGTTGTTTTACCCATTCAGCCATTCTGGAGATGGGAAAGAGGAGACGTAACTAAATGGCTAAGTTATACACACATACTTTTATATAGATAACACCCCACCTATACAAATTATTGTACTCTTATTCACACTGTGATAGTCCCTCAGAAAGGCGAGCCATGCTTACTAGCATACTGCTATGGACTTGACTAAAACCCAAAGATAATTATTCAATCATGAAAAAGGTTAAGTCTGGTAACAACAAATTAGAGCATAAGTATTTTAAGTTCACATTTCTGATACGTGTGGTTCATGTGCCATCACTAATGACAGAAAACTATGTCTCTTTAAAAAACAAAACAGGGGGGCATCTTACGCTTTTTCATGATTGACATCTCGTAATCTCCTTCCACTGAGATCGCGGCAAGCCTCTCGATTGGTTGTCTTTTCAATCTGAGCACCGAGTGCTCGGAGCATTGAGCCAAAACCTAAACAAATGTATTTGGAGAAAGCAGGTTAAAAAGTATTCAAGGATGGTCAGTTCTAATGAAGTGGATGAAACTGGAGCCTATTATATACAGTGAAGTAAGTCAGAAAGAAAAACACCAATACAGTATGTTAACACATATATATGGCATTTAGAAAGATGGTAATGATGACTCTATATGCGAGACAGCAAAAGAGACACAGATGTAAGGAACAGACTTTTGGACTCTGTGGGAGAAGGCGAGGGTGGGGTGATTTGAGAGAATAGTATTGAAACATGTATATTAGCATATATGAAATAGATGACCAGTCCAAGTTCGATGCATGAAAGAGGGCACTCAAAGCCAGTGCACTGGGACAACCCAGAGGGATGGGATGGGGAGGACGGGTGTTCAGGAGCAGGGGACACATGTATACCCGTGGCTGATTCATGTCAATGCATGGCAAAAACCACCACAATATTGTAAAGTAATTAGCCTCCAATTAAAATAAATAAATAAAATTTTTTTAAGTATTCAAGGATGGACAAAAGCCGAACTTGCAAAAAGAGTATTATTATATTATAAGATTATCTTAAGAGTAAAGGTGATCTCTATTTCTTTTTGGTTTTAAAGGAAATGCACGTCAAGATTCTAACCCAGGTAGCAAAGGTAAGAATATTGATAAACGTGATTCAATCTCGTGGTTGTCACACTTTCTCTTATACTTCTGCAATACTGTACCTGCACCACTGGGATATTTTAGAGGGCTATACCTCGTGACAGAAATCCCAAAATTCCACAATTAAGAATTTTACAATTTATATGATGAGATTTTGCAATAAAGCAATTTTAATCTGTCACTGGCTGACACAACAAGCTTCATATTGATAGAATTTCAAACAGCAGAATGACTGTAATCTGAGATGTTAGTTCTTTGAAAACCAAACCAAGTCACCAGATTTTGAGAAAGCCTAAGAATTATATGTTAGTCTATCAGGAGAAATACCAAGAACTGTTCATATTCAGTTTTTGCTCTTTTAGTTTGTTTTCTCTCTAAGACGAGTTACTACAACCAGGACCTTAATCTACCTCAATCTGTAAACAGTTGTATTTCATAAAGTGACGTCAGACTTCCCATGGAACTAGAATAACCAGACAAAATGCTGAGAATAGCAAAAGGAGATCTGATTGTTCTAACACTCATCAGCAAACTGGACAGAACAGCCGTCACCTCTTTTCATCTAATTCTCCCCAAAGACTGAGAGCCTAGGGTGCCAAAGAGTGATCTGGTTGGGCTGGAGAAGGTGGGAATTTTATCATACTGTATCTTCCCCGAAAAGAATAAAAGAGAAAATATTCAAAACTAGGTAAATTAACAAAGAACTTCATAAGACAAATCAAGGCTGGTACACTAGAGATCAAGGAGTTTGTTAATTTAATACATCTGGCCACAGAATGCAGATATGTTACTACTAAGCCGTCAACATTCACGTCCTACCTCCTTTTCCACCACGAAGTCTGGGTTCCAGACTGTAAACGGCTCCATGCTGCACTGTGTCGCTGGTGTTAACGAGTGATCCATTGCACTTCACAAAGAAGCATTCCACTGGAACAACCTGGAGACAGTGAGGGTTCTTTCAATGCTGTTTATGAGACGAGTTTTTTGCAGGAAGGGACCTAGCTTATTTTTTATTATTTCAGTTACAAGGAGATAGTAGATGTGATAAGTTAATATCTGCTGAATTGAAAAAAAATGAAAACCACTAAAAGAAAAAAGTCATTTTTTATGATGTATTCTAGGTATAACTTTTTCCTAATATTACCTAATCATGATATAAAGAACTTTCTGCCTCTTGGGTGAAAATTAAAACTGCTCTTTCTCATTCTCTAATAGGAAATAGGAGTAAAGGTGGAAGATTACAGGGGCTCAGATCTAGTAACTCTGACGGTCCCATTTCCTCTGACTTTTAAAAATAATACCAAGTTGAACATTGTGGCCCAAAATTTAAAAGTGACATCTTGAAAAGTGTAGATAGGGATAAGAAGAGGGGAGAGAAGGAGACAAAAATATGGTTTTTAATACACTTACATAAGCTTTAACGGTTTTAGAATCAGCTGGCAGTTGGTAACTAATCTCTTCTGCCAGCGTCTTCCTGAGTTCCAGCCAATCTCTGAAGAAGCCCACATACCTCCCCCCAAACCCACTCTATGTCAGATCAAGTGATGTAAAGAAAATATAAATACCGTAAAGTTTTCTAAACAAGTTTCTTTTTTTTTTTAAAGCCGCAACACTTGGCATGTAGGATCTTGGCTCTCAATCAGAGATCAAACCCATACCCTCTGCAGTGGAAGCTCAGAGTCTTAACCACTGGACTGCCAGGAAGTCCCTAAACAAGTTTCTGATGCCATAAAATAACACAACAGAGGAGTAGTCTCCAAAGTTATATGGAACTTATAGGAGGTTATATAGGAGGCTGACAATTAAATCTGCAACATGAAGAATAAAGAGATCTAAATACAAATATAAAGGAAAAAGGCATTTCTGGCATCTTCCTGAAGTGGAAACTATGAACATGCATTCTGAGGCACATCATACAGCTATTTTAATGGGACCCATTCCTTCACTCAGCTGCCTACTATAAGCATGGTACTTTTCAAGTGTTGGAATACTACCATGAATACCACAGTGAATGCAAATCCTGGCTCATGACGCTTATATTCTAGTGGGGGAAGACAAATAATGAACAAACATATATTATGTTTGATATAATTATGTAATTGACAAATTATATATTATGTCAAGTGGTGATATGCAGAGTAAAGGGGATTAAGATATGTGGATAGGTGAGGTGGTAATCTAGTTAATATATATGGTCAGTCAGAGAAAGCAGAGAATTTAAGAAAGTGAGAGAATAAGTCATATGGTTGTCTGGGGGAACAGCATTCCAGAGGCAACAGCAAATGCAAAGACTGCAACTGAGATGAGCTTAGAGCACTCAAGGAAGAGCAACACAGCCGACATGGCTGGAATGAAGTACACAAAGGAGAGTGATAAGGCCTTCAAAACCACTGTAAGGATTCTGGATGGTACTCTGAATAAAACTATTGTAGAGTTTTGAACAAACTGAGATCAGAGTCATGCTCTTAAACTGTAAAACTGTTAAACTGTAAAAATAAGACTACAGAAGCAGAGAGATCATTGGGATAATCCAGGTGAGACAGTTCTATGTGTACCAGGGCAGTAGTGGCAGAGTGAAAGAGAAATGTGAGATTCTGAGGACACTCTGAACGAAAATGCTAACGCTCTAGTGAAGGGAGTGAGCTCAACAGAGAAACTAGATTCCAAAAATTTGGTTTGACAAGTGGAAAAATAGAGTTGCCACCTATTAAGAGAGAAAAGGAAATTTGAAAGAGAAAATCAGTCTCGTTTCGGATATTTTAGTGTGAGATGTTTATTACACAAGCAGATGGAGATGCCGAGTAGACCAGGTGCTATACAAGTCTGGAGTCTGGAGAAGAAGTCTGTGCTGAAGATTTACACTTGAAAGCTATCAGCACACTGATGGCACTGAAAGCCCTGAGTATGGACGAAACCACTAGGATGAGGGAGGGGCCCCTCCAACTTCAGAGTTCAGGGTGATGAGGACGAAGCAGCAAGAGAGACTGGAAAGGAGAGCCCAGCGAGACGGAAGAGAACTGAGGGTGTCCTCTGCACAAGTGAGAGAAGTGTATTAAGCGGGGGAATGGTCAACTGTGCAAACTGAGGCCGACAGGCCAAGCAAGATGAAAACTGAAAACTGATCGTTGGATACGGCCACACAGAAGATACTGACCAGAATGACACAGAGCTGTTGAAGTGATGGGAACAGAAAAGCTGAACTAGAGTGGGTTCTAAAGGAGAAGAGCTTTATGCTCAAGCATATTTTTTTTAATCAAGAAAATCAGAGAAAATAAAGCAATAGCTGGAAGGGATGTGGGCTCATGTTTGCACACTGGTAGGAATGATCCAGGAAAAAGGGAAAACACTGGAAAATACAGGGGAGAAAGCACTAATGCCAAGTAAGTCTTTCAGTAGGTGAGAAGGAGGGGTTACTCTACAAAGTAGAAGAGAACTGCACATTACTTGTAAAATAAAGACAGTTCATCCACAGTAATACACAAGAAGGCTGAATATACAGCAGGTACCTACCAGAGCACTGCTGTGAGGAGAGGAAAATTCTGTTCTTACTGCTTGAATACAAAGTTTGTCCTTGAGATGGAATAAGTCTTGGAGATTTAAAGAGAGAGGATGTGCGAGAGTAATCCAGGAGAGTCAAAGAGTGATGAACTGAGCAGTGCCTCTCAATCCTTTTCATACCACGGTAAACACCAATAATATCTGGATGACACCCTGGGGAGTGAGTAAAGTTACCAAGGATGGGTTGAGATTCTGGGCACCCCCAGGTTCTGTCCAGCTGCCCAAGGGCTAGCGGGATCAATATTCTCAGCAGTCCTGCAATCCAGCAGATTTCTCTAATCCAAATGCAATTACAGTAGAATTGCCAAGCAGCACTAAGGCTGGTGTATGTGAATTTGTCATGAGACTGATTAGTTCCCCTACCAGGGTCACTGCCTAGATGCCACTCAAAATAGGTGGAGAGCTGGATTTAGACTGTCCGGCATTTTCCCAGGCAAATATAGTACCAGGAGAGAGGAAGGGAACTCAGGCCATATACAATGATGTGAATGAAGGATGATTCCTGTCTATAAAATCCTGTTTACTTTAAAAAGCTGCACAATTAAATGAGACAAGTAATATACCTTCTATATAATGTTTATAAATTAATAGCCACTTTAGTTTCTTTTAATATTTTGTATATCCAATGAGTATGGTATTTCTAAAATCTTAAATAACTTCAAAAACTTTAATATGAAGGCACAAAGATTATACATCATACTTTATTTCTGAACAGAACCGCTTATTTAATCAGACAACTGATTACCAAAATTGCATTTTTCTACTTAAGATTCTTGTCAACTTTCTAGTAGGAAAAAAAAAAAGAAAATTTAGAATCAATTTAACTGTTTTTAACCTTTATAAGGCATTTTGAACACAAAGTATGTGTGTCGTGGGCCAATCAGCCAAGGGCACTAGAGAAAAACAAAATCAAATTTCTTGACTCACTACAAGCGAGGGACTGCACACCAGAGGAATCATGAGGTGTCTCACCAACAAATAAAAACATAGAGTTATAGGATTGGGGGCTAGGATGGAATTTAGGTAAAATTTAAATGGAACAATGTTTTAAAAGGCTCACAATAAAGCAGGGCTGTGTGTATCAGGGTCAATACCAGGTCTAGACTGTGAAGGAGATCCAGGCTCCTGTTTCCTCGGAAACTACAAAGTTAAGATAAATGTGCAATGTTGTGTCTAGAAACCCCTTAATTTGAAGCTCTGCACCTGGAAATTGAGAGTGCTTCTCTACATCAAAGAGACTTAAGATCCTCAAGGCAAGAGTGGGATGCTTCTTACCGATACAACTTCAAACAGCAGTTTACTCTTATAATCTATGATTTTCAAGGTAAGGTTTCAAAAACAATGAAAAAGAAGTAGACTCAAGGAAATCATTTTTGACATTTCACCACTGCACCATGTCCTTGGGAGAAACACTTTCTTCTTATTGACTTTGCAGCTGGCTCTATCTATGTCTGTTATCCCAGCCTAATGAACAGCTGGGCTGATTTTTCATTTCTTCAGGGAGAACTAACACCAACTTTATCGTGTGTCAGATTAGTTTTATCTTAAAAGGCACAGGTGTGAAACTGCGCTATTTTTATTTATTCCAGTATCTCATCAAATGCCCTTTTATAAGTTTTGTGGTTTTGTTCATAGTTATTATGGCCATGCTTCTTAAGTATATGACTGAATTCATTCATTCATATTTCTTCTTATTTTAAATTTTTTCCAAGACTCCTCATAATTAAGGTCTAAATTTTTCTGGTCCCACTTTGGATCAACTGTAAATGAGTTTGAAAACTGTATTCATGAGATAAGAGTTATTTCCAAAGATATTAAAATCCAACTATTTTTGAAAATATTTCCCCATTCAGATGGCAAACTGATGGAACTGATGGCAAACAGATGGCAAACTGATGTCAGTTCTGACAGCAGTTAAACTGGACTGAAGTATAGGAGGAAAACGGGAAACTGAAAAACTACATGATTTGCAAATAAACACTGCTTCTTCATGGAACCAATCTAAGTAGAGATGTGGTTTAGACTGCAGTGTTAACATCTGTTAAGCTCATAAATAACAACCAGAGAAAGTCAAGGGAAACACGGAGGAGGTGTACTTATAAAGAAAAACAGAGTAAGAGGTCAAACGTCAAAATTAAAATTAGATTCAAGGAGAGCATCTAATTCTTTAAATAACATAACAGGTAATTTAGTTGGTAAAAGCTTGCTTACGTCAAAATTAAGTAAACCACACATGTGTAACTTTATAAGTTTTTGAAAAATACGCCTGGACAAATAAGAACATCATATGATTAATGAAATAATCTAAATGACAGGCCCTAAGAATCATGCTCTCGACAGGGCCTATGTGAATGCTTGGCCACGACCAGTGACCAGAAGAATCCATTTCGTTCCCAATCATCCTTTGGATATGACATACTTCTTTAGGTTGGATCTAACAGGGCTGTGTTATCAAAGGACAAAAATGCACATACCCGTCGAGTGAACGTAAGGAAGTGAGCCTTAAAAATCATCTTGGCCAAATGCCTCCTTTACGGATGAAGAGAATAATACCAAAGGGTATTCTGTTAGTCCAGACTGAGGGCCGGACTATAGCGCCAGTGAGCGGAAGGGTTTTTCTCCCTTCTCTGAGACAAAACCATCACAAAACAAAAGCGACGGAAGCCCTCACTATCAGTTTGAAACTGAGGAACCCTCAACCTCAAAAACTGAAAACCCCAAAGAATAGACCCCCCGACACACCCTCGCCACACCTATTCCTGCCCCTGACCTCCTCTGTCCTCTACTTTCCAAGAACCACAAACCTCACCTGATCTTCGCAGTGTCGACGGATAAAATCTCGTATGGAGCACGGGGCCGAACCACACCACACCGCCTTGCACCCGAAGCCAGGGCCCCGAAGCCACACCAGCGCCGCCGTCTCCGCCATCTCACCCAGTCGCGGAACCTCGGCACTCCCAGGAGCGCTAAGAACCACCACCCACCCGGCGTATCTTGATGACGTAAGCTCGCTCACCCAGCGCCCCGCCCCTCACATTTTTGCCCGCCCCGCCCCTCCCCTGGGGATAGTCACGTGACCTGAAGCAGCCGAGCAAAACCGACTGGGGGAGGGGAACAGGAAGGGCCTGGCTGAGGCCGATAAGAAGGCAGAGCACCAGGGCGAGGCGTTGCTAAGAGAAGTTGCTAGGGCGGGGCTCGAGGGACTCTCTATAAAAGGCTGGCGCGGGGTTAAGTTTCCAGCGTTCTGGCTATGAGCGATAAGAAGGTAACTGAGTACTTCCTTGTGCCTCAAGCTTCAGACCTTTCCCTTCTATCCGTGTAGTTATTTTTGGGTCACAGGGAATCGTGGCCTGAGAAGGCGCTGCTCCCTGGGGGCCTGAGAAGGGAAGCTGCAGTCGCGGAAGCGGTTTTGGGGGGCTGCTTCCTCTGCTCTGGGGAGCTCCCCGACTCTAGGGGCAAGGGAAACGGAGGTGGGGAGGTTTCTAAACAACAGCTCTGGGCGGGTTTTTCCTCCAGGTTTACCAAGCCTTCTCTTCCTTTGCGGAAACTGCCAACCTCTCGGTTTCTGCCAGCCACGCTCAGTTTATTCGTATTTCCGCCTGTTTGCGCTCTGCGTTATCTTCACTTCAGCTCGGTTTTCAAAATATTTCACAGCAAGTGGGCCCTTGTGAAAGGCAGTGGCAGGAGCGACGCTTATAGTGATGCTGCTCTGAAAAACCCTGCCATAACTTTTATTCCGCACTATGGAAACACACTCGCACATATTTGCATAGTCTAAGGCTCTGGGAATCTGAAGAAATCCCTTAATGTTTTAATATGCTGAGGTTATGGTATTTATAAAATCCTGAGCAATTTAAAAGCCACGAGATAGGAGGGTTCTTAGGAAATATCTGTACCTATTAAGCACGATTGTATCAGTCCACAGAATCAAATTCTCTGCGTCTCAGATCTTTAGCAAATGAAATTCAGCTAAAGGGAAAGCAACGAAGAATTCAGAAATCGTTTTTACTGGTGGTATGAACAATAGAATTTCAAGACTTCTGAAGTTACAGATTCCGTTGTCTTTATTTCACTTTCATAGAAAAATGAGAAAGGGCCTCCATGGGAATGTCAGGAGATAAAGAAAAATTACACAAAATAATAAAAATACTGTGCTAGAGACCAGTGTTTTGCAAAGTGGGTGACATGGTGATCCCAGAGTCAGTAACTGTCTCACCAAGTATTTATCTTCTAACAAGGGAAGTCCACATTGTTTGTTACTAACATTATATCTAGCCTTTCCAAAACCTCCAGTTTAAATTAAATTGTTCCTTCTTTATCCCTTTCTTGCATTTAAATTCCTATTGTTAAAAATCCCAAGTATTAAAAAAAAAGTATTGAAAAGGCATTTGTCATTTAAAATATGCAATAACTATTATTAACTTTTCAAAGACAAATCTCCTGAGTAATATATAATCTGTTGTTAAATCTTCCCAATAAGCACTTAGCATGCGGCACCATGGCACACACAAAGTAGGCATTAAATAAATATTAGTTGGATATTTGATGAATTACTAAGGTGAGTGAAGTTGTTCAGTCCTGTCCAACTCTTTGCGACCCCATGGACTGTAGCCTACCAGGCTCCTCTGTCCATGGGGTTTTCCAGGCAATAGTCCTGGAGTCGATTGCCATTTCCTTCTCCAGGGGATCTTCCCAACCCAGGGATTGAGGTAGACAGCCTAATTATTCCCAATACATGTCTGAAGAAACATGCCTGCCTGCGTGTGTGCTCAGTCATGTCCGACTCTTTGTGACCCCATGGACTCTAGCCCACCAGGCTCCTCTGTCCATGGAATTTTCCAGGCAAGAATACTGGAGTGGGTTGCTAAATCCTCCTCCAGGGGATCTTCCTGGCCCAGGAATTAAAGCCACGTGTCCTGTATCTCTTGCACTTGCAGGTGGATTTTTTACCACTGTGCCACCATCGTCAGCACTAACAGAACACTTTCTCTCTTGCAGATACAGCTTCAACTTGGATTAAATTACTGAATACATTTAAATAATGAGAAAATTAAGGTACCCAAAGTTAGGGCTATGGCCAAGAAGACAGTGCACATCAGTGGAAAAAAACATCTAGAAAGACAGCTGATTGGCTGGATGGTTGAATGTGTGGTGGCGTCCAGTAGACGGTGTTATGTGCCAGGCTGGTTGTGGAAAAATAGAAACAAATGCTGCCACCTTTCCAACCTCATTGTAGGGAGAAAAGAGACAGGAAGACACATGGGGGGTTATGACACTAAATGGTGAGTGGGTGGGGGCCAGTTCCTCTCCTATTAAGAGTGTGTAGCTGTGCTCTTAGAACTCTATTTGGTGTTCTTTCCAACAAGCCACGCGGGCTTTGTTTCTGCCCATCTTCTCCAAACGATTGACTCTAGCTATACATTTGCTTTTTGAAGACTGGTTCAGCCACCACGAGAAGGACACTGTGAGAGCATTCTGAGGCAATGTGGAATAATTGTTCACTACCAGGAAATGACAGCACCAGACAATGCTTGTGTGGCAACCCATGACAGAGGCTCAACCGAGCCAGAATATCATGCTGGTCTGTAAGAACAGGAAGCAGAGCTGTACACTCTGGCGATTTTCATAAATGACAGCAAAGCTCCTGAGCTAGTGAATTCACAGACTACATCCACGTGTGACATGCAAATCGCCCTTCTGTGTTTTCAGCCATGTTTATGCTCAGAGGAGACGAATGGAGGTTGTTAATGCTGTCCTTAAGACAAAAGACAATGATTCAGGATGGGGAACACATGTATACCTGTGGAGGATTCATTTTGATATTTGGCAAAACTAACACAATTATGTAAAGTTTAAAAATAAAATAAAATTAGAAAAAAAAAAAAAAAAAAAGACAATGGTACAGGCCGACTCTTCCCATGCCACAAACACAAAACTGCTATAAACTCCCCAGTTGGCAAGTGTCGCCTTGTAGATGGCTCCAACCCCAGAAACAATGAGGTCAGCTCCTAGGATGGAAAAACAGCTTCTGGGTAAGAGCTGTGTAGTCCATACTGGGTGGTGGTTGATGTGGGAGGTGGAGCCTGAAACAAGGACCCAAGATGTTTGGCTGCCAGTGAAGGCACAGCTCCACCCTCCTTCCTTTATTGGACAGAAGAAAACAGGACACGTCAAGGATGAGGTGGAGTTGAGAGGTAGAAGAGGTTTGTGTTTAGCTCTGATGCTGGGAAGGATCTGGAGAGGGCAGAAGAGGAGAATATGGTAGAGATGCAGCGAAGAGATAAAAAGCTGGACTCACAGTCAGTGCTGAATGTAGAAGCCTAGCTCTTTGTAATATCAGCAAGAAGAAAACATCTTCACTCAGGGTGGACTTAGATCAGTAAATTCTATCACCCCTGATTGCCCTGGATATTACCTTGTTTGCATTATCATGCCAACAGTGGCTTCCCAAGGCTTATTTGGTATCATCATTCTTACATCACCATCAAATACTGTTGTTATATTAAAAAGGCTGAATTTCTTTCATGCTGTTCACAGTAGTAGAACTATAAAGCAAAACTTACACAGCACCTATCTTCTAGAAATTTAGTATCTCAGCACTGGGATTTTTTTCAACATTGAAATTTAATTTCTCTCTAGTCAACAGAAATCTGCAATCCTTTATGAATTTTGCATAGCCAAGCCTTTCAGATCAGATCAGTCGCTCAGTCGTGTCCAACTCTTTGCGACCCCATGAATCGCAGCACGCCAGGCCTCCCTGTCAATCACCAACTCCTGGACTTCACTCAGACTCACGTCCATCCAGTCAGTGATGCCATCCAGCCATCTCATCCTCTGTCGTCCCCTTCTCCTCTTGCCCCCAATCCCTCCCAGCATCAGAGTCTTTTCCAATGAGTCAACTCTTCACATGAGGTGGCCAAAGTACTGGAGTTTCAGCTTTAGCATCATTCCTTCCAAAGAAATCCCAGGGCTGATCTCCTTCAGAATGGACTGGTTGGATCTCCTTGCAGTCCAAGGGACTCTCAAGAGTCTTCTCCAACACCACAGTTCAAAAGCATCAATTCTTCGGCGCTCAGCCTTCTTCACAGTCCAACTCTCACATCCATACATGACCACAGGAAAAACCATAGCCTTGACTAGACGAACCTTTGTTGGCAAAGTAATGTCTCTGCTTTTGAATATGCTATCTAGGTTGGTCATAACTTTCCTTCCAAGGAGTAAGCGTCTTTTAATTTCATGGCTGCAGTCACCATCTGCAGTGATTTTGGAGCCCCCCAAAATAAAGTCTGCCACTGTTTCCACTGTTTCCCCATCTATTTCCCATGAAGTGATGGGACCAGATGCCATGATCTTCGTTTTCTGAATGTTGAGCTTTAAGCCAACTTTTTCACTCTCCACTTTCACCTTCATCAAGAGGCTTTTGAGTTCCTCTTCACTTTCTGCCATAAGGGTGGTATTATCTGCATATCTGAAGTTATTGATATTTCTCCCGGCAATCTTGATTCCAGCTTGTGCTTCTTCCAGTCCAGCGTTTCTCATGATGTACTCTGCATATAAGTTAAATAAACAGGGTGACAATATACAGCCTTGATGTACTCCTTTTCCTATTTGGAACCAGCCTGTTGTTCCATGTCCAGTTCTACCTGTTGCTTCCTGACCTGCATACAAATTTCTCAAGAGGCAGATCAGGTGGTCTGGTATTCCCATCTCTTTCAGAATTTTCCACAGTTGTTTGTGATCCACACAGTCAAAGGCTTTGGCATAGTCAATAAAGCAGAAATAGATGTTTTTCTGGAACTCTCTTGCTTTTTCCATGATCCAGTGGATGTTGGCAATTTGATCTCTGGTTCCTCTGCCTTTTCTAAAACCAGCTTGAACATCAGGAAATTCACGGTTCACATATTGCTGAAACCTGGCTTGGAGAATTTGGAGCATGACTTTACTAGCATGTGAGATGAGTGCAATTGTGCAGTAGTTTGAGCATTCTTTGGCATTGCCTTTCTTTGGGATTGGAATGAAAACTGACCTTTTCCAGTCCTGTGGCCACTGCTGAGTTTTGCAAATTTGCTGACATATTGAGTGCAGCACTTTCACAGCAGCATCTTTCAGGGTTTGGAAGAGCTCAACTGGAATTCCATCACCTCCACTAGCTTTGTTCGTAGTGATGCTTTCTAAGGCCCACTTGACTTCACATTCCAGGATGTCTGGCTCTAGGTCAGTGATCACACCATTGTGATTATCTGGGTCGTGAAGATCTTTTTTGTACAGTTTTTCTGTGTATTCCTGCCACCTCTTCTTAATATCTTATGCCTCTGTTAGGTCCATACCATTTCTGTCCTTTATCGAGCCCATCTTTGCATGAAATGTTCCTTTGGTATCTCTGATTTTCTTGAAGAGATCTCTAGTCTTTCCCATTCTGTTGTTTTCCTCTATTTCTTTGCATTGATCCCTGAGGAAGGCTTTCTTATCTCTTCTTGCTATTCTTTGGAACTCTGCATTCAGATGTTTATATCTTTCCTTTTCTCCTTTGCTTTTCACTTCTCTTCTTTTCACAGCTATTTGTAAGGCCTCCCCAGACAGCCATTTTGCTTTTTTGCATTTCTTTTCCATCTGCTGGAGAAGTGATAAGCCTTTAGAAGTATTTTTTCCTTTAATTAATTGACATTAGTGTATGTCCACTGTGTTAGGATTCTCCAGAGAAACAAAATGAATAGAATATAGAGAGAGAGAGAAAGACAGAGAGCAACTATATAAGAGAGAGAGAGACTTATTGTTAAGAATTGGCTCATACCTCATACAATTAAGGAGGCTGACAAGTCACAAGATCTGCAGGATGAGTGGGCAAACTGGAGACCCAGGAGAGCCTGGTGTGGTTCTCAACTGAAGGTCAGCAAGTGAGCCAAGGTTTTGGTTCTAGTCTAAAGGCAGGACAAAGCTGATGTTCTGATTTGAAGGCAGCCCAGGTAAAAGGAGCCCTCCTTTACTGAGAGGAGGGTCAGGCTTTTTACTCTATTCAGGCCTTCAACTGATTGGATGGGGCCCACCCATACCAAGGGAGGGCAGTCTGCTTTGCTCAGTCAACTGTTTCAAATGTTAATCTCAACCAGAAACACCCAGAATAACTTCTGACCAAATGTCTGGGCATCTCATGACCCAGTCAAGATGGCACATAACAGTAACCATCATATCCATTAACTAGTTACCTTTAGTAAAGAAAGAAACTTCACTAATTTTATTTTGTTTTGTACCTGAAGAGGAAATGTTATTTGACAACTGGACTGAGAAAAGGTCAGATATTTCTTACTCCCCATAGGTTTTGCTGTGTGAACTCAGGAAACGCATCTGACTGCTTTGTGTATCTACTTCTAAATGGCTGAAGAGCTACCCAACAACTGTTGTTAGAATGTATCTTTGTACCACAAAGTGAAAGTGAAGTCGCTCAGTCATGTCAGACTCTTTGCGACCCCATGGACTGTAGCCTACCAGGCTCCTCAGTCCATGGAATTTTCCAGGCAAGAGTACTGGACTGTGTTGCCATTTCCTTCTCCAGGGCATCTTCCCAACCCAGGGATTGAACCTGGGTCTCCTACACTGCGGGCAGATGCTTTACCATCTGAGCCATCAGGAAAGCACATCTTTGTATCACATATGCTATGCTATATGCTAAGTCACTTCAGTTGTGTCCGATTCTGTGCGACCCCATAGACGGCAGCCCACCAGGCTCCCCCGTCCCTGGGATTCTCCAGGCAAGAACACTGGAGTGGGTTGCCATTTCCTTCTCCAATGCATGAAAGTGAAAAGTGAAAGTGAAGTCGCTCAGTCATGTCTGACCCTCAGCGACCCCATGGACTGCAGCCTTCCAGGCTCCTCCATCCATGGGATTTACCAGGCAAGAGTACTGGAGTGGGGTGCCATTGCCTTCTCCGGTTTGTACCACAGGGTGTGGTCAAAGTTCATATGGTGAAATCCTTTGAGAGTTTTTGAATGAAAGGTGTTGTACCTCATTAATTAAAATGCAGGGGTCATTGGTCAACTGAATTAAACTTCTAAGTTAAATAAATTAACTAGATTTTCCTTAATAACTCAGCTGTCTGGCTAACTCACCTACCTAAGAACACACTTTTTAAAAATAAAATAAGCCCCAAAGTCTCTATACAGCTAAAGACTAAATTTTTCTTGTAGAACCTTAGACTCTTAGTTTTAGAAAGGATTCTAAGGGAATGCCAGTGGTCCAGTGGTTAAGAATCCACCTTCCAAAGCAGGGGATGTGGGTTCCATCCCTGGTTAGGGAATTAACATCCTACATACCAAGGGGCTACTAAGCCTGCACCACAACCAGAGAGCCTGTGCACCACAGTGAAGACCCAGTGCAGACAAAATTAAAAATAATAAAATTTAAAAATAAAAAAGAAATTTCATCTTATAAAAAATAAAGAGGATTCTAAGAAGGGTAATGGTCTGCTATGGAAAATTAGTAAGTTAATATAAAATAAATTGTATGAGGGGCTTCCCTGGTGGTTCATGTTAAAGAATCTGCCTACCAAAGCAGGAGACTGGAGTTCAATCCGTGGGTCAGGAAGATCCCCTGAGAAGGAAATGGCAACCCACTCCAGTATTCTTGCCTAGGAAATCTCATGGACAGGGGAGGCTGGTGGGTTAGAGTCCATAGGGGTTGCAAAACAGTCTGACATGACTTAGTGACTTATCAACAACAACAAATTCTATAAAGTAAGGAGACAAGAATGGGGGCCACAAGAGGCTGGTGTGGGGACAAGAACCGAGAAGTAGTAGTTGCCGGCCAGAGTGAAATAAAAAGACAAAGCTAACACCAGGGAAGATTTTGACCAAGATCTTCCTATGTCACAGCAGAGTGAAAACCTTATGTGGAGTGTACTGTAGTCAAGATGACAAGGTGGCATGATACACATTTTAGAAAAGATCTACCAAAAAGGTAGAATTTTTAACACTCATGAGAATATAAGTTAAATACTAGGAATTAAGAAAACTCAGCTATCCAGAATGGCATGTTTCCTGGAAGCTCCAAACATAGTCAAAATCTTGGCTGTTTAGGCTCACTTCCCAAACAACTTTTGTATTCTAACATATTTCAAATAGAGGGTAAGACAGACTGCTTTGTGTACAAATAAACAACTTCCTCCTTGTTACTATAATATGACATTGATTTCAAAACATAACTTCTCTTTTAATTACCCAGAGCCTTGAAAGACAGACAATCTGTGCCATTCTGGATAAAAAGATAAGGTTGGAAATGATACAAAAATTCTCTCATTTTCCATAAATTACTAGAGAGCTTTCCTCTGAATATTTACAAAAAATCTACAGTCCATCTATCTGGGTTAGATAAAGGATTCATAAAAGTTATAAAATGTATATTTCTTCTGTAATCACTGTTGAAATCCTCTGAACCTTATAAGAAGAGTAATAGGAGATGCAAAAACTCATATACAGGGACTTCCCTGGTGGTCCAGTGGTTAAGAATCTGCCTTCCAATGCGGGGGACATGGATTTGATCTCTGTTCAGGGAACTAAGATCCCACACGCCATGGAACAACTAAGCCTTCGAGCGGCAACTGCTGAGCCTGCGTGCCACAACTAAGACCAGATGCATCCATAAATAAATATATGAATAAATATTTATCCTCATATACAGTCTTCAGATATTAATATTAGAGTAGTGCTTCCCAAAATGTGTTCCATGAAATATTAGGTTACTACAGTGCACTGTTATAAAAGAATTCCATTTTCAAATAAATTTAAGAACAGTCGAATATCATATGCTGGCTCCTAGAGATTCAAAGTTCATTAACATGATAAAAGCCCTGAGAAATTCTGTTGTCTTTGTTTAATCCAGTATCTCACAAACTTATTTGACTATGGAACTTCTTTTCTAGATTCACCTATTAGCATGCCCTATGATTAGTATTTAAAAAGGCTGAGACTGAAGTATGGTTAATTATGAGGTTTCTAACTCCCTCCATCCAGTTTTATTAAGATATAATTGACCTATAGCACTATGTGGGGAAAATCACCCAGAGGAGAGCATGGCAACCCATTCCAGTATTCTTGCCTGGAGAATCCCGTGGACAGAGGAGCCTGGTGGGCTGCAGTCAGTGGGGTCACCCAGAGTTGGACACGACTGAAATGATTTAGCACATGGCACTACGTAAGTTTAAGGTGTAAGCACGATTTGTCGCACATATATTGTGAAACAGTTACCACAGTAAGTTTAATTAACATCCATCAACTCATATAGATACCAAAAAAATTTTCTTTTCCCTTATGATGAGAACTCTTAGTAAGGATCTGCTCTCTTAACAACTTTCAAATGTACCACACAGCAGTGAGAACTCCACTCATCATGTTGTATACGTTACCTCCCTAGTACTTATCTACCTTAAACTCGAGATTTGACCAGTTGACCACCTTCATCTAATTCACCCCACCCCACCCCTCTGCTGCCCACAAATCTGATCTCTTTTTCTGAGTTTTTAAAAAATTCTACGTATAAGTGAGATCATACAGTATTTATATTTCTCTGACTTACTTTACTTAGCTCTCAAGGTCCAATCATTTTGTTGCAAATGGCAGGATTTCCTTCTTTTTCATGGCTGAATAATATTCCATTGTATATATACTACATCTTTTTTATCCATCCACTGATGGACACCTAGGTTGTCCCTGTGTCTTTGCTATTGTATAATGCCACTATGAATATGGGGTGCAGCTACTCTTCAACATGGTATTTTCATTTCCTTCAGATATACTCCCAGAAGTAGAAGTACTGGATCATATGGTCATTCTATTTTTAATTTTTTGAGGAACTTCCGTACTGTTTTCCATGATGGCTGTACAAGTTTATAATCCAAACAACAAGGCACAAAGTTTCCTTTTTCACCGCATCCTCACCGCAATTATTTTCCCTTGTCTTTTTGTTTACAGTCATTCTAATAGGTGTGAGGTGATATTTCATTGTGGTTTTGATTTGCATTTCCCTGATGATCGCGTCATGAATCCTTCTTGTGTACCTACTGGCCATTCATTTATCTTCTTTGAAAAAAATGTTTATTCAGATCCTTTGCCCATTTTCAAATCAGATTATTTAGGATTTTTTTTTTTTTTTGCTATTGAATTGTATGAGTTCTTGTATATTAATGTATGGGGATTCAAAATAAACAACCAAAAACACTGAACACAAAGGCAATTCCTCAGGGTATTATGGAGCTAAGTTCATTTTCTTTCATAAAAAACAAACATATTTTTTTTCTCTCCACACACCATCAAAGTCTGCCTCACCATATTTTTTTTTCTAAGTTGTTAGGACCAATGCTGGTGAGCTAAGTTCTTTTTCTGCCTCTTGGGGAATAAGGTAATAAGTGAACACAATGACATTCCTTGTCCTATTCATGCCCACGTGCAGAGTCAATAAACTCAAAGGAATTTACTGTGTCAAGAGGAGCCTCTGTATCATCGTAGCTCATATTGGAGATTTAGAGACCTGCAGTGTGAGTGAATTGTTCAATTCAACTTAACAGCCATTTCTTACCTTCTAAGTGCGGGAAAGACTGGACAGAGAGATACAAAAAAAAAAAAAAAAAAAAGAGTTGAATGCCTATTTTCCTGAGGCTCTAAAACCATAATAAATGAAAAATCATCTTTAAAACATTTCAGACCAATAGATGCTACAATTGGCATTCTAACAGACAGACATAAACTACATCCTATAGGCATACAGGCAAGAGATAGAAAAAAAGCAAAGGATTTGGGATTTTAAATGGCCATGCTTTGTATAGGCTGATTAAATAAATACACAGGCACGCACGCACGCACACACACACACACACACTTGATAGAAAGGCACAGAGGAGGAGAGCTCAGGGTTCAGGGAGGGCAAGAAGTCTGAGTTACGGCAAGAGCACGTGAGGCTGGGGAAAATGGTAGAAACTGTAGAAGAGAAAGTCTAGAGGGATTGATAGGGTTCTTAACAGCAGACTGTGACTTCCAGACCTCAGTCTACAAGGAAGGAGAGACCACAGCAAGTTTTGAACAGAAGCGACATGATCAGATCTGTATTTCAGAAAAATAAATCTGGAGAGAGATCAGAGGCATAAACAATCAGAAGAGCCACGCTTTATTGAGAAGGTCTCCCTACTGACACTGATTCCAGAGCATCAAGACCTACTAGTAGGTCCTATGTTAGGCTGTTGCCAAGGTCAAAGGGAATGATGGCCTGCAGACAGTATGACAGCAAAAAGGAGAGAACAGGTGGGAGATGCTAAGGAAGCAGAATGGATAGCTGGTTCCCTGCTTGTTTACCGTGACCTGGCGTGCTCACAGAATAATCACAGAGAAACCACCGTCTAGAAGAGAACTGATGGTGGGGGAAGAAACAGGTCAGTCTTGAGCATCTTTTTCCTGCCTCAAGATCACTGTTGAGTGCTGAGCAGGGAAACTCAGGGACTCATTTCTGTTGTGTCTTTATCTTTGATAGATTTCTTGCCAAATTCCTTTTCTTTGCCTTTCCTTTTACAAATCTGGGTTCCAGCCCGTCAATGTTTGTGTTATGAATTCATAATGATATTCTCTTATTATGTGCACGAATCTGAAAAAGGCTTGTGTGTTTGCATCATACACCCACATAAAAAGAAAACCCCAATGAAAAGGAGTATCCTGGATGCCTAGGATATTCATGGAATACAGATAAAGATGTTGGGGCTGAACCTGTCACCCTAAGGTACATCCCTTTGTGTGATTGTTGTAATATTGGATATATACTGTGCTGTGCATTGAAATTGTTGTTTGCTGTCTATTAGGCAAGAGGAGCTATGCTGTAATTTTGACACCATCGAGGACTTATTTTAGGGTAAAAGTGGCCTCCTGGAAGTACCGCTACTTTTTCTTTGAAATCAAATCAGTGTCCAAATCCTTCACACCACTCCCAGCCCTTCCTCTCCAGATGCTAATACCTTGTTTCAGCCATTATGGTCTCTGTCCTGGGGGAGGTCTCTGCCACCATTCTCAGTCCCTCCACCCACACTCCAAGGTTATCTCCCTGAAACCAAATTTAATGATGTCACTCCCTGTTCAAAAGTCTTCCGTGGCAACCTACGGCTTCCAGGGGAAATTTCACGCACCCACTGGCCTCTGCCTAACACTGCACAGTGGTCTCATCTAACCTCTTCCTATGGACTCTACGCTTCAGCCATACTGGCTACTTTTGTTTCTCTATAATTATTTTGGATTTCCCAGGTGGCGCAAGTGGTAAAGAATCCGCCTGCCAATGCAGGAGACAATGTTAGAGACAAGGGTTTGATACCTGGGTCAGGAAGATCTCCTGGAGTAAAAAATGGCAACCCACTCCAGTATTCTTGTCTGGAGAATCCCATGGATGGAAGAGTCTGGCGGGCTGCAGTCCATAGGGTTGCAAAGAATCAGACACAACTGAAGCGACTTCGCAGCAGCCTAATTACTCTATTATTCATACCTTCATGTCTTTGCTTAAATTGCGTCTTTCAAGCTTCTCCTATGCTTACTTTTCCTCCACATTCCCTGCCCCTTCTGGTAGGATGGGCCATCTCTTCCTTGGTGCCCTACTGGACCCTACGACAATTCTAACAACACCAAGGATGCTTGTTGCCCTATTGTCTCCTTGTCTTACTGTGACAGATTGTAGTCTCCTTAAGGTTAGGGCTGTATCTAATTTACTTCTGTACTTATAGCTTCTAGCACAGTGTCTGACAGATCATTGGTGCTCAACACATATTTGAAGAAGGAAAATTTATTAATTTTCATTACCTTCTTTGGAAACTAGACTTCCGTGGTGGCTCAGATGGTAAAGCGTCTGTCTACAATGCGGGAGACCTGGGTTCAATCCCTGGGTTGGGAAGATCCCTTGGAGAAGGAAATGGCAATCCACTCCAGTACTATTGCCTGGAAAATCCCATGGACAGAGGAGCCTGGTAGGCTACAGTCCATGGGGTCGCAAAGAGTCGGACATGACTGAGTGACTTCACGTTCACGTTGGAAACTTTATTTATTTCATTTTGGCTGTGTCTTCATTGCGGCATGAGGACTTAGTTGCCCCCGTGGCATGTGAGATCTTAGTTGCTTGATTAGAGATCAAACCCACATCCCCTACATTGCAGGGCAGATTCTTAACCACTGGACCACCAGCAAAGTCCTAGTAACTTTATTTTCAGGAACTTCAAATTTTTACTTTGGGATAGGAATAACATCCCATTTATTTTAATATTGCAGATTTTAATCTTTTTTCCTCCCAACCCTATTTCAAGCCTGTAAAGGCTCTGATGTTCACATTCAAGTGGGAGTAAGAGAGCAATCAGGAAGCAAGAGGGGAACGCCTGGTTGAGGGGAGCCATATCCACTGAAGAGAGTCATTTGGCTCCAATAAGACTATTATTTACAGTTTGAAGGAAACAATGGTTCTCTTTAAGACGATGAAGTCAGCTACAATTTAATGTATATTCAAATCTAATCTCAGGTTATAAAAGGTTTATCATGGGGGTGGGGTTTAAAGCAGCAGAATAATCTTTAGTCCTGGCAATTGTTTGCCTAAAATCTATAGGCAAACAAATGCTCTTACCTTGAATGTAGTCAAATTTGTCAGCTTCTCCTTTTTAGTTAAAAGCTTTTTGTGTCTTAAGTCTTTTCCAACTCTAAGTTCTAAAAGATTCACCCACATTGTCTAATTAGAATTCTTATGTACTTTTTAAAACTGGAATATAATTACTTTACAAAGTTGTGCGAGTTTCTGCTATACCACAAGGTAAATCAGCAACATGTATATATTTATTTCAGTCATATATATATTTCAGTCAGTCAGTTCAGTTGCTCAGTTGTGTCCGACTCTTGGCGACCCCATGAACCGCAGCATGCCAGGCCTCCCTGTCCATCACCAACTCCTGGAGTCTACCCAAACCCATGTTCACAGAGTCAGTGATGCCATCCAACCATCTCATCCTCTGTCGTCCCCTTCTCCTCCTGCCTTCATCTTTCTCAGTGTCAGGGTCTTTTCAAATGAGTACGTTCTTCCCGTCAGGTGGCCAAAGTATTGGAGTTTCAGCTTCAGCATCAGTCCTTCCAATGAATATTCAGGACTGATTTCCTTTAGGATGGACTGGTTGGATCTCCTTGCAGTCCAAGGGACTCTCAAGAGTCTTCTCCAACACCACAGTCCAAAAGCATTAGTTCTTCAGTGCTCAGCTTTCTTTATAGTCCAACTCTCACATCCATACATGACTACTGGAAAAACCATAGGTTTGACTAGATGGACCTTTATTGGCAAAGTAATGTCTCTGCTTTTTAATATGCTGTCTAGGTTGGTCATAACTTTTCTTCCAAGGAACAAGAGTCTTTTAATTTCGTGGCTGCAGTCACCATCTGCAGTGATTTTGGAGCCCAAAAACATAAAGTCTCTCACTGATTCCACTGTTTCCCCACCTATTTCCCATGAAGTGATGGGACCAGATGCCAAGATCTTCGTTTTCTGAATGTTGAGTTTTAAACCAGCTTTTTCACTCTCCTCTTCCGCTTTCATCAAGAGGCTCTTTAGTTCTTCTTCGCTTTCTGCCATAAGGGTGGTGTTATCTGCATACCTGAGGTTATTGATATTTCTCCTGGCAATCTTGATTCCAGCTTGTGCTTCATCCAGTCCAGCATTTCTCATGATGTACTCTGCATAGAAGTTAAATAAGCAGGGTGACAATATATAGCCTTGGCGTACTGCTTTCCCGATTTGGAAACAGTCTGTTGCTCCATGTCCAGTTCTAACTGTTTCTTCCGGACCTGCATACAGATTTCTCGGGAGACAGGTCAGGTGGTCTGGTATTTCCATCTCTTTCAGAATTTTCCAGAGTTTTTTGTGGTCCACACAGTCAAAGGCTTTGGCATAGTCAAGAAAGCAGAAGTAGATGTTTTTCTGAAACTCTCTTGCTTTTTTGATGATCCAATGGATGTTGGCAATTTGACCTCTGGTTCCTCTGCCTTTTCTAAATCCAGCTTAAACATCTGGAAGTTCACGGTTCATGTACTGTTGAAGTCTGGCTTGGAGAATTATGAGCATTACTTTACTGGCATGTGAGATGAGTACAATTGTGTGGTAGTTGGAGCATTCTTTGGCATTGCCTTTCTTTGGGATTGGAATGAAAACTGACCTTTTCCAGTCCTGTGGCCACTGCTGAGTTTTCCAAATTTGGTGGCATATTGAGTGCAGCACTTTCACAGCATCATCTTTCAGGATTTGGAAGAGCTCAACTGGAATTCCGTCACCTCCACTAGCTTTGTCCATAGTGTATATGCTGCTGCTAAGTCGCTTCAGTCGTGTCCGACTCTGTGCGACCCCATAGACGGCAGCCCACCAGGCTCCCCCGTCCCTGGGATTCTCCAGGCAAGAACACTGGAGTGGGCTGCCATTCCCTTCTCCAATGCATGAAAGTGAAAAGTGAAAGTGAAGTCGCTCAGTAGTGCCCAACTCTTAGCGACCCCATGGACTGCAGCCTACCAGGCTCCTCCATCCATGGGATTTTCCAGGCAAGAGTACTGGAGTGGGGTGCCGTTGCCTTCTCGGCCATAGTGTACATATGTTGATCCTAATCTCCCAGTTTGTCCCACCCTCCCTTTTCCCCTCTGTGTCCACGTGTCCATTCTGTATGTCTGTGTCTCTATTCCTACCCTACAAATATGTTCATCTGTGCCATTTTTCATTGCATTACTATTTAGAACAGGCAAGACATGGAAACAACCTAATGTCCAATGACAGATGAATCGATAAAGAAGATGTGGTACATATATACAATGGAATATTACTCAGCCACTAAAAGGAAAGAAATAGGGTTATTTGTAGAGACATGGATGGACCTAGAATCTGCCATACAGAGTGAAGTAAGTCAGAAAGAGAAAAAAAAAATTTTTTTTTTTATTTAAGATCTTGATCCATTTGATGTCTACGTTTGCTTATACTCTGAGGTAGGAATTTGGGATAATAATTTTATCCAACTCTACTTATGGAGTAGTCTCTCCTTTCCCCACTAATCTTAAATACCACCTCTGACACACAGCAAAGTTTCATACCATCCCATTCTATTCCATTGGTCAGTTTGTCTGTCCCTGAGCCAGCACTACACAGCTTCACTACTATAGCTTCATGATAGGTTTTGTTGTCTACAGAGTAAGTTTCTCCTTGTTGATCTTCTTTTATAAGTATCTGTTCTCTTCACTCTAACAAAAAACCCCAAAACAACTCAAGTGCCAATCAAAAGGAGAGTAGATGGATAAGCTCTGTTTTATTACCACAATGGAATATGATTCAGAAATTACAACAACATGAACTACAGCCTCATGTAACAATATGGTTGGATCTTAGCAATATATGAAAAATAAATTCCAAACAATTACATGCATGATGAGACCCTTTTGATGCAGTTAAAAATGACTAGAATAAAAATGTACTTTGTAGAAATACATAGAGATGACATAAAGTAAT
The DNA here is from genome assembly GCF_002263795.3 of Bos taurus. Classification (NCBI taxonomy): domain Eukaryota; kingdom Metazoa; phylum Chordata; class Mammalia; order Artiodactyla; family Bovidae; genus Bos; species Bos taurus. Next base: position 29,037,292 of record NC_037343.1, read on the forward strand.
AAGAAAAGACAAGCAAATAAGTGAGAACACAGGATTCAGGATGAATTTCCTTGAGATGGAGGAAGGCAGGAGTCTCTTGGGGATGGCTATATAGGTGCTGTTCAGTTCAGTTCAGTTCAGTCGCTCAGTCATGTCTGACTCTTCCCGACCCCATGATGGCCAGGCCTCCCTGTCCATCACCAACTCCTGGAGTTCACTCAGACTCACGTCCATCGAGTCAGTGATGCCATCCAGCCATCTCATCCTCTGTCGTCCCCTTCTCCTCCTGCCCCCAATCCCTCCCAGCATCAGAGTCTTTTCCAATGAGTCAACTCTTCGCATGAGGTGGCCAAAGTACTGAAGTTTCAGCTTCAGCATCATTCCCTCCGAAGAAATCCCAGGGCTGATCTCCTTCAGAATGGACTGGTTGGATCTCCTTGCAGTCCAAGGGACTCTCAAGAGTCTTCTCCAACACCACACCTCAAAAGCATCAATTCTTGGCGCTCAGCCTTCTTCACAGTCCAACTCTCACATCCATACATGACCACAGGAAAAACCATAGCCTTGACTAGACGAACCTTTGTTGGCAAAGTAATGTCTCTGCTTTTGAATATGCTATCTAGGTTGGTCATAACTTTCCTTCCAAGGAGTAAGCGTCTTTTAATTTCATGGCTGCAGTCACCATCTGCAGTGATTTTGGAGCCCCCAAAAATAAAGTCTGACACTGTTTCCACTGTTTCCCCATCTATTTCCCATGAAGTGATGGGACCAGATGCCATGATCTTCGTTTTCTGAATGTTGAGCTGTAAACCAACTTTTTCACTCTCCACTTTCACTTTCATCAAGAGGCTTTTGAGTTCCTCTTCACTTTCTGCCATAAGGGTGGTGTCATCTGCATATCTGAGGTTATTGATATTTCTCCTGGCAATCTTGATTCCAGCTTGTGCTTCTTCCAGTCCAGCATTTCTCATGATGTACTCTGCATAGAAGTTAAATAAGCAGGGTGATAATATACAGCCTTGACGTACTCCTTTTCCTATTTGGAACCAGTCTGTTGTTCCATGTCCAGTTCTAACTGTTGCTTCCTGACCTGCATACAAATTTCTCAAGAGGCAGATCAGGTGGTCTGGTATTTCCATCTCTTTCAGAATTTTCCACAGTTGTTTGTGATCCACACAGTCAAAGGCTTTGGCATAGTCAATAAAGCAGAAATAGATGTTTTTCTGGAACTCTCTTGCTTTTTCCATGATCCAGCGGATGTTGGCAATTTGATCTCTGGTTCCTCTGCCTTTTCTAAAACCAGCTTGAACATCAGGAAGTTCACGGTTCACGTACTGTTGAAGCCTGGCTTGGAGAATTTTGAGCATGACTTTACTAGCATGTGAGATGAGTGCAATTGTGCGGTAGTTTGAGCATTCTTTGGCATTGCCTTTCTTTGGGATTGGAATGAAAACTGACCTTTTCCAGTCCTGTGGCCACTGCTGAGTTTTCCAAATTTGCTGACATATTGAGTGCAGCACTTTCACAGCAGCATCTTTCAGGGTTTGGAAGAGCTCAACTGGAATTCCATCATCTCCACTAGCTTTGTTCGTAGTGATGCTTTCTAAGGCCCACTTGACTTCACATTCCAGGATGTCTGGCTCTAGGTCAGTGATCACACCATCGTGATTATCTGGGTGGTGAAGATCTTTTTTGTACAGTTTTTCTGTGTATTCTTGCCACTTCTTCTTAATATCTTCTGCTTCTGTTAGATCCATACCATTTCTGTCCTTTATTGAGCCCATCTTTGCATGAAATGTCCCCTTGGTATCTCTGATTTTCTTGAAGAGATCTCTAGTCTTTCCCATTCTGTTGTTTTCCTCTATTTCTTTGCATTGATCCCTGAGGAAGGCTTTCTTATCTCTTCTTGCTATTCTTTGGAACTCTGCATTCAGATGATTATATCTTTCCTTTTCTCCTTTGCTTTTCACTTCTCTTGTTTTCACAGCTATTTGTAAGGCCTCCCCAGACAGCCATTTTGCTTTTTTGCATTTCTTTTCCATGGGGATGGTCTTGATTCCTGTCTCCTGTACAATGTCACGAACCTCATTCCATAGTTCATCAGGCACTCTGTCTATCAGATCTAGGCCCTTAAATCTATTTCTCACTTCTACTGTATAATCATAAGGGATTTGATTTAGGTCATACCTGAATGGTCTAGTGGTTTTCCCTACTTTCTTCAGTTTAAGTATGAATTTGGTAATAAGGAGTTCATGATATGAGCCACAGTCAGCTCCCAGTCTTGTTTTTATTGACTGTATAGAGCTTCTCCATCTTTGGCTGCAAAGAACATAATCAATCTGATTTCGGTGTTGACCATCTGGTGATGTCCATGCGTAGAGTCTTCTCTTGTGTTGTTGGAAGAGGGTGTTTTCTATGACCAGTGCTGTTACATGATTAAAAATAACTAAATAAAGGAGAGACTTGCTTGAATAATGAGGATATGTTTACTTCTGAGGTTTGAAAGATGAAATAAAATAAGATATAGAAATGGACTTTAATAAGGTATGTTGAATTCTAAATGTTCCAAGGCCAATGATTGTTGTTGCTGCACTTAAGTGTTATCTAAAAAGTTACCCAGAAACTGCCTGACAAAGATATTGTAAAGACTAGCAGACAAGTGTGATTGATAAATATATATATATATATATATATATATATATATATATATTCACACACACACTGCTATTTATTCTATGCTCTTTTATTTAATCTGCATGGATTGAGTACTCTGTGAGTAATAAAGGGTTTTCTGTCCAGTATCTCTTCCTTCTTCAGCAGCCCCTCACTTGTGTTTGGCGTCCCCAGTGTGGAGCGGCAGGAGTTTGAGAGGAGTTGAATGTCACCTCATTTGAGGGCAAACTGAATGACCGGGGGATCCCACCCTCTTGCCTCAATTGTCTCTCATGGGTTAAGGGATGAGTACCTGATGTAAACTGGCCTGACCAGAGTGAAGTTAAAGACTCTCATTTGCTGTTTAGAGAAATACATTCTCTCCCTAGACTTGAACTGAGAAGATTGTTGCTACTGACTGTACTGAGAACAGAGATGACACCTCAGAAACCAGAGCTGAGGGAATTCCAGGACACAGAGCCTGAGCTCTGATGGCACCACACGTGAAGCCTGAATGTATTTCTTCAGGAATTTTCCATTTCATGGAAAGGGAGAAAAATGTGGAAGGAAGAAAAATCCTAAAAAAAAAAAAAGAAAAATCCTTCCACATCATAAGTCGAATTGAACTGGGTTTTTGAATCCTTGTGACAGGAAAACATAGAAACACCAATATGTTCAGTCTAGGCCTCCTCTCACTTGGCACTCCCCTTGTGGCTCAGCTGGTAAAGAACCCGCCTGCAATGCAGGAGACCTGGGTTCGATCCCTGGGTTGGGAAGATCCCCTGGAGAAGGGAAAGGCTACGCACTCTAGTATTCTGGCCTGGAAAATTTCATGGACTATATAATCCATGGGGTTGCAGAGTCGGGCACAACTGAACAACTTTCACTTTCAGGCAGCCTCTCACTTGGCACTTCAGAGGGAAACAGAGATGAAACAGAGCGAGTAACCTGAGGTCCTTTGTACATTATACAGTTGGAGGGAAAATGTGATGAATACCACAAAAGTATAAAAACACAGGACTGTGTGGCTGATGGGACAAGAGATTGAGCAAGAGGCTCTCTGAGAGAAAGTGGTGCTTGAGGTGAACTCTGGAGAAACAGGAGGCATAGGTTAACCTCTGTGACTGGTGAGGACTGGGCCCAGGGAATCCCCAAAGAGCAGAATGGCAGAAACAAAGATGCGGGTGCAAGCAGGGTCGGGATGGGTTTGGGGACTTTGATTTTGTTCATACTGACATACCAGGCACTTATATGGATTATCTCTTTCAAGTCTCACTACGTAGATCTAATATTATTACTGATTTTTTTTTTTTTCCTGTAGAAATCCTGGGCACAAAGAGGTCATATAACTCTCCCAAATTCAACCAGCTAGCTAATGCAAAAGCCAAGCAGTCTGATTCCTACACCTAACTGTTATCCTATATTGCCTCCCCAAGTTCAATAACCAGCTAACTTGTCTCCACACACAGTGCTGAATGACTTCACTAGGTATCCAGTGGCAGGGCTATGAAGTCCAGATAATGGCCCTTTCCTCAAGAAGAAATTCACTGGCAGTCCAGTGGTTAGGACTCCTCACTTCCACTGCCGGAGGCCCAGATTCTATCCCTGGTTAAGGAACTAAGATCCCACAAGCCGTGGCGGGCAGCCAAAAAAAAAAAAGTCCCAGCTGAATTTGTCAAGGCAGAAAGATAAACAGGAAAATGCCAGCCACGTGTGATAAATACGGATTTCTATGAATAGTCCTCATCCTATGCCTTTCTCTGACTGGATTCAGAACCCTTTGGGCACACCCCACCTTTCCATCCTTTATTCTGGGAACAGCGCATGGAAGGTTTTTGGGGACATTTGTCCTTGCTTGGAGGCCCCAGGCCCTCAGCTCCTCTGACCATGTGTGGCCTTCCCTACCAGGTGTTTCCTGAGCAGGCAGTCCTCCTGCGGATTTCTTCCCTCAGCTTGCCCAGGCTGCTTGTGAATTATACAGGAAAGCTCCTTGCCTGGCAGCCTCCAGGGCAGGCACTGGCAGGGACAGTACCTCTCTCTGAGCAGAATCTTGGCTCCATCATGAGATGAAAGGCGAGCAGAAAGAGGATGCTCTTGCATTACATCGTCAGCCCTCTCTTGGCTAAGGGGGCAAAATAAGATACCCTTATATTTTCACATGAAGTAATTGTGTTGCAAAGAAAGGAGAAAAACAAAGGCTATTTATACCCACACTCAAGGCAGATAGGCTTCCTTCATAGCTCAGTTGGTAAAGAATCTGCCTGCAATTCAGGAGACCCTGGTTCAATTCCTGACTCGGGATCTGCTGGAGAAGCGATAGGCTACCCACTCCAATTTTCTTGGGCTTTCCTTGTGGCTCAGCTGATAAAGAATCTGCCTGCAATGCATGAGACCTGGGCTCGATCCCTGGGTTGGGAAGATCCCCTGGAGAAGGGAGAGGCTACCCACTCCAGTATTGTGGCCTGGAGAATTCCATGGGGTCACAAAGAGTTGGACATGACTGAGCGACTTTCACTTTCACTTTTCTTTCAAGGCAGATAATAAAGTCTGCCTCCCCACCCCAACTTTCTGCCCCTGTAAATATATGTTTTTTGAGGACCACAATCCAGTGGTCCTCAAACTTTACAGCATCTGGTCAGGTGGTTAAAACAGATTGCTGGGCCCCATCCCTGGGGTTTCTCATTCTGAAAGTCTGGGACAGGGCCTGAGAAGTTCCCTTTCTAGTACATTCCCAGGTGAGGCTGTATCTGTCAGATGGTCGGGAGCTACACTGAGAGGACACGTTACAGACCATGGCTCTGTAATTGTGGCAAGTCCTTTGATCCCTTTACCTTGGAGTCTTCTAAAAGAAGGCAGAGAAAAATTATAGAGTTTGGACTGTATTATCTGTGAGGTCTCTTCCAGAATCAGATCCTTATGATGAGGACACACAGTCACCATCTTATTGGGAGATTTGTGTCCCAGAGGTAACAAGCCAGTCGTGTACACCTCAGGGAACATTTTCCTGTAAAAATAACGTGGGGAGGAGGCATCATTAAGTTTTCATCCGTTTACATTAGCCCAGGAGAGAGACACACTTCTTTCCCAGAAGCATATCCTGAATTGGGCTCAAAGGGCAGTTAGAGACTGAGAATCTGGGCCTCCTCCACTGCTTATTTGTTTGTTTTCCTAAAGTCTGAGTCAGGAATAAGGGACCACCCATACTGATGTCCTTGTGCAAGGACAATGTCAACAATGAGTCTTGAAGGCCAAAGGAAGGAGCCCTGAGATCTTGGTTAACTGATGGCAGATCCAGGTTCAGGTTCCTTCTAATTCAGGGCCCGAAGTGGAGACTTTTTCTGTGATTTGTTGTTGTCATTTTTGTCTTAATTAAATTGCAGACTTTCTTGGCATACGAGTCACAGCAGTCTGAGGACTTCTAATCTCATGCATTAGTCTAACCAAAGTTGCCCATTGCCAACCAGGAAATGGTTTGATCTGATCTTGCAGCTAAGAAAGGAATTAGCATCTGGTGTGGAATATGACCCTGGCTCTTTGTACATTGGCTTTTTTATTCCTGGAAATACAGGCCAGGAGTGGCTTTATGATCATACCAGGTATAAACCTTGTCTGGTCAAGCTTGACTGGGCTATTCTTTTTTTCTTTCTTTCTTTCTTTCCTGCTGGCAGGTGAGAACGTTTGACTTTTCCCAGCACATCTGAGGCATGCCTCTGACGGTATCTTGTTGTGATTTACTATTTAATTATAACCGTACCTATGTCTGCCTGGGCCTGTAAAGGTATTGGAGCTCTTTTCATCTAACATAGGCAGTCATAGTTATGGATTCAGAGATTTTTTTTTTAATGGTTAATGAATTATTAACCATAAAACCAAAGTAGTACCAAGCCAAGTCAACCTAAACAAGGATGCAGGAATAAAGCAAAGAAAAAAGAGAAAGGAGAGTTGTTACCAAGGAAAATAAGGGGTAGAAGGATTTCCCTGGTGGTCCAGTGGCTAGGACTCTGAGCTCCCAATGCAAGGGGTCCAGGTTCAATCCAAGGTCAGGGAACTAAATCCCAAATGCTGCAAGTAAAATAGCCCACATGCCACAACTAGAGAACCCAAGTACTGAAACTAAGACCTGACTCAGTCAAATAAATAAATATTTTTAAAAAAAAGAAAGAAAGAAAGAAAATGAGTGCTGAAGAAAATCTAAGTTGAGATGTTGATGCAACATTCTCCAGCTTAGGTCACAAACAGATTTTCAATTGATAATCAAGAGACCTCTTGAGGTATTTTTTTCTCTCTTAAGAGAAAGAGAGGATGCTTCCTGAAGAGCAGAACTATATACAGACACAACTTAGCGACTAAACCACCGTATATATACATTTATATATGTATATTATACATGTGTGCTCAGTCACTCAGTCCTGTCCAGCTCTTTGCGACTCCATGGCCTGTAGCCAGCCAAGCTCCTCTGTCCACGGAATTCTCCAGGCAAGAATACTGGAGTGGGTTCCCATTTCCTTCTCCAAGGGATCTTCCCGACTCAGGGATTGAAACTGTTTCTCCTGTGTTTCCAGCCTTGGCAGGTGGATTCTTTACTATCACACCACCCGTGGGATCACAAAGAGTGAAACAGGACTTAGCAACTGAGCATGCACACACACATATATTTTATATGTATGTGTATATATAAACTTTATATGTATTATATATTTATAATATATTATATATATTAATATATATAATAAAGCATATATATATATATTTAAACTCAGGCCAAAAATACCTTTGAGCTGCCATAATACAGATATAATCCAGGTAGCTGCAGGCCCAGTCCTGACACCAGACAGCCCGTGATTGCAGAAGTGAAGCAGAGAATCAGTTATAGGGTCCGGCATCCCTACAGGAGGATGAAAAGGAGCGTTCTGGTTTCAGTTTTGCTCAGGAAGCCAAGGGTTTATTATGTTGGGATTTTCAACAACATCAGCCTTATTTTAAAGTTTGTTTTCCCTGAAAATCTCAAGCGCTGTTGGAAAGTCACCTTTCAGCCACCAGCAGAGTAGCCCTCGACCCTCTTCCCAGCCTGGGTAAACCTGAGGGGTGCTGTGAAATTTGGTATGAAATTTTGAAAGAGTCCCAGGGATCATCATCATCGTTCCAACTCTCTTAAACCCCTTCCATCTGAACATCTCAAAGACCTATGTAAACATTAATTAGTCTCAGAACACTGCTTGGAGGTAAACAGATATTAGGTTTCTATTACCTCTTACTGACATGTCTTCCGCATCTGCAGATTTCAGGTTCTATCCCATTATTTACTTTAGAGAAAAAGTATCTTCTGCCCCATTTTATAGGATAAATGACCTTGCCTATAGTTCTAGGCTGAAGTCTGTGGCCTGTACAAAGAAGTTCTGTATAAAGCATGGCCCCTGCCCTTGCAAAGTTGGCACTATATTGAAGAGACAAGATTCAAGTATCCAACAAATAATAATATAAGAATTATTACAAGGCAGGATTTGATTAGTTTAAAATGAGAGGTTTTCAGCAGGGGACATCACCATGGATGCTGGTAGCCCAGGAGAGCTTCATGGAAGAGGAGGTACTCGGACTGGACTCAGTGTGTGAGTCTGTGTGTGTTAAGTGCACAAGCACATTCCAGGAGGGGATGATGGCATGGGCAAAGGGACTGAGGTAGGAATCTGACTAACTTGTTTAGAAGTCAGGTAACCTGAGATTGTTGGAGTTGGGAGAAGAGTGAATGATAAGATTGGGAAGCTGAGTAGATTAAGATCAAACAGTGAAAAATCTTAATTCTAAAGTCTCAAGATTTGACTCTCAGCATATTCTAGAATCAATTAAATAGGCTCAGAAGCTGGCCAAAGTGGACAGTTAAAGCTCATACTTGACATTAAATAAAAAAGGAATGGAATTGGTGACAGAAAAAGTGAAACAGGGTAGTTTATTTCTATTTATTTTTTATTATTGGAGTATAATTGCTTTACAATGTTGTGTTTCTGCTGTACAATGAAGTGAATCAGCAATATATACATTTATCCCCTTCCTCTGGAACCTCCCTCCCACCTCCCCATCCCACTGCACTAGGTCGTCACTGGGCACAGAGCTGAGCTCCCTGTGTTGTACAGCAACTTCCCACTAGCTGCCTACTTTACACGTGGTAGCATTATTTATGTCAATCTTATTCTCCCAATTCATCCCACCCATCCCTTCTTCCTTGCCCCACCGTGTCCACACATCCAGTGTACGTCTGCATCTCCGTTCCTGCCCTGCAAATAGGTCCATCTGTACTATTTTTCCCAAGTCCATATATATGTGTTAATATACGATATTTGTTTTTCTCTTTCTGACTTGCTTCACTCTATATGACAGACTCCAAGTCCATCTACATCACTACTTAAACAGGGTAATTTAGGAAAGATGGTTTAGCTAGAGTGGTGGTTCTCAAAGTGTGGTCCATGGACCAGCAACATCAGGGTCAAATGGGAACTTGTTTGAAATACAAATTCCTGGGCCCCTGCAAAGATCTATTGAATCAGAAACTGGACTCAGCAATGTGAGGGGTATCCAGTCTTCCAGGGGACTCTAATGCATACTCAAGTTTGAGAAATAGCAAGCTAGAAAAAATCCTTTAACAGATAGTCTCAAATATGGCAGAACTCTCTCATCTAATCATGCTCTGCATATGCAAAAAATAAACCACTAAACCAAATATTTTAATGTTCTTTAAAACAACATTTTATTATGTAAAGCTTCTAACTCACACAAAAGTGGACAGAGTAGAACAGTAAACTTTCATATTTCTATCGCTCAGATTTAACAATTAGCAAGATTTGGCTGCACTATCCCTTCTCACTTTTTCTCTGAATTATTATTTTTTTAACCCAGGAAGTTATTTTAACTCACTCATACATATTTAAGCCTCTCTTAAAATATATATATATGTTCTCACATGACCATAATGTCAATATCACACCTAACAGAAAGGACATTACTTCCTTGGTTTCTCCTAATACCCAGACTATAATCAGATTTCTCTGGTTGTTGACGTAGAGTCTATTTAATTTTGTTGTAACTGGCTATCTTCTGTGTTATGCTACCCACACACCACAATAAACTTTAGAGGGATACTGACTCAGAGGGAAAATATTTTAGACATCTTTTCTTTGTAAAATATCTCTAAGAATGCATATTTATTTTAGGTTTAGATTTTTATATTTGAGGGAAGTTTCTTATTATCTGTGGAGTGGATATTATTATAGTACGTGTGTAATGGCTTTCCATTTTGGATGCTATGATGTAATTCTAACTAGAGTCAGAAAATGTAATTAACCAAGATGAATCTTAGTTGGCTTAAGTACAACTTCCTGCCATACGTCTATCTGCCCTACTCTCTGTGTAGTCAGAAGTATGAAGTGTTATGGAAATGTGTGGTGTTTTCTGACACTGCTTTGGAAATACATGTGTTGTTTGAATATTGAAACATATAGTAAAATATTCTCAGTACCTTCAAAATTTTCTTAGTTCTCTGAATTTCTAGAGTTAGATGTAATAATAATTGTGCACACTTACACAGTGCTTCTAAGCACTTGGTATATTAACTCTTAATTAAAAAAACAAAAAAGCCATTAAGGAAGTGCTCAAATGCCAAAGCAGGATAAAAAAGACGAAATCATAAGAAGATAGTTGACCAGATGTTTAAGTAATGAGAAGTGTAATTTTTTTTTAATTAATTAATTGTTTGTGCTGGCTCTTAGTCTCAGCACGTGGGATCTAGTTCCCTGACCAGGGATCGAAACTGAGCCCTCTGTACTGGGATCAGAGAGTCTTAGGTACTGGACTAGCAGGCAAGTCCAGAGAAATGGAATTTTTAAGTTTAATTCTCTCAAGTCATTTTTTTCTGATGATATATACATATACATATATGTATATTCTGTTATATAAGGCCCACCATTTATCAAATCTTGATATTTAGAAAGTAATTAATTTAATTAGCATATGCCCAAGACATGAGTATACGGTACTTTATATGTGTACTTTATACTCTTGCAACTATAATTTAAATTGGATGAGGCAACAAAATAGAAAGACTAAATTTGGGTCAAAATTGCATTGTACTACCCCTTGAAATTCAATTCAGATGATAGATTTTAATCATTTCATTTTCTTTCTTAACCTTTTTCGAGGAAAAAGCGTATCCCTGTGTTGTTCTCTTGCTCTCATCGCCTCTTCTGCCTGCTCCTCCTCTGCTTCTCCCTAGGCCATTTCACAAATGTGTCATTTTATAGCACTTTGTTTAGACTGATTTGTAAGGTTGAAAATACTGTAAACAAGTTGAAAAAAATGTAGTTGGCATTGAAGATAAGAACAATTCCAAAAATAGTTGTCTGCCTCCCTGTGTGTTTGTTCTCCCAATAATGAGGCTCACTGCCTTTAATTATAGTTTGAGACACTATGTTGAAATATTTAATCTCTGAGTAATGACTGGATTTTAGTTTCCTAATTGGCATCTGTGTGTTTAGCAAATCCATGCCAAAACCCGAATCTGAGAACGAGCACGCAACACAGACATCAACTGTATATCAAACATTTCTGATATCCCCCACCTTAGCTCCAGGGTAACAATAGTAACCAAAAAAGGCAAGATAAACATCATACAGTTCATGATTTCACATATTTTTAATTTACTAACCAACAACCTGTTAAGGTTTACAAGTCAACCCCCAAATCCTTGGGTCATCAGCACATAAAAATGTGTAATTGTAGCCCCAAAGAAGCCCTTGGGGTTTGGGAACGTGTCTTGCTCACTCTCAAATGATATTTCAGGTACCTGGGAGTAGTTCCCAGAAGATAATGCTCCACCTACGACTGGGTGACTTACTGAAAACCTTGTGAAACCAGCTTGAAAGGACTTGAAGAATAGGTTAGGTAGAGAAGTTATCACCTTGAACTCTGTCCACTGATGTGCCTTTGTGTTTTCCTAGGAGGAGAATAATCCATGGAAAAATCTTTGGGCATCTTCCTCTGATTATTGTTAGCTTCTTATTCTTTGAAACAAGATGGCCCACTCATGATCAGGAGCACTTCTCTTTGGGGAGTGCCTGATAATGCTGTGGGCATGAGACCTACAAGCTCACATTCCCTGCATAATGTATGTTTCCTTTGCCAATGTTTATCTAGCCTAAAGTTACACATGGGTGGAGGTGGAGCAGGAGGTGGAATTACAGAACCCAGCTGTTCTACTCATTTTGACCTTCCTAAGATGAAAGGCCAAATCATAGCCTGATGACAGGCTCTGGAGACCTGCACACAGAACTGGTCTTTCAGCAGCAGAGAGGGAGAAGAGATTCTGATTGTCCAATCTAGTTCGTATGGGGAAAGAGATTCCTGACATGTCTGATAGTAGTGTCTGAAGCCTTTCACTCCGGACAGGGTTTAATAGGCTACCTTAGGCGCTTCAGAGCTGAACAGTCACCTGGAGGCCATGATATTCGTGGTCCTCTGAAAATGAAAACTGCTCTCCTTTCCAGATGTGAATAACACCCTGTGGAATGGGACTGGAGCCGATCAAGGTGATAAGGACTGAAGGAGGCCACGCCCAGACACTTAACCATCATTGTGGTTACATAGGATCAAAACAAAGCCAGCTCCCTCCTTGAGAAGGTAAAAGGACAGGATTTGCTGATGGGTTGTGAGAGAAGAGAATCAGACTGCTGCCTGAGTGTTTAGCTGACACAACAGGGTGCCTGGTGGTTTGGGATATAGTAAGTCCTCTACATACGAACGAGTTCTGTTCATTAGATCCCATGAGGTGACAAGATGGTGGTGGAGGCCAGCCAACCACGTTGAGCAAACGGTGGCCCAAATTTGATCCTCACATCATACGTGGCCCTTCCCAGGCACAACGCAGAACCAGAACTTTTACCCTCTCCAAATTCAGATAACCTGATTTCCCAGGTGGCTCAGTGCTAAAGAATCCTCCTGCCAGTGCAGAAGACACAAGAGATGCAGGTTCAATCCCTGAGTTGGAAAGATCTGGAATAGGAAATGGCAACTGATTACAGTATTTCTTGCCTGGAAAATACCATGGACAGAGGAGCCTGCGGCCTACAGTCTATGGAGTCTCAAAGAGCTGATCACGACTGAGCACATGGACACAATTCAGATAAAGGGGATCCAGTCATGTCCCAAAGCACTCAGTGATTTCCCAGAATTCCCTCTGCTGCTTGGTAAATTGGGATTTTTCTCCGCTGCTGTGGAAGAAGAAACTAAAGCTTAAGCAACACACAGGAAGAGGCAACTCCAGGAGGGGAACTCAGGTCTGTCTGACTCCAAAGGTCACGTACTTTCCACTTCCTCATTTCCCACCACTCCCCCACCCCCAAAGTATAGATTCTCTAGATTAAACAAATGCTTCTGTCCATCCCATTGTTGGATAAGTAGCTTCTAAATTTCACTGTGATGGAGCTCATTGGGCCAACTTTTTGGGACCCCATGGACTGTAGCCTGCCAGGCTCCTCTGTCCATGGAATTCTCCAGGCCAGAATACTGGAGTGGGTAGCTGTTCCCTTCTCCAGGTGATCTTCCCAACCCAGGGATCGAACTGGGGTCCTGCATTGCAGGCAGATTCTTTACCAGCTGAGCTACCAGGGAAGCCCAGATTTCACTGTGTTGGAGCTCACTGGGCCATACCAGTTCTAGGTAGAGGTGACAAGGATGTTAGTAACATGAGGCCATTAAGATCCCTCGCCTCTTAAGGTTCAATAACTTCATCCTTGGCTGAAGACGCTGAGTTGACAATGTTCTTTGGACATTTTGTCATGCAAGGTATAATTCTTAGCCTGGAGTAGATAGATAATAGCTGGCATTACCACTTGGAAAAGTGTTTGTTTCCTTTTTTTTTTTTTTTTGAGTTGGTTTCCTTTTTATGTCCTCTCTTGGTATCTGGAAGCAACTAATCAGAAGTTGATTTCACCATATCCTCTTATCTATGACAGACTGAAGGTGGAGGCGGAAGTGCCCACAGAAGGCATTTGGGCACCCAGTTAATTCTGTGTTAACAACTCAGGGGCATGTTGATCCTCCGAATCTTCACGTGTTCACCTCTAGCGTCAATACAGTGTCATTTACATAATTTCAAAAACAAAAGGAACCTAACCACTGATTTTCTTTAAACACACATTACATATTAAAAGCATAAAATCATGACTGGGAAAGAAACACAATGAAATTCTTGGTAGTAGTTCCTTTGACAAGGGAAAGAGAAAAGGAGTGAGGGGGAGGGGAAATGTTCAAAAGAATTTTAACCACATCTGTTTTATGTTTGATTTATTTTAAAGGGGAAGAAAAAGATTTGTAATAAGTTTAGCAGCAAGTTACCATGCTGCCACTGCTAATTCCTGGGCTTCCCTACTGGCTCAAACGGTAAAGAATCTGCGTGCAGTACAGGAGATTAGGTTCCACCGCAGGTTCGGGAAGATCCCCTGAAGAAGGGAATGGCCCCCTACTCCAGTATTCTTGCCTGGTGAATTCCATGGACAAAGGCGCCTAGTGGGATACAGTCCATGGAGTCACAAAGAGTTGGACATGACTGAACAATTAACACGCATTGTTAATTCTGGGTTGTGACTACACAGGTGCTTCATATGGGCTCTGTGTTTCTCTGTTTCATTGTTTCATAATAAAATATGTGTATAAATATTTTCTATTAGGACTGTGATTAAACGCTAAGAGTATGTGCATCTTGGGGCAGGGTACATGGGGTGGGGGCCTAAGGCAGGGAATTGAGGGGGGCCTTCCACTTAGAGGGACTGTCTGTTATCCAGTGAATCGGTGTGGGAGTCCAGAGATGGCAGGGCTGGAATAGGGCAGCCAAAGTGGTGGGTATGGAGAGAAATGGATGGACTCAACAGAAATTGGGAAGGTAAGAGGACAGCACTTGGTGATGGATTGTGAGAAGAGGGAACCAGACTGCCGCCTGAGTGTTAAGCGCACACAACAGGTGGATGGTGCTATCGAATACTGGCAGAAGCAAATGAGCGTTTCCTGTCGGTCCAGTGATTAGGAGTCTGTGCTCTCACTACCAAGGACCAGGGCTGGACCCCTGCTTTGGGAAATGGAATCCCACAAACTACCCAGGGGCAAAAAAAAAAAAGCAAGAGTATAACAGGTGAATTATAGATTTGGTTTGGGACTTACTGATCTTGAGGTATCTTTAAGACATTCAAGGAAAACCAGGGTACAGTTAACAAGGAAGTGGCAATACTTTGCTCATTGCTGGAGGACTGATACCTGGCTCTCCTGTGCCCTTTACTCTGTGATGTGTCCAGATTGTCCCAGTCAGAAGCTCAGGGGGCAAAAACTTGCTTTATTATGCTGTGATGAATCTCACAGTGATGGGAAAGGTAACCATGCCCAGCTTGGTTCTGTTTGTACTAACTTATTGAGGAGTGTGTCTGAGTTTTCAATTTCTTCCTTTGTGCCCTCAAACCCGCTAGGGTCGTTCTCTAATTCTGAGTCCTTGCTGATTTCAAGTCCCTTTTGCCGGACTCTGCTATGGTCTGAATGTTTGTCTCCCTCCTCCCCCAAATTCATATGTTCACACCCGATGCCCAAGGTGATGGTATTAAGAGGTGGGATCTTTGGGAGGTGATAAGGTCATGGAGATAGAACCCTCATGAATGGGATTAGTTTCCTTATAAAAAGAGACTCCAGACAGCCAGCTCACCCCTTCTATCATGTGAGAACTCAGCTCGAAGTCACCAGTGTGCAACCCAGAAGTGGTTCTCCAGCAGAACCAAAACTGCATGCCATGATCTTGGACTTCTCAGCCTCAAGGTCTGTGAGAAATAAGCTTCTGACATTTATAAGTCAAAGATGGAGAAGCCCTATAAGCTGGAGAAGTCAGCAAAAACAAGATTGGAAGCTGAGTGTGGCTCAGATAATGAACTCCTTATTGCAAAATTCAGACTTAAATTGAAGAAAGTACGGAAAACCACTAGACCATTCAGGTATGACCTAAATCAAATCCCTTATGATTATACAGTGGAAGGGACAAATAGATTCCAGGGATTAGATCTGATAAACAGTGTGCCTGAAGAACTATGGATGGAGGTTCGCAACATGGTACAGGAGGCTATGATCAAAACCATCCCCAAGAAAAAGAAATGCAAAAAGGCAAAATGGTTGTCTGAGGAGGCCTTACAAATAGCTGAGAAAAGAAGAGAAGTGAAAGGCAAATGAGAAAAAGATATATCCATCTGAATGCAGAGTTCCAACAAATATCAAGGAGAGATAAGATAGCCTTCCTAAGTGATCAATGCAAAGAAATAGAGGGAAACAATAGAATGGGAAAGACTAAAAATCTCTTCAAGAAAGTTAGAGATACCAAGGGAACATTTCATGCAAAGATGAGCACAATAAAGGACAAAAAACGGTATGGATCTAACAGAAGCAGAAGATATTAAGAAGTAGCAAGAATACACAGAAGAACTACACAAAAAAGATCTTAATGACCCAGGTAACCACAATGGTGTGGTTACTCACCTAGAACCAGACATCCTGGAGTGCAAAGTCAGGTGGGCCTTAGGAAGAATCATGATAAACAAAGCTAGTGGAGGTGATAGAATTCCAGTTGAGCTATTTCAAATCCTAAAAGATGATGCTGTTAAAGTGCTGCACTCAATATGCCAGGAAATTTGGAAAACTCAGCAGTGACCACAGGACTGGAAAATGTCAGTTTTCATTCCAATGCCAAAGAATGTTCAAACTACCGCACAATTGTACTCATCTCACACACTAGCAAAGTAATGCTCAAAATTTTCCAAGCCAGGCTTCAACTGTATGTGAACTATGAACTTCCAGATGTTCAAGCTGGATTTAGAAAAGGCAGACAACAGAGATCAAAATGTCAACATCTGCTGGATTATGGAAAAAGCAAGAGAGTTTCAGAAAAACATCTTTTGCTTTATTGACTACACCAAAGTCTTTGACTGTGTGGATCACAACAAACTGGAAAATTCTTAGAGATGGGAATACCAGACCACGTGACCTGCCTCCTGAGAAATCTGTATGCAGGTCAGGAAACAACAGTTAGAACTGCACATGGAACAACAGTCTAGTTCCAAATTGGGAAAGGAGTACCATCAAGGCTGTATATTGTCACCCTGCTTATTTAATTTCCATGCAGAGTACATCATGAGAAACGCTGGGCTGGATGAAGCACAAGCCGGAATCAAGATTGCTGGGAAAAATATCAATAACCTCAGATATGCAGATGACACCACCCTTATGGCAGAAAGTGAAGAGGAACTATAGAGCCTCTTGATGAAAGTGGAAGAGGAGAGTGAAAAGCTGGTTTAAAACTCAACATTCACAAAACGAAGATCATGGCATCTGGTCCCATCACTGCATGGGAAATAGATGGGGAAACAGTGGAAACAGTGTCAGACTTTATTTTTTGGGGCTCCAAAATCACTGCAGATGGTGACTGCAGCCATGAAATTAAAAGACGCTTACTCCTTGAAAGAAAAGCTATGACAAATCTAGACAGCATATTAAAAAGCAGAGACATTATTTTGCCAACAAATGTCTGTCTAGTCAAAGCTATGGTTTTTCCAGTAGTCATGTATGGATGTGAGAGTTGGACTATAAAGAAAGCTGAGCACCAAAGAGTTGATGTTTTTGAACTGTGGTGCTGGAGAAGACTCTTGAGAGTCCCTTGGAGCAAGGAGATCAAACCAGTCAATCCCAAAGGAAATCAGTCCTGAATATTCATTGGAATGACTGAAGCTGAAGCTGAAGCTCCAATACTTTGACCACCTGATGCGAAGAACTGACTCGCTGGAAAAGACCCTGATGCTGGGAAGGATTGAAGGCAGGAGAAGGGGATGACAGAGCGTGAGACGGCTGAATGGCATCACCGACGAGATAGACATGAGTTTGAGCAGGCTCGGGGAGTTGGTGATGGACAGGGAGGCCTGCTGTGCTGTAGTCCAGGGGTGTCACAAAAAGTCGGACAGGACTGAGCAACTGAACTGAACTGAACTGAAGGACCGTGAGAAATAAATTTCCGTAGTGTATGAGCTACTTTGTCTGTGGTATTTTATTACAGCAGTCTTAGTCCTAAAACTAATTTAGTCCTAATTTAAAATCCTAAATTCAGCTTCTAACTGGTTTTTATCCTCTGCTACCCACTTAAATCGGAGAAGGCAATGGCACCCCACTCCAGTACTCTTGCCTGGAAAATCCCATGGACAGAGGAGCCTGGAAGGCTGCAGTCCATGGGGTCACTAAGAGTCGGACACGACTGAGCGACTTCACTTTCACTTTTCACTTTCATGCATTGGAGAAGGAAATGGCAACCCACTCCAGTGTTCTTGCCTGGAGAATCCCAGGGATGGGGGAGCCTGGTGGGCTGCCGTCTGTGCGATCGCACAGAGTCGGACATGACTGAAGCGACTTAGCAGCACCAGCAGCACCCACTTAAATATTGACTCCCACCATCTTGGATTGGGTAGTCCTAGAAGGGGACCCTGAGGCAGGATTTCAGTGCAACTAGTTTACTTAACAAGTGATCCCAGCAAGACTGGGAGTAGGGAAGTGAGGCAGGGAAGAGAAGGGAGCCAAGGCAAGGAATATTATTAAGCATATTAGTGCTGTGGCAACTGGAACTGGGGCTCAGTCCTGCTGGGGACTGTAGGAGACAGTACTAACACACCTCTGAGTTTTCCTACCCCAGGGGTGAGAAAGTGGGGGAGCCTCCACTTTCCATCCATCATTGGCTAAGACCTGCTCCTAGTGACATTAACTCCTCAGGAGATCTGTTTGTAGTGTAGAAGGAAAGATCTTTCAGGTGGAGAATCATGGGTGCCTGCAGTGGGACAGCCTTTGGAATGTACCAGAATGCTGGGTGACGAAATGATGTGTTTCCCACAGGAATTTTTGAGCTTCATGTAGCAAACAGACTCTGAGGTCATCCCTATGGTTTCCACTTCCTGGTACCCGCACGCTGTATAATCCCCTTTCCTGAGTGAGATGCTTCTAACCACTAGAATATGATGCTGATGGGTGTTCGTCTGGGATCAGGTTCTGTTACGTAAGATTCCATTCTCGCTAGTTCTCTGTCTCCATTGCTGCCTTTGCAGAAGTGAGATGCTGTGTTCTAAGAGGCCCTGTGGAGAAGCCCACATGGCAAGGAACTGTGAGCAGCCTCTTGGAGATGAGCCAGGCCTCCAGTCTACAGTTAGCCCTCCCCGGTGGCTCAGATGGTAAAGAATCTGCCTGCAATGCAGGAGACCCAGGTTCGATCCCTGGGTCGGGAAGATCCCCTAGAGGAGGGAATGGCTACCCACTCTAGTAGTCTTGCCTGGAGAATCCCATGGACAGAGGAACCTGGTGGGCTACAGCCCATGGGGTCGCAAAAGAGTCAGACATGACTGAGCAACTAACGTTAAAACATAGCAGCAATGAGCTAAATTCTGCTAACAGTGAGTGAGCTGCAAAGTAGATTCATTGCCAGTTAATCCTCAGATGCCTCGCTGACACCATGATGACAGCCTTGCAGAAGGTCAGATCTATACCGTGCCCACCCAGACTCCTAACCTACAGGGTGTGAGGTAGTAAATGGGAGCTGTTTTCCACCACCATAAGGTTGTGGTCATTTGTTATGCAGTATGGAGAATGGACACACCCCCTTCGCCTGTAAGCCCCCAGTCTGGGTAAGGTGATCTCAGCTCCCCTGCTTCACTTGTCACCTTAACTCCATGTACACTGATTAGCAATTCTTTTTTTTTTTTTTTTTTGCTTGTGCTGGATCTTTGTTGCAGCACACAGGCTCTTGGATTTGGTGCACAGGCTTCTCTCGTTGCAGAGTACGGTCTCCAGAGCATGCAGGCTCCAGCACAAGGGCTCTCTATTTGAGGCGTGCAGGCTTGTGAGATCTTAGTTTCCTGACCAAGGTTCGAACCCATATCCCCTGCATTGGAAGGGAGATTCTTAACCACTGGACCCCAGAGAAGTCCCCAGCAATTCTTTTAGTTGAAAAAAAAGTACCGATTTTTTTTTTCTTACTACAAAAATAAGACACATTCATTCTAAAACATTTATAAAATACTTACAAGCAAAAAGAAACTAATGAATTTCATTCAGCTTTTTTTTTTTTTTTTTTTTTAGGTAAATTCAAACTTTCTTCCAGGGAGTTTTCTGTCTTTGAGTCCTGTAATTTATTCTTTTTCAACTCTGCTATGGATGAACCTTTACCCAAATATAAACTTATAATTAGAAAAGACTGCATTTATATGGATTGTTCTTGAACTTTTCCAAAAAGGAGTACTCTCAAAATACCCATATAGTTGGGAAGAGGCATTATTCCCAGAGGGAAAAGTTTCCATGGACACAGCAAAGCCATTGTCCAGTTTTTGCTCAGAGGGAGTCTCATTCCACCCAAGGAGAAAAGAAAGTGCCAAGTGTCTGAGGCCGTTGTTCCCGAACATCTTTTCAGTAAATAAAGGGCTTCCAAATTTAGAATTTAGGTGCTGAGTTTGAAAAGGAGGAACAGCAAAGGCAGACAGTTCTATGTATCCTCCTTTACGTTTCCTTTCCTTCTTCACCCTGGGCGGCAGTAGAGGAAGACTCCCTGCAGGCTCGGAGGCTCTCAGGCCCCAGATGGTGGCTCCAAGGAATTTCCTTCTTCCTGCTTCCTTTGCAACTGTCCCTCTTTCTGCCATTCACAAAGCACTTGCCATTCTACCTCGATGTCACCTCAGTGAGATCACCTGCCATTAGGTGATGCTCCTTATCTTTCTACTTGGCTAGTGATCCCTTTTAAGGGAAGTTCGCCCATGCATTTATCTAACAAACACTTCTTAAGTGACTACTGTGTGCTGAACAGGGCTTCCCTGGTGGCTCAGTGGTAAAGAATCCACCTGTGAATGCAGGAGATGTGGGTGTGGTTGGGAACATCCCCTGGAGAAGGGAATGGCAACACACCCTAGTATTCTTGTCTGGGAAATCCCATGGACAGAGGAGCCTGGTGGGCTCCAGTCCATGGGGTTGCAAAAGAGTCAGACACGATTTACAGACTGAACATGTGTGCTGAGTACTGTGATGGATGACCAAGCATGTGAGCAAGAGGCAGCCTACACTCCAGGAGCTCGGATCTAGTAGAGAAGACCCATGCACGTAGAGAAGACACAGTGTGTCTTGAGTGCTCTGAAAAAAAGTAAAATTGTTAGTTGCTCTGCTGCTGCTGCGTCGCTTCAGTCGTGACTCTGTGCAACCACATAGATGGCAGCCCACCAGGCTCCCTTGTGTCCAACTCTGCCACCCCATGAACTGCAGCCCACCAGGCTCCTCTGTCCATGGAATTCTCCAGGTAAGAATACTAGAGTGGACAACCATTCCTTTCTCTGAGGGATCTTCCCAACCCAGGGATCGAACCATATCACACAGTCAATTGATGTGACCACTATCAGTCAAGAACAGTTCCATTACACACACATCCTTTGTACCCTTTACAACCATAGCCATACCCGCTCTTCCCATCTACCTGACCCCTGAAACCACTAATCTGTTTTTCATCTCTATAACTTTGTCATTTCAAGAATGTTACATAAAGGGAATCACACACTATTTAACCTTTTGATACTGACTTTTTTCACCCAGCAGAATTCTCTGGAGGTCCATCCAGGTTGTTGCCTGTATTAATAGTTTCTTTCTTTTTGTTGCCAAGTAGTATTCTATGGTATGGATGTACCACGGTTGATTTAAGCCTTCAGCTGTCTGGATATTTGGGTTGTTTCCTGTTTTTAGCAACTACAAATAAAGCTATTATGAACATTCATGTACAGGTTTTTGTGTAAAGCTAAGTTTTCATTTCTCTAAGACAGAGGCCCAGAAGTGCAAATGCTGAGTGATACAGTAAGTGCATATTTAATAATGTAAGAAACAGTCATACTATTTTCTGGAGTGGCTGTTCCATTTTACATTCCCACCAGCAAAGTCTAAAGATCCGGTTTCTCTGTATTCTCGCTGACATTTAGTGTTGTCATGATTTTCATTTTAGCCATTCTGATTATACATCTATTTTTTAAAAGTTAGACTAATATGCACCAAAACTTTTTAATAACAGTTATATCTGGGGGGGTGGTGTGTAGAGCAGGGTGGGGGTGGCTAATACTAAGGAAGACTTACTTTCTATGTTATATATTTTTGTAGTATTCAAATTTTGCATAAGGTAATACGTGTTTGGAATCTAAAAGTCAAATAGAAATTTTAAAAATTAATTTATTTGGTTGCACCGGATCTTAGTTGCTGCACATGGGATCCTTGACCTTCAGCTGAGGCATGTGGAATCTTTAGTTGCAGCATTCGAACTCTTAGCTGCCCCTTGAAAGTGAAAGTCACTCAGTCGTGTCCAACTCTTTGTAACACCATGGACTGTATAAATCCATGGAATTCTCCAGGCCAGAATACTGGAGTGGGCAGCCTTTCCCTTCTCCAGGGGATCTGCCTGACTCAGGGATCAAACCCAGGTCTCCCGTATTGCAGGCGGATTCTTTACCAGCTGAGCCACAAGGGAAGCCCACAGAAAGGGGAGAGATTGATAATACAGGAGTGAAGGAACATCTCTGTTTATCTAAGACCCTCCCTCCTCTGTCCTGCTGTATGTTCACATACACAACTCAGCTCCACATGACTTTAAGGCCCCCTTCTCTCAGGCAGTCACTTCTCACAGTAAGAGCTCTCCCCCAGCCCCTAGAATTGTTGTTACCTCCCCTGACCCCTCAGCCTATAGAGGAAGCCACAGCTCCCCGCTATTGCTTATGCCCAGGTGGCCCCATCCTATCCCGCCCACACCCCTGGGGACAGTCTTTCCATCAAGCCCTAGCGATGCTCAGCAGCCAGGTCCCTCTGACAGGGCCCTGGCTGCCGCATCCAATGAGGCCAGCCCACAGAACTGGTCAGAGGGACCCAGGTCAGCTCAACTGAGAGGATACCCACTTCTCTGAGCCTGAGGAAAGCAGAAGAAGGGGGGCCAATGGACATGTCTGCAGGTAGGAGTCAGTGAAATTCATCTGATTCCATTTTCCTATGAATGAGGAGGCAGTGACTGTGCCAGACACTAGAGCTAGAGACCGATCACTCCTTTGCACAATCATGCTTCCAGAAAAAATAAGTCTTGTTCTTTTCTGAAGAAGAAAGCATTTTCTCTGTGCGTAGGCTGCTGAGCACAGCTGGGTTTTATTATCACAAAGTTAATAAGACCTTAAGGAGGTCGACTCTGGAACCAGACTGCCTAGTTTCCAAATCCTCATTATCACTGTTCTGTGATGTTGAACAAGTAACCTAGTCTCCAGGCCTCAGCTTTCTCATCTGTAAAATGGGGATTTAATAATAGGATTTGCCTCCTAGGTTTCAGGAAGATTAAAGGACTCAACACATGGAAAGCAGTCAGCACAACGCCTGCCCATCTTGTGCACTCAGCATACATCAGCTGTTCTTACTTCCAGGAGAGGTGGGGAAGGTGAGTGACTGGAGAAATTAAAATAGCCTGGGCAAAGAAGGAGACAGCCCTGAGCAGGGGGAGTGAAAAGTTGCTGAGACAAAGAAAGCCCAGTTGAGCTTTATGTTGATGAGTCTCGTTCTTTCCAAGACAGTCATTGAGTGTTTACCATCTGCCAGGGATTGCTAGGAGCGGGCACTGCAGCTGTGAACCACACAATTTCAATCAGTACAGGTGGGGTTATGATAAGCGTGGGTGGGTCCAGGCTTCTGGCAGCCCAGAGAAGGGGCAGCTGGGTAGCCCCACAAATGAGGAAGAGATGCTGCTCTAGGCCAGGTGGCTTGGGCCATGAGAGACAAGTACCCCCTGGAGTTGCTCAGCCCAAAGAGGGTGGACGGGCAGGAGGTGTTGTGGAGACACAGCAGGCAACTGCAGGTTCTTAGATTCAAGGGCAGGAAACCTTAGGAGACTGGAAGGAATTTTAGGGGACCAGATGGACAAGAAGGGACGCTCCTCTGCTCTCCCAGGGCTTCTGGTTTCTTTAGCTTCACCTCTCCTGGTTGCTCTACTCACCTCTCTCTTGACCAGTGTCTTCTGCTTAATTTTCTGATGGCCACTCTTATTTACAAAGTGATCGCAGCCAATTCACACCACAGCAGGTGGATCAGCTGGCCTCAAGTATTAGATACCCAAGCTGGTTTGTCAGTGGTAGGCAGGTTATCCTTTCTTTTCAGCAATCTCATTAGGCCATTAGTATTCCTCTGAAGTGAGTGGTCCTATAAAGAAAGCTTGCCTTTCCATTCTCATGTTGCAGTGTCCAATGAAAATAAGAAATTTTGAGTAATTTTGTTGAGGTTTCTTGTGCTTCATCAGAACTTCCTCTTGTCACAGAGGAACTGAATGAAGGATGGAAATGATGGCCCAAGATTTTCCCTCCACTTTCTCTGTCTGCCAAGTTCTTCCTCTTTCCAGAGACTTTTCCCCACTTAGATCATTCTTTTTTTAAAAAATTTGGAAATATTAATATCACATTATGGTTTTATTGAAATGCAATTCATTTACAATGTTGTGGTAGTTTCACGTGGATAGCAAAAGGATTCAGATACATGCACACGTACAAACACACACACACATATACATATACACACACACATATGTGTGTGTGTGTGTGTATATATATATATATATACTTTTTCAGATTCTTAGCCTTATAGGTTATTACAATTGAGTATAGTTCCCGGTGCTATGTAGTAGGTCCTTGTTGATTATCTGTTTTTATGTCATTCTTCTGAATTCTCTCTTGGTTTCTCTCATGTCTTTGCCCTGGATTTTTTTTTATTCTTTTTTCTTCCCCACCCCTAACATTTTAATTAAAATGTAAACAATCAGAAAAGTTACACCTAGATTCAACAATTCATCTTTGCCACATTTGCTTTCTTCTCTCTCTCCCTTTCTCCCTCTCCTTGTAGAGAATAAGAACCATCTCCTACATAACTCCAATACCATTATTGCACCCAGTAAAATCAACAGCAATTCCATATCATCTAATATGTTGTCCATATTTAAGTTCCCTGATCGTCAGCCCTAGCTGTTTGTACTCCTAAGTCTTCTCACCTCCACGTTACATTCTGATGCTTAACCCAGCTGCCCTCTCCTTCATAGTGAAAATTCCCTTGGCAGAAACCAAGGAACACTAGGTTAGCCACAAGGAAAGGCCAAAGGACTGTGGGATGAGATGGCCTAGCTGTACCTCCCAATGTTCTGCCTTGGGAAAGGAAAAGCCAGTCCATTTTTTTAAATTTTTTATTTATTTATTTTTTTTGAAGCTTTGTCCACATTGGGCATCCTTGGTCACCCTCTGTAGAGTCTCTAGTTTGCAGGTTTGTGTAATTAATGGTTCACAGCTGGCTTGTCTCTAGCCAGAGGAAGTTCTGAAGCAAAAATCTCAAGAAAGGATGACGCCTGTGTTTGTTGTCTCAGGAACAGCAGTCACATCTAGGTCAAGGGAATGAAGGTAATGTAAGTTATTCTAGGCTGGGATCAGTCTGTGCCAGAGATGAAGAGAAACTGTGTTCCAAAAATCCCAGGCCTCACATGGATATTACCAACTTTCTCAGATGCTGGATGGGCCTTGGCAGCCTAGACGTCAACTGCACCATGAGAGAGGCTGAGCTCTCGCTGACCTGCCTCCCATCTCCAGGAAGTTCCTCCCTGGAACCAACCATGAATGAATAAAAGTACCTCCTATAAGAAGGAGATACTGTCTCACAATTCTGGAGGCCAGAGTGAAATCAAGGTGTGAGCAGGACTAATATTTAGGAATTTGTTCAGACTGACTCTTGGCAGGCATCAAATCTCAAGCATCAAAGAAATCTGGTGGATAAATTTCCAGAAAGCCTCCTAGGCAAGTGCCTATGAACACTTTTCTATTAGCAGAAGCACCCAAAGGAGAAGTCCAGAGATGGATCAAGGAAGAAAAAGCAAAAGTCCTACTCCTCTCACTTAGGCCTCAAGCAATGTGTGACACTTGTCCTCCGTGTCTTCTCTGTTGCCTTTCAGAATCCCCGTCTAAATTTCCAGCTAATCTCAGCATGAGGAGTAAGTCAGCAGCCCTCTGAAGGCCTCCTTGGGGCACAGCCTACTCTCTGCAGGGTGTTCCCCATCTGAGCCCTATCTACACCAGCTCTTGCAGATGACTGGATCCTAAGCACACAGACCTCCCCAATTCCCACTTCCCCCAGCAATTTTTGTGACTCTGCTTTAACCTATAAACTGAAGGGCAAGGCAGGGGATGTTTTCCTGTTCTCTTTAATCTGGTATGTAATAAATTATGCCTATTTAATCCTTTAACAACTGAACAAATGACTGAATCAGTCTTAGAACATTCAGCAATCCCTTTTTATGAAAACTTAATTTGAAGTCTATGTAATAGCAGAGAGAGAGAGAGAAAGAGAAGGAGGGAGCGAAGGAGACAAGAGACCAGAAAGCAGCAATCCCCCGGCACCATCCTGGATGGGCTGCCAAAGGCAGGGGCTAAGGGGAAGGCTCTTCCAGGATAAGCTCAGTGAATGCGCAGAGAGAGGGGCAAAGTAGCAGAATATCAGCATCTGAATTCCATCAAAAAGCTTCTAAATTATGGATAAGACATTGTAATGCCTCTGCTCCAGCATTTATGTTAGTTAGGACTTGCCTTTGTAGAGAACGATGACACTACCAACAGAGTTTCTGGAAGGGGACACTTACTCAGAAGATTCATTGTTTTAGCCACAGGAGGGTATCGATTTTATTTGGTCCCTTGCACTGCCCTGGGACTAAGGCACCATGGGTGGCCTTGAGTCACTGACAACATAGTGCCTGGAGGGCTTCCCACCAATAAAACCCTGTTGATAGATTCACTTTTGGCTTACAGCCAACATTGCCAGTTTACAAGTACCTACCTGCCCTGGATCTTCGGGAATAATTCCAATTTCAAATCCTGGGTCCTACTGCCAGACCATAAGCCAGGCCATGTGTCCTGGTGTTTTGAGTTCTAAAAACTCTCATCATAATGTCATATGGTTCTAATTGTACTTATAAGAGTTTTTTTATTAAAAATCTTTCTACTATAAAAATAATATAGTCATATTATTAAAATTCTGGAAAATTAGGAAGCAAAACATAGCACCCATAATACCACCATCCTGCTATATAGGTATATACAAATGTATAATTTTCCCAGCATATCATCAAAATAAATGCACTATTTTATATTCTACTTTCTTCAACCAACATTATATTTTTAGAAAAACATTGCTAATAAACATTTTTAAAGAATGCATTTTAATGAAAGGATAATATTTCTTTCAGATTACTAAAATATATTAATCATATTTATATTTGTTTATAATTTTCACTAGTATTTATAATTCCACAATATATACCATTGTAATATATTTTCTAGATTTTTCATTTTTCTTTAATTTAGTTTTTACAAGCTGAATTACAGGCTTGGAGTATGAATATGCTAATGACTCTTGATATATATTGCAAATTGCTTCCCAAAAAAGTTGTGCTAACAAACACAACCATCAGCAATGTCTGAGGGTGTCTGTTCCACGTCATCACCACCAACAAACCAATGTGTTGAGATGAAGTTTTGAAATGATTGTCATGACAGTTTTGCTGAGCAATGCCCCCATATTTTAGAAGGGAAAGTACAGGTACGACACAGATGATATACTGATGATGGTGAACTGACAAAGGATGTCTTTTAAGCCAGATGAGTAGGGGGAGAAAAAGCACTGAAATGATGCTTTAAACTCCAATTTCCAGTGATGTATCTGAAGACTGCTAGGAAACAAAACTATGGCAGGCAAATAAACGGCCGGCAGCGGTCCCAATTAGGGAAGCTTTCTCAGAAGAAAAGCTTTTTGGCAGATTTGAGTTTGAAGCAAAACTCCAAACAACTCCAGGCGCACTACCCCATACCACGGGTTTGATTTCTGTGTAAATACCTTGGTAAGCGTTGTTGCCCCACACTGGTCTTTTCAATTCTACTCAGATGCAATATATGGGAATGACTATTATTTTCTAATATAACAATAAATAGTGGCTAAATAGCTATTCACTGACAAAGGGAGGGGAAAATAGCATTTACAGGGAGGGCACCTACGAAGAGCCAAGCCCTTCACATTGGTTTTGTCCGTTTAATGGGCTTGGATCAAATGTGCTGGCCCTTTAGCCTCACTTGGCAGCTCTGAAAACCATGTTTCAGGGGTGCAGAGTGACTGAGCTTGGGCTTTTTGGTTGGAGCTCCCCAGGCTTAGACAATGCACCTCTAAAATGATAGAAAGGGGGGGACTTCCCTGGCAGTCCAGTGGTTAAGACTCCCAGCTTCCCCTGCAGGGGGCACGGGTTCGATTCCTGTTTGGGGAACTAAGATCACATGTGCCTTGTGGTGTGGCCAAAAAAAAAAAGGCATTTACTAAGTACTAGGCTTCCCTGGAATGGAGAAGGCAGTGGCACCCCACTCCAGTTCTCTTGCCTGGAAAATCCCATGGATGGAAGAGCCTGGTAGGCTGCAGTCCATGGGGTTGCTAAAAGTCGGACATGACTGAACGACTTCACTTTCACTTTTCACTTTCATGCATTGGAGAAGGAAATGGCAACCCACTCCAGTGTTCTTGCCTGGAGAATCCCAGGGATGGGGGAGCCTGGTGGGCTGCCGTCTGTGCGGTCGCACAGAGTCGGACATGACTGAAGCGACTTAGCAGCAGCAGCAGCAGGCTTCCCTGGTGGCTCAGATGGTAAAGAATCTGCCCACAATGCAGGAGGCTCGGGTTCAATCCATGGGTCGGGAAGATCCCCTGGAGAAGGGAATGGCTACCCACTCTAGTATACAGTCCATGGGGTCGCAAAGAGTTGGACACTTCTGAGTGACTAACACACACACAGGCTAATAGGCTAACTGATGATACATGGCAAAATGGTTGATAATCACTCTCCTCACTGGATGACTCTTGCATTTAGATGCTAATCTTTCTGAAAATTACTGCAGCCTTTAATAGTAATCATTAGTTCACATTCTGGATTTCGGCAACTTCTGTGAGGTTTAAAAACAGTAAGGGTGTATTTGTATGACATCCTGGAAAATGACCAATTCTTAGTAGGTAAAAATACTATGAAATTTTAAAGATTTTCAAGATAAATTCCTGATAACTGTGACTGTGTGTGTGCATGCTGCTAAGTCCAGTCCAACTCTTTGCGACCCCATGGATTGTAGTCAGCCAGGCTCCTCTGTCCATGGGATTCTCCAGGCAAAAACACTGGACTGGGCTGCTGTGTCCTCCTCCAGAGGATTTTCAGGGATTGAACCTGAGTCTCTTATGTTTCCTGCAATGGCAGACAAGTTCTTTACCACTAGGGCCAGCTGGGAAGCCCAACTGTGACTAATCTTAGTCAAATAAAAGTTTGTTAATCACGTGGATGACAGAGCATGGACTCCAGGTCTGCTACTTGCTTCTCTGGCCTTCCTTAGCCTGTTTCCTCATCTGTAAATGGGGCAGTGTAATACATATTTATTATTATTTGACGAAACATATCTACTGGCATACCATAAAGGCTCAATAAATATTAGCTATGTTCATTGTAATTATTATATTACATGATGATGAAGATGGAATCCATCAGATGAAAGCAAAGAATAAACAGGGATGTTTAATCCCTTGGACTTTGATATAATCAAATCATTAAACTATTTTTGCTAAAAAGTAAATTCCTCTTGATTAGGGAGTTGAAGAAGAAATAAGAAAGCCTTCCTCAGCGATCAATGCAAAGAAATAGAGGAAAACAACAGAATGGAAAAGACTAGAGATCTCTTCAAGAAAATTAGAGATACCAAGGGAATATTTCATGCAAAGATGGGCTCAATAAAGGACAGAAATGGTATGGACCTAACAGAAGCAGAAGATATTAAGAAGAGGTGGCAAGAATACACAGAAGAACTGTACAAAAAAGTTCTTCAAGACCCAGATAATCACAATGGTGTGATCACTGACCTAGAGCCAGACATCCTGGAATGTGAAGTCAAGTGGGCCTTAGAAAGCATCACTACGAACAAAGCTAGTGGAGGTGATGGAATTCCAGTTGAGCTCTTCCAAATCCTGAAAGATGATGCTGTGAAAGAGCTGCACTCAATATGCCAGCAAATTTGGAAAACTCAGCAGTGGCCACAGGACTGGAAAAGGTCAGTTTTCATTCCAATCCCAAAGAAAGGCAATGCCAAAGAATGCTCAAACTACCGCACAATTGCACTCATCTCACATGCTAGTAAAGTCATGCTCAAAATTCTCCAAGCCAGCCTTCAGCAATATGTGAACCGTGAACTTCCTGATGTTCAAGCTGGATTTAGAAAAGGCAGAGGAACCAGAGATCAAATTGCCAAATCCGCTGGATCATAGAAAAAGCAAGAGAGTTCCAGAAAAACATCTATTTCTGCTTTATTGACTATGCCAAAGCCTTTGACTGTGTGGATCACAATAAACTGTGGAAAATTCTGAAAGAGATGGGAATACCAGAGCACCTGACCTGCCTCTTGAGAAACTTGTATGCAGGTCAGGAACCAACAGTTGGAACTGGACATGGAACAACAGACTGGTTCCAAATAGGAAAAGGAGTACGTCAAGGCCGTATATTATCACCCTGCTAATTTAACTTATATACAGAGTACATCATGAGAAATACTGGGCTGGAAGAAGCACAAGCTGGAATCAAGATTGCCTGGAGAAATATCAATAACCTCAGATATGCAGATGACACCACCCTTATGGCAGAAAGTGAAGAGGATCTAAAAAGCCTCTTGATGAAGGTGAAAGTGGAGAGTGAAAAAGTTGGCTTAAAGCTCAACATTCAGAAAACGAAGATCATGGCATCCAGTCCCATCACTTTGTGGGAAATAGATGGGGAAACAGTGGAAACAGTGTCAGACTTTATTTTGGGGGGCTCCAAAATCACTGCAGACGGTGACTGCAGCCATGAAATTAAAAACGTTTACTCCTTGGAAGGAAAGTTATGACCAACCTAGATAGCATATTCAAAAGCAGAGACATTACTTTGCCAACAAAAGTCCGTCTAGTCAAGGCTATGGTTTTTCCAGTGGTCATGTATGGATGTGAGAGTTGGACTGTGAAGAAGGCTGAGCACTGAAGAATTGATGCTTTTGAACTGTGGTGTTGGAGAAAACTCTTGAGAGTCCCTTGGACTGCAAGGAGATCCAACCAGTCCATTCTGAAGGAGATCAGCCCTGGGATTTCTTTGGAAGGAATGATGCTGAAGCTGAAACTCCAGTACTTTGGCCATCTCATGCAGAGTTGACTCATTGGAAAAGACTCTGATGCTGGGAGGGATTGGGGGCAGGAGGAGAAGGGGACGACAGAGGATGAGATGGCTGGATGGCATCTCTGACTCAATGGACGTGAGTCTGAGTGAACTCCAGGAGTTGGTGATGGACAGGGAGGCCTGGCGTGCTGCGATTCATGGGGTCGAAAAGAGTGGGACATGACTGAGCGACTGAACTGAACTGAGGGAGTTGAAATTGACTATCTCTAAGCATAAAAAATATAAATTCCTGGTAATTCCCTGGCAGTCCAGATGTTAGGTCTCCAAGCCTTCACTGCCAAGGACTCAGGTTTAATCTGTGGTCAGCGAACTAAGATCTTGCAAGCAGTGTGGCACAGCCAATAGTAATAATAAATACACAGTTCTGAGGTCTCCTTATGGCTTTCTTTACCTGCAGTCTCTTTGTGTGTCAGGTACTTAGTAGATGCTCAGTTATACTTGTTGAATAGAGATAAATTTTTTAAATTGAGGTATATATGACACATGAACTTATTACTTTTAGGTATACAGAATAATGATTCAATATTTGTATCCAGTTGATCCTTGAAAAACTCGGGGGTTGGGGTAACAAACTCTGGCAGTCAAAAACTGGTGTATAATTTTACATTCAGCCCTTCATATCCACAGTTCCACATCCTCAGATTCAACCAACCACAGTTGTTGTAGTAGTGTAGTATTTGAAGTGAAAGTCAAAGTGTTAGTTGCTCAGTTGTGTCCAACTCTCTGAGAACCCATGAACTGTAGCCCACCAGGCTCCTCTGTCCATGGAACTCTCCAGGTAGACTACTGGAGTGGATTGCCATTACCTTCTCCAAGGGATCTTCCCAACCCAGGGGTCGAACGCTCATCTCCTGCAAGTCTTCCGCATTACAGGCAGATTCTTTACTGTGTGAGGGACCAGGAAGCCCTATTGTAGTATTTACTACTGAAAAAAATCCATATGTAAGTAAACTTTTACAGCTCAACTCTGTAATTCAAGAGTCAGCTGCATATTGCAAATTGATCATCACAATGTCTACTTAATATCTGTCACCATACATAGTTAAAATATTTTTTTCTTGTGATGAGAACTTTTAAGATTTACTCTCTTAGCAACCTTCAATGTGCAATACAACATTTTAACTATAGTCACCATGTTATATACTATATCCCCAAAACATATTTTACAACCAGAAATTGTGACCCCCTTCACGCGTTTTACCAACCCCCCCACCCCACCACTCTGCAACCCATGTCTCACCTCTGACAACCACTAACCTCTTCTCTGTACATATGAGCTTGATTTTTGGGTTTGGGGATTATATTTTAGATTCCACATATGTGAGGTCGTACAGTATTTGTTTTTCTCTGTCTGACTTACTTCACTTAGCATTACACCCTCAAAGTCCAGCCGTATTGTCCCAAATTCTTTGCCTTCAGTATTAACCATCTCAAACTAACCACTCACCTAGCTGCCAATGTGATATTCATTCAAGAAAACCTGATCATGTCTTTTCCCTCCTTACCCTCCCCCACGGCCCAAGTGTCTTAGGGTGACCAAGAAGGCCATCTAGGACCGAGTCCTTGGTT
The DNA here is from genome assembly GCF_002263795.3 of Bos taurus. Taxonomy (NCBI): domain Eukaryota; kingdom Metazoa; phylum Chordata; class Mammalia; order Artiodactyla; family Bovidae; genus Bos; species Bos taurus. The sequence goes on from NC_037343.1 coordinate 29,069,870, forward strand.
ATTCTCCAACCTCCTCTTCTGAGACTTCTGTCTTGATATATGTGTCCTGATTTTATGAAAATGATTGTCGCACCACCTTAACTCATACTGTCCCCTCTGCTTGCAACACCCTTTCATCTCTTCTTTACTCCCTCTATTCCTACTCATTATTCAAGGCTAATGCAAATTCCTAGTTTTTGTAAAAAACACCAAAAGTTTGTCATGTCATATTCATACATGCATCTCAATGCATGAAAGTCACATTGGAAAGAAGTCAAAATATCTGAAAATACAAAAGCATTAGGAGTAGTTATCTGTAATCATAGGTATACCTGTGGCGGATTCATTTCGATATTTGGCGAAACTAATACAATATTGTAAAGTTTAAAAATAAAATAAAATTAAAAAAAATATTTAAAAGACTATAAAATATTTTTATAGGACTTTCCTGGTGGTCCAGTGGTTAAAACTCTGTGCTTCCACTGCAGGGGGCATGGGGTTTGACCCTGATCAGGGAGCTGAGATTCTGCACGCAGCGGTATGTGGCAAAAACAAATAAATATTTTAAATAAAGTTTAGGTGTCATCTCTTCCCAAATGCTCCCTGCCCCTGAGGTCTCCTTGGTGCTCCCACAGAACTCCTGAAATGCCTGTAATGGAGACGCATCATACCGTGTGGAGATTACCCCATTCTCAATAGGACTAGGGCTATCGATATTTCCACCTTTGTAGCAAGTGCCTAGCATAGTGCCAGGCACACAGTAAGCACTCAGTAGATGCTTGTTGAACTGACCTGAACTGCCCTTGTTCACACCTTGTGAAGTCAGTCGCTCAGTCGTGTCTGACTCTTTGCAACCCCATGGACTGTAGCCCACCAGGCTCTTCCGGCCATGGGATTTTCCAGGCAAGAATACTGGAGTGGGTCGTCATTTCCCTCTCCAGGTGTTCACATCTAGTGAGCTGCTAGCAGATCCTGTTTAGACCTGTGGGCCGATCCTGGCCTCACGTTTGTAAGAGGCAAACCCCAAGCAGAGCCAGTTTTCTGTGCCTGCCATTCCAAGTCATTCTGTCAGGAGCCGAGGGTGCCTTTTCCCAGTTTTTGCACTTCAACTTTTTTCTAACTATAGAAGTAATATAGTCTCACTGTAAAAACAAAAATTTGGAAAGCATAGACTGCAATAAAGAAAAAAAAAAAATCTAGTCAGTCCAAATATCTACTATTTTTTAACCAGAATTATTTAGATCAATGTTTTTCAATTTTGTTTTCCCATTTCCTGGCCCATATATTAAATTCTAAATTTTCTAAGAACTGGGCTGATTAGGAAGTGGAGGGAGTCTATATCCACAAATGATAATTCGTAGGGGGCAATAGTGCATATAAAAGACTTTTAATAAACCCTGTATAACTCATGTTTAATGTGTCGGCATCTCTTTGTCTCCTAATAAATTTAAGGGACCCTTGGTTTTTGAAATGACAATAGATCTCTTTTTCATCAGGGACTTCTGGTAACTAGGTGTGAAGAAGCTACTTACGGCATTCAAGACAGTGTTTGTCGCTCAGTCATGTCCGACTCTGTGACCCCATGGTCTGTCCATAGGATTCTCCAGGCAAGAACACTGGAGTAGGTTGCCATTTCCTTCTCTAGATTCAAGATAACCCAGAAGTAAAGAAAAGCTAATCACTTTTGGAGGAAACGCACAGATATCATTCCAAGATAACTTAGTCATATCCAAAGTTAGGGAGAGTCTTCTCCATAGAACAAAGGGCTTTTCCTGTTGGTTTTGAGTGGCAGTAGGATGTCCTTGATGACCCCCAAGGGTCATCAGACAGTATGTATATCCAGGGAAGAACTCTACTTATAAGCCAAAAAATCGCCTAGGCAGAGTCAGTTGCTCCCTCTCTGTTGGTCTCTCTCTGTCTGGGATGTTAACACTTCTATGGACCCAGCATGGAAAGATCTTCCTTCAGATTCTGCAACTACTGGTCTACCTCAGAGATTGGAAGACATTGTGGGGCTTCCAATAATGTGGCGATTGCTTAATTAAGCTTCTTCCTAAACCTTATTTAGAAGTACTGGGCCCATGCTATGTCCTGGGGGACACTGACTAGCTACCTAGCAGGGGCCTGAAGCCAAATAAAGCATGACAAATTCTCTAAAGATAACCAGGATCTTCATGCTTCTGAAAAGGTCACAATTTGCCCATGTGTTTGAGAACTATTAATATAGCCACTTAATTTTTTTAAATTAAGTATACTTTTTAAAAAAAATTATTTTTTGGCTTCACTGAGTCTTCATTGCTGCGCACAGGCTTTCTCTAGTTGCTGCAAGCAGAGGTTACTCTGTGTTGTGGTTCATGGGCTTCTCGTGGTGGTGGCTTCTTTTGTTGCACAGCACGGGCTCTAGAATACAGGCTCAGTAGTTGTGGCACACAGGCTTAGTTACTCCTTGGCCTGTGAGATCCTCCTGGATCAGGGATGGAACCCGTGTGTCCTGCACTGGCAGGCAGATTCTTAACCACTGAGCCACCAGGTAAGTCCCATACAGCTACTTTACATTGCAATGATACATAGAATATCATAGCTATGGGAAGCAGTAAGACAGGTTTGACACAATGGATCATTCATGGAGCCCAGACTCTATATCAGGTGCTCTGTATTTATTCTTTCTAATCCTTATGGTGACCTGGCAAGATAGGATTATTATTATACTTTAAGGTAATTCTGTCCATTTTACAGATGAGGAACTAAGATCCAGAGAGGTTAACACTCAGTTGGTGATAAGTGGAAGGGCTAGGATTCACACTCAGTCTTGTTTGACTACAGATTTCCCTCCCTTCCCACTTGGTTTCCTTTGGTCTGACTATTCTTGGGTGTCATCATTGGGTGGGTTCTGCTGGAGGAAGGACTAAATGGGAATAGAATTCAGATAGCACTGTCAACCTTACAGCACTGGTACGCTGTGGCAAGGGCCCCAAACTGGGGTAGTTTCTTGGCAAAATATTTAGGAAGGAGAACAGAGTAATAATGTCAGCTATTATGGCACTTTGCCATGACCGTGGATGGGTCTAAAGTTTCCAAAAGAGACCTGAGAAGGCCTGAAAACCCCTTGAGTGTGGAGATCTCCTATGGAGCAGTTTGCTTTCTAGAAAGGGAAGGACAGAAGTGGTAAAAAATGCAAGGTGAACACCAGTCCTCTAGGCCCAGGCTTGGCTGCTAAAGAGGCTCAGAGAGTTTTGAGCAGTGGGGAGCTGGGGTCACGGAGAGTTGAAAGAAACAGCCCCTTAGTAGGTGGAAGGGTTGCTAAGCTTAAAAAATAAAAATATAGGATGCCAGGGTAAATTTGAATGTCAGGTAAACAACAAAATTTCAACAAAACATTTATTAGTATAAATTCATCCTTGGATATATACATCCCAGGCACCATTTTATCTGGTGAACTCAGCCACACTGTTTGAGGATTATTAGGGGTACAGAGAGCTCCTTCTATGAGGCCTGGGGAGTATGTCCAAGATGTGTCTTGCTGTGAATGGATATCAGTGTCAGAGGTGGCCCTAGGGAAGCTAACTATTTCAACAGGGAACCATATGAGCCCCAAGCCCTCTCATTCCAACCTAGGGGGCAAACAATCCATCTGAGAATATAGGGGAGTCTATGGATTTTTAGGGGATTTTAGAAATTTTCATTTCTAGGTAAAGCCTTCGTACTTAGTTTGATAACATGTTTTACAATTTAATTCTTAATTGTGAAAAACATAATTAAAAAGAAAAATTCTTAATAGGGCTAAGTTAACCTATCTGGTATTTGAGGTATTATAAGTATTTGATAAAGGGGGTTATAGAAGAAAGAATTTACTTCATTCCTTTTATACTAGAAAAGGGAAACACCATTGCTTGGGTCATTAAAAAACCATACAAGGCAGTTCCCGGCTCCCTGGTAACTCAAGTCCTTGTCCTTATGACAGGCTAGCTGTACAGTGGAGAAGGCAATGGCACCCCACTCCAGTACTCTTGCCTGGTAAATCCCATAGACGGAGGAGCCTGGTAGGCTGCAGTCCACGGGGTCGTGAAGAGTTGGACACAACTGAGCGACTTCACTTTCACTTTTCATTTTCATGTATTGGAGAAGGAAATGGCAACCCACTCCAGTGTTCTTGCCTGGAGAATCCCAGGAACGGCGGAGCCTGGTGGGCTGTTGTCTATGGGGTCGCACAGAGTCGGACACGACTGAAGTGACTTAGCAGCAGCAGCAGCTCTGTACGGTAGAATATTCTCAGTCTACCAAAGGAAGCATAACTCCTCTTTTCTCCAGAGGAGAAGGTATTACTTTTTGAAACTGTCTTTTCTTGAACTTGGTCAATTAATCCAGTTCTTGGAGAAAAGGGAATATTTTGTTTGTGTTTGTTTAAAAGAGAGAATCCTTTTTTAAAGGATTTTTTTATGAAACAGAAATTTTTTGCCTGTTTTTTAATATTTAGCAAGTGTCAAGATCATTATATCAGAATGTTGAAGTTTGAAGGAAGGGTTGGGGAGTGTCTCAAAGGCTGTTTAATGTCCAAGAAGCTTCCCCAGGTGCCACATACATGTATGAATTCACTATGGCTCAAAGGCATGGCTTTGGGCCTTGCACTCTCAAAAACCACTTAATTTCTTGGCTCTCCTTCAGGGGAGACCTACACTAACTCACTCACCAAGACAGATGTAGAACTGGGACACCCATTCATTTACAAAGAGATGTGACAATCTCCTGGATACTGGGGATATACACAGAGACCCCAACTGCAAGCCCAAGGCCGCTTGATGAGCAGGGAATAACGATAATAGATGCCATTGGTCACTTAATGAGTGTTCAAAACTTATAAAACATTAATAGTGACAGTTAGCCCCGGCCAAATGGGCAGTTTTCATCCTTACAATCTCATCACGAGAAAAATATTTATCTTTCTTAAACTGCTGCTGCTGCTGCTAAGTCGATTCAGTCATGTCCAACTCTGTGTGACCCCATAGACAGCAGCCCACCAGGCTCCGCCGTCCCTGGGATTTTCCAAGTAAGAACACTGGAGTGGGTTGCCATTTCCTTCTCCAATGCATGAAAATGAAAAGTGAAAGCGAAGTCGCTCAGTTGTGTCCCACTCTTCGCGATCCCATGGACTGCAGCCTACCAGGCTCCTCCATCTATGGGATTTACCAGGCAAGAGTACTGGAGTGGGTTGCCATTGCCTTCTCATTAAACTGATGAGAATACTGAAAAAGATGTCATAGCTCATTCGTATTTTTGGCTGTGCTGGGTCTTTGCACTTCGAGGGCTTTTCTCTGGTTGCCACAAGCAGGGGCTACTCTGTGTTGTGTGTGGGCTTCTCACGGTGGTGGTTTCTTCTGTTGCAGAGCACAAGCCCTAGGGCACAGGTTCAGTAGTTGTGGCCCACAGGCTTAACTGCTCTGCAGCATGTGGGATCTTCCCGGATCAGGGATTGAACACGTATGTCCAGCATTGGCAGGCAGATTCCTAACCACCGAATCACCAGAGAAGCCCCTCGTTAACTCAGAGATATGTGTTTTCAGATGTGAATATCCTATAAACAAAATACATTTATAATATAAAACTCCACAAAAATACGGTCACCTTTTACTTATCCATCAAATATTTATTAAGTGTTTGGTGTGGGCTGGGTACTATACAGGTTGATGCAGACAGAACAGTGTTTAAAATATCAAGGCTCCTGCTCTCACTAAGTTTACAGTCTAGCTGAGACCACTAATCACTAAAAGAATCAAAACATCAGCTTGTGAGAATTGCTGTGAAAGCAATAAGCATGGAAATGTGACCAAGTATAATATGAGGGTTAGGGGAAGGAAGACAGGGACTCAGTGTGGCTGAGGGGTGACATTGGAACTGAGACCTCAGAGCCATCCAGGGGCCTTCACTCTGGGCTATGGAAGTGCCAGGAAATAGGTCCTCTCAGTCCTACACCCCAGAGCTCCTTCGAGCAGCCTCTTCTGAGGCTCCTTGAAGGGCAACCTGATCGGTCTGAGTCTGATTTGTGCCCCTCGGTTGGCACAGAGGTGAGCAGATAAGCAGATAAATGAGAACCACTCAATGCTCCATAGGATGTGTTGAGCACAGTCCAAGAGGTGCTCTAGACTCCAGACCCCGGCTTTAGTCCCACAAGGCAGGGAGCATCATGGACCAGGAACCTGAGGACTACTGTGCCAAGTGCCCAAGGAGTACTGGTGTGGCCCAAGATGCAACCAGAGTTGAGGACAAGGAAGCTGAATAGAGCTGCTGCTGCAGATTTGAATTTCTGTCCTCCTACCAGGTATTTCTTGCTATTTTAGACTTTTTTGTGGTGACCAAGGCACCTACAGGATGACTGCTTAGCAACACATGTGTATTTTGAAAATTGGAGGTATAATTTAAAAATACTTGATTTTCAAAAAGCTTAGCTGGATTCAAAATCCATTCACAAGAAATTCCAAGACTACACTTGTCAATGAAAGAAAGGGAAGAATTTTAAATACATAACTCCAACTGTTACACTTTTTTGAATAACTGAAAATTATATTTTAACGTTTTTCAATGATAAGAACATCAAGAATCTGAAGAGATCTTCATTCTAAAGTCTTGATCAGGAATAGTATGTGGTCATTTCAAGTTTAAAACCTCAACATTTCTTGTTAAAAACTTTGAAAACATTTTATTTGAGAGTTTTACATAAGTTTGATATTGATTTTCTTTAAAATGCAATTATTTTCTCTTATATGATTATGTAATATAAAAACATATAATAAAAGTTTTAATCAAGTTCCATATGAATGGCTCCAAATCCCCTTCAGTTTTCTTCTGTGGACCTTATAAAAAGGATCTTTTTCTAAGAGATATGGGAAAGTGCAAAATGTTGCCTTAGAAGATGAAGGAGCCAGCTCTGTGTAAACCTTATGCGTAAGTGCTCAGTCACTTGGTTGTGTCCGACTCTTTGCGACCCTGCCTGGCTCCTCTATCCATGGAATTTTCCAGGCAAGAACAGTGGAACAGGTTGCCATTTCCTCCTCCCAAGGATTGAACCAGGGTCTCCTGCATCTCCTGCATTGGCAGGTGCATTCTTTTACCACTGAGCCACTTGGACTCCTGTGTAAACCTTGGGGAGAGCATTTAACCTGCAAAACAGTGTAATGACCCTCAGGAGAGAAGACTTGAAAGATAAGGTAGTTGGGTTGCAGCAGAATGTCACTAGGGAGGGCAGGGGTGATGCCAGGCCCTGCATTTTAACCAAGAGCAGTGGGAGGCCTCCAAATAGATTTATGGAAGGGTGTGACTTAATCCAATTTACATTCTATAAATCTAATCTCTGCATGCAATGTAGAGAATGGAATACAGAGGTGCAAGAGTGGAAAGAGAAAGGTCATATAGAAAGTGACTGAGGGGACAGGCAAGAGGAGAGGAGCAGGTCATTCTGATAAGTTTTTCAGAGGAATTTTGGTCTGAACAATTAAGTAAATCATAATGCCATTTACTGGGCAAGACTGAAGGAGGGACAATTAAGGAAAGAGGACTGGGATCCAAAGCCTCAAGACATACTTTTCAACAAAGTGCAACTAGAGAGAATCATAGATGATAAGAGATTTAATGGACATAGTAGTGTTGCTCAGTCGTGTCTGACTCTGTGATCCCGTGGACTGTAGCCCAGCAAGCTCCTCTGTCCATAGAATTCTTCAGGCAAGAATACTGGAGTGGGTAGCCATTCTCTTCTTCAGGGATCTCCTCCACCCAGGCATTGAACCTGCATCTCCTACATTAGCAGGCGGATTCTTTATCACTGAGCCATCTGGGAAGCCCAACCAGACACCTACCCAACTGCGAAACATACTTGATCCTACAACTAGAAAAAACTTGTGGCCTATCTTCACACATAAATATCACTTCCATTTTACAGATGGACAGCTAAGTAGGTTCAGATAGTCCAAGATTAGAATTATGTCATCTAAAAGTTTTCCCGGCCCTCAGAAATATTTTTAAGTAAAAAAATGGAAGCTACGGAAAAATCTAGCAGATAAAGAGAACATTATATATGTCATTCAATATTTTTTGAAGAGATGATTAATTTAATTGATGTGTATCAGCCTTCCTGGGAAAAAGCCAACAAATATTTTGGTTTCCTCAAAACAAAAAACAAACAAACAAAAAAAAACCCTTTTCTTGGCGCAAATTATAGGAACTCTTCGCTGGCAGCTCAGCCTAAGCTTTTTTGCATATGTGCTATTAGGACAGGCTTGCAAATTGCATGTGTTCTGCACAGCAACCACAGACACTTAACATTCATTAAATAATAATGAAACAGGACTGGATTTTGTTTGTTTGTTTCTCCTGTGTCTGTTCTTCACTTAAGTGACCTTGGACAAATCTATTCCCTCTCTCATATCTGATTTCAGGGTAATGTTTATGACTAAGATGCCTTATAAGAGCTTCAGAGTATCAATAGTAGTTATGCTCTCCATCTATGAAATTTATCTCCTTCACTATCCTATGGGATGTCTGCACGACACTTCTATTGAAAACCTTAGCACGTAGTTTCAAGTGTTGTCAAAGCCATCTAGGGACGGTGCATATATTCTAAGGCCAATGAAATGACAACGTGGGTAACTTGAACCTGAAATCTGTTTCCTATGCTACTGAGAATTGGAAAATGGATAAATGTGATGATCCCCAAAGACGTTTTCCTTACTTATGCCACTTACCGCCGCATCCAACTATTCAGAAGCTGCTGACATTTGACTATACGGCATTTGGCAATTCTACCTAAAACTGAAATGGTTAAAAAGCCGAACTGGCTGGTAGAACAGCTGCCAAGGCTGGTATTCAGGCCCTCGGGCAGTTAGCTGTGTATTCCATATATTGTTTTAGAAGCTTACAAAATACAGCCATCTTGCATCAGGCATCCCGACCCAGGAAGAAGGCGAGCCCCGTCCCTGGCCGTCTCCGTCGGCCTGGAGATGCCACCTGCGAGGAGCCAGGCGTCCCAGGTGGCAGAGTTCTCGCGGACCGCCTGCAGCCCGCAACCTGCACCGCGAGACCGCCACGGCCCGAGCCGGTGTCTTGAGTGAATAAAGTTGTCTGCGGGCTGCCCGGCCGCACCTGGCCCGTAGCGAAAGGAGGGAAACGGCCGCCGGCAGCCCTGCCAGTGCTAGAGCAGCCCCAACCGAATGTAGGCGCGGGGTGCAAGGTTTCTATTTGCAAGCTTCCTGTCGGGTAGTGTTTGCAACTGGGGCTCGGAGACTGGGCCGGCGGTGTCCTCCTCCCCGCCCCCCGCCGTCCGGGGCGCCTCGGGGACGCGCGCCGGAGCGGGGCGCCCCCTCCCTCACCCTCCCCGCCGCTGCCCGAGACGCCCGCAGGCCGGGCGTTCACCCGCCGCGCCTCCTCCCGCCCGCCCCTCCCCCCAACTTCCCCCTCGGCGCCCCAAACCCGAGCTTCCTGAGTTCCATGACGTGTGCGCACGGAGCTGGGTGGGAGTGCGGGGCCGGGGAGCTGGAGTTAAAACGGGGGTGGGCGGGCGGCCGTCTCGGCGGGAGCCGGCGGCCCTTCAGCGTGTCTTTTGTGTTTGTACACACACTGCGCGAGGCAGCCGGGAGGAGGGAGCGGGCGGCGCGCGGGGGAGGGGCGAGCGCGCGCCAGCGAACGGGCGCGCGGGGGGAGGGGGGAGGCGGGGCGCGAGCGAGGGGGCGGGGGCGGGGCCGAGCCTTCCCTCCATTGTGTGTGATTGGTTGGCGCGCGGCGCGGGGGCGGGGCGGCTTGTGTTGGGGGATAGCCTCGGTGTCAGCCATCTTTCAATTGTGTTCGCAGCCGCCGCCGCGCCGCCGTCGCTCTCCAACGCCAGCGCCGCCTCTAGCTCGCCGAGCTCCAGCCGAAGGAGAAGGGGGGTAAGTTTCCCCGTCTGCCCGCTTCCCCGGAACCGAGCCCCGCTTGCCGTCAGCCCCGGGCCGGGCCCCGGCGGTGCCGGGAGGGGACCCAGGGTCCCTCCGGCTTGGCCCCAAAACTTTTTGGCCCAGAAATGGAGGTGAGGAGCGAGTTTTCCTCTCCCCTCAGGCAGCGGCGGCTCCGGCGGCTCCCCAGTCTCTCGTCGCCTCAGCCCAACAGCAGCAACCGCCGCGTCGCCGAGCCTGCTCTCCCTCCCCGCGCCCCTAGCTCCTTTTTCTTCGGTGAAATCCCGCCCGCCGCCCCTTCCCGGGACCCCAGACCTTCACCACGACCCGCGCGGGCCTCTTAACTACCGACCCCGGACCCCGGACCCCAGTTTTCGGGCGGGAAAAGGGTGGAAATCGCCGCTGCTTCCCACCCTGGGGTAACTCGCTTTTTGCTGCCTCCCCACAGTTGTTGCTAAGCTTCACCATCTTGTCTCTCTTCTCTGGTCACCGACCATATTTTTTCCCCCGTTTCTCTCTTCCCCATTTCAAAAAAGGAGGAAAAAATTTTAAAGAGAAACATTTTTTTCTCCTTTTTAGAGAAGCGGAAACTTGATGCATTTGAAATGCAAAAAAAACTTTTGCATTTTGGAGGGCGGCACGTGGCAGGGGATGGAGTATTTTCGAGCGATTTGGTGTTTTGTCTCTTTGGAAAGGAATCGGATACGTTTTGCGATTGTTTCCATTTTGTTCTGGTCTGGGAGCCGAGTTTGTGCCTGCGCGAGACGCTAGGAGCGAGGCGGGCAGGCTGGGGGACCCTGTGTTGAGGGGCCGGAGGAGGCGAAACCAAAAGTTTATGCGGTGCTTGAGGTGGACCAGTCGGCCAGTCTAGTGCGTTAATTAAAGCCTGGGTGCGGGGCAATTTTTTTTTTATTATTTCATTGCGAATCCTCTGAGGACTGGACTCGAGGGCGGTGCTTTGTAGAATGCTCGCTGTTGGTAGCTGTTGTTCCCCTTGTTTTTTGAGACGCCTTTTTGTCAACAGAACTGTAGAGATGCAAAACCAGGAATGTTTTCAGATATTTACAGCAATCTATCAACTGCCAGACGTAAAGGGGGGGCGGCGGGGGGGGGTGACTAAAACCTTTTTTGCTGTAATTTGACTCGACCTTTCTGTGGTGTGTGGCTTAGTTCTTTTGACTTGTTCGTGGATGGAATGTTTACAGACATTTCTAATTTCCAGTTTATTTAAAGAAATGGAAGCGAAGGCTGTTGGGGGGTCTTTTTGATTTGCCGTTTATCGCTGATTGGGCATTTTGAGAGATGACTGGTGTTAAGGCTAACAATTTTCTAGTACTACAGTTTGTTTCAAAAAGTCATATTTGGGTGGTAGATGTAATCTGCACCCTTTCAAATTACATAACATTATGGACTTTTTTTTTTTTTTTTTAATACTAATCATAATTTCCAGATTGGGGGGGTAGTGGCAGGAAAACTTGTGTGTGTGGTAGTTGCATATGGTGATTTTTGGTTTTTTCCGATGCTGGTAGGTAAGTAAGGAGGTCTCTATACCATGGCTCGTACAAAGCAGACTGCCCGCAAATCGACCGGTGGTAAAGCACCGAGGAAGCAACTCGCTACAAAAGCCGCTCGCAAGAGTGCGCCCTCTACTGGAGGGGTGAAGAAACCTCATCGTTACAGGTATTTTAAAAGAGGAAAAATGAAAGAAAGTCTTATCTCTCGAAGTATTTATATAATCTAATAAAAAGATGTATAAGCATACTTTCTCCTTTAGAGAATCTGTTTTTCCCTTTGTTAAATATTTACTACTTTAAAATGTGTATATAATTTATAGTGTTAGGTTTTATTGGGAATATGTTTAATTTTGAATCCAATCGTGCCCATAGCCCAAAGAAGACGTTGTATCTCTAATAACGTTAATAGGATAGACTAACATTTTTACTTAGCTGTTAGGTGTAATACATACGTTTTAAATAGAAAAGTGTTGTTTTTTAAATACATTTTTGAGGCTACTCTGGCATCTGGTAAAATAATTTAATCAAGATGGGGACATTGTGTTATACATAAGTTCTTCGTTTACTTGGATTGGTTTTTCCTTCTATTGGCATATTTAGTTTTGAACTACCCTGAGCAGTGTTATTGAGTGCATCTGCCATTAGAGGGCAGAAGTTGTCTGTATTTACCCTCTGCAAATGATTAGCCTAAAGTAAAAGTGTAAGAAATTAAGTCAGGATTGAGGTAAATTTCTTGCTTAAAATTACTTAAAGGAAAAAATTTCCATATGGAAAATACAACACAAAAGAGTGTTCATCAGTTTAGTCATTCATGAGGGATATGCAGTGTCAAAGGTATTCTAGGAAATTGAACTTAAATACTGTAAGTGTGTTTTTTTAAGTGAAGCTCATTGGGTTGTGCTGGTAGATCTTTGAGAAGAATGGGGGGTGCCAGTGGGAAGAATGAGAGTGGTGTCAAATTAAAAGTCTGAAAAACTTTGACTTCTTTTTTAGTGTCCTAGTACCTTCCCAAGTTGTAATTATAACAGAAGTTGGTGATGTTTATGTTAAAGATGAAGAAAATTAAGGGGACTGTGATTATTAAACTCCCTGCCGGGAATCTGCTTTAATATCATGTTTTTTTGTCTTAAAAGTACTGTGTTACTTCTAACAGATTTGAATATTTAGGTCATAAATTAATAAGTGAAATTTGATACAAACGCTGAAGAAAGGTGATTTATTTTTTGAAAAGTGACTCCATCTCTTTGAAGCTGATGACCACTCTTCTAAGTTCTCTTATGTATTTGGTAACCATTTCTTTAATGTTTTGTTTTAAAGGCCTGGTACTGTGGCACTCCGTGAAATTAGACGTTATCAGAAGTCCACTGAACTTCTGATTCGCAAACTTCCCTTCCAGCGTCTGGTGCGGGAAATTGCTCAGGACTTCAAAACAGATCTGCGCTTCCAGAGTGCAGCTATTGGTGCTTTGCAGGTAAAATGGTGGGTGGGAAAGGCTCTGAGAGTTGGCTGGTTCTGCTTTGTACCAAGAACATCTCTAAATTTGTATATATACAAGCATATACAAATGCTTGTATATCACCAGCCAGTGAGATAGGTCTTAATGTTTCACTGTTGAGATATCAGAAAGGTTAAGTTGCTTGAGGTTATACAAACAGATATGATTTAAAATTTTTAAACATTGCAGTGTTTAAAGGAAAAAAAAATCCTCTGGTTTGACTTACAGTTGCTGCTGGATATTAGGAAGTCATGGGGCCAAAGGTCTGTATTGGTAATTAGTTTCAAACAGGGAATGATATAAAAGGAAAATTAGAATAAATGGCTTCTTGGACCTGAAGAGGCAGTTGCAAGTGGAGAAAACATAATATCTGGGATAGAACTAGGTAACATTAAAGAATTATGCATTGAAGTTAAAAGAAACTTGAGTGGTAGTTAGGATTGGATTGACAACAGGGAGAAAAAGATGTTACTGGGCTTGTAAAGAGAGAAGTTTGAAGACATGTAGTTTGTTTAAGGGGATTATATATGGATTTCCACTTAAATGGGAAACAGTGAGTTTAATCTTAGCGCCAGTGTGTCAGAACTTTGAGAAATACAGTTTTAGCTGTGGTTAGGTATTTGAAATGGAATTCCCCAGTGGCTCAGAGGTAAAGAATACGCCTGCAATGCAGGAGACTCTGGTTTGATACCTGGGTTGGGAAGGTCTCCTGGAAGAGGAAATGGCAACCCACTCCAGTATTTTTGCCTGAAAAATCCCATGGACTGAGGAGCCTGGCAGGCTATAGTACCAAGGGTCACAGAGTCACACGTGACTGAGCACACACATGTATTTGAAATACTGGTGGTTTGTGCCAGATTAAACAACTTGAGATGCCCACACCTAAGATACTTGATTAGGTATGTGGGTACAGTTAACATCAGTCACTTAAGTAACCTATAATGTTAAGTGTGTTTGGCATTCATCAGATCATTGTAACTCAGAGTATGGCAAGACTGCCACCTCTGTCAGCATGGGGTTAGCTGTCAGCATGGGGTTAGAGGTGATTTAAAATGCAGATTACTAGGCACCTCCACAGACCTGCATCAGAATCTCTTTTAGGGGAGGGTCCAGAATCGACATACATTCCATTGGAGGATTTTTCAAGGCTGCTGTTGCCAAGCTTTTCCTTTATGTGTGAGGAAGATTTGATAGGTGGATTCTATCCTGAAGTGTAATTGGTTGAGCTGTTTCTATGGTTAGTCTGAACTTCATTTGATTGGTGAATTCCAGGAGTAGGCATCCATTAAATTCTCAGTGAATTGAAATTGCTAAAATTTCAAACTACTAAAATCTTCCAGTGCTGTTACTTAAGACCTTTATTTTCTGATTTAATCTTTGACTATTTCTAGATCCCATTTCATTTATTACAAATGCTAGTCATATTTTCTGCACTAATTTTAAATACAGAAATATTCTCAAGTGTTGACCTAAAGATGCTAATTTTGTTCTGTAGTTACAGTTACACACATTATACTTGAAAGTCCAACATTGTCAAGCCTAAGTGTCAGTGTTAGAGCTTTGTAAATTGATTACTTAACAGTCTGGCTAAAAGACTTGTCTTTTTAAAAGTCAGTGCTGTTATTAAGGTTTGTGTTTTATACTTGTCAGTAAGTGATTGCATTGGTTTTGAGCAAAATGTTCAACTCTGCTGCCTGTAGTACTCTGGCATTGGTAGCTCTTTATTGGAAAATATTTCATTTCTCTTAAGGATATAGAGATGGAGAATTTGCTTATGTGAATAGGGTAGAAGAAAGCCATTTTTGACTTTAGAGTTACATAGTTCACAACTTCTCTAACACAACTAAAAGAGATGGGGGGCAGTAAGTCTAGGGAGGATGGTGGAGGAATCAGACTTGGTTTCCCGTAGATTATCAAGACTTAACTAACTTAAAATTTAGCTTTTGCCCCGAACGACTGAGAGTTTGAATTAAGGTCACCTTATGTTAAAAGTTGACTTTGGTGGTTTGAAATGGTGGAACAGTCAGATATTGAATATACTCAAATGTTGTGAATTAACATTTCCTTCCATTTACAAGATATTTTTTTGCTGTTACCTCAAAATTTTGTTCATTGGGCTATAAATTAATGTGTCCCTCTTTAAATCCCATCATAGCCTTAATGTTTAGGAAACTTTGGACATTGGTAATAGAATTAGAAATACATGGGTCATGGTCAAATTCCCTGTATTGACTCTTCTCCCAGAGCTGACAGACACAACCCCATATCATCTAGAGCAGGTTCTAAGATAGCAATGAGAGCCCCAGCTGCCGCATATCATATTTGAATAGTACTAGGGGAGCCAAAACCTTTCCACTCTTAAATGGGTGTTTGAATTTCAGGACTTGTTGGCTTGTCCATATAGCAGTTCATACTGCTGTATTTTGCAGAAGCCTTCTAGATTTGCATAATCCTGAGACATGCTGGGTGAAACCAAAAAAAGAAACAACTGTTTTCTTTCTTGAGGAATTTGAGTTCTGGTATCTAATGTGCACTGTGAAACTCATAAGAGTAGGGTCTACAGTATGCTATGTTTTCTAAACTTTTTACCATTTCTAGAATATCCCAAGGATGAATCCGTGAATATTAAGGACTTTTGCTTTTAATATGGAATAGGTAAGATACAGGGAACTACTGGTGTAGAAAAGGTGCAAATTTCGGGCATTCCCTGGCAGTCCAGTAGTCAGGACTCTGCACTTTCATGGCTAAGGACCCAAGTACAGTTCCTAGTTGGAGAACAGTCCCCCAAGCCACAGGGCACATCCAAGGGAAAAAAAAAAAGAAAAGATGCAAGTTTCAAGTTAAGGTTAGATATAAAAAACCAAGCCAGCAAATACTTCTTGAACTTCTATTCCTTCAAGGGCTAAGCATTGTGAGCATAAAATAAGTATTTTATTAAGTAAGTACCCATCTTTTAAGGGTATTAAAAGATGGCTAGTGTACAAGGCCTGTGTGAGTGCCAAGGAAATTGAGTTCAAAATTACCTGCACCTGGGAAGCAGGGGCGAGAGGAATGTTTGCTTTCTCCTTCATGGAATAATCTTGAGGAAGGCCATAAAGGATAAGCAAATAAGACTTATCTGTTGATAACATACTGCAGAAAGATGTAAGGACAGTAAAATTTGAATGAAACATTTTTATAGAAGAGGCTAAAAAGAATGAAGGTAAAATATTTTCATAAGACAGAATAGTACAAACCATTTGAGGAGTTGTTAGCACTTTTAAAAGTAGAATCTCAAGTGTTATTAGCAAAGTCAGTGTTTATAAAGCAAATCTGGTCCCTCCCATCTATATCTTGTGTGTTACGAAGTATTGTGGGGCTTGAATTGCTCAAGTATTTTTTGTATTTCTCTTTTAGTCTTATTACCTAAAGAGTTCCAAAATGGAAATAATTTTTTAATTAAGACAAAAATAGCAACTCTAAAAATGTGAGGTTTTTTCCCCTAAATATATCTTAAACAGAGAAATAACTTGCCTATAGAGAAGCCAAATAATGTCTTTCATTTAGTGTTCCTAATCCACTAGAACAGTTGGACTGATGACTGGTTCATTTCAAAATGCGTAAGCAGTTGTTTTAACCTAGACCAAGGAATCCTTCAACTTTTCAGACAACTGTAAGATAACACTAACAATTTTAAGAGTTAATTATAAGTAGGAGCTCTCCTTTTTTCTTCCTTCTCTGCAAGTATTGAATGATTCATGTAGCTAGCAGTTTAGAGTGAAAGTAGGAATAAGAGGATACCTTCAAAAGCTTTATGATGTAATGGGAAAAAACAGGGGTCAGTGTTAATGCTGAGGGGATAACATGCCATTACAGATAGGGGTGCATAGAGGAAAGTACAGTTAGTAGGGGTGCATATGTTGGCAAAATAGATCATTGTATATAAGTAGGACACTGACCTGGTAGTCAAACTCTGAGGTGTTTAAAGGAAAGGTAGATGAGGCCCATATGATGGAAACCAGTAGTCAAACGGATATAATGAATTGGGAGTAAGATTCAGAAAAAGGAGGACATCCCGAGGTGGGAGAGTGTTACTTGGAATAGATATACATAATTCCATTTATCTTTGTGAGGATAAGAATAAATGTTAGAGTTGAAGTTTGATTTTTGCTTTACTCAAGACACATTTCAGTTTGTTTAAAAATCACATATAACAGAAAAGGTGAAGTATTTGGTAGTGAAATTATTTGACTTTCGTATTTTATAAAGATTTACAGTCTTGAGTTTTTCACTTTAATAAGCTGCCTTTCAGCCTCATCCCAGATTTTAAATTAAGCATTTGGTAAGTGGTCAACATCTTCTGAAGTAGGTTTTTAAAGGGCTCAAAAACATCTTTTTAACTAATATAGATGTATCTTTAACTGTTGATAATAACATTTTTTTTTTCTCTGTTCCTTTTGTAGGAGGCAAGTGAGGCCTATCTGGTTGGCCTTTTTGAAGACACCAACCTGTGTGCTATCCATGCCAAACGTGTAACAATTATGCCAAAAGACATCCAGCTAGCACGCCGCATACGTGGAGAACGTGCTTAAGAATCCACTATGATGGGAAACATTTCATTCTTTAAAAAAAAAAAAAAAAAAATTCTCTTCTTCCTGTTATTGGTAGTTCTGAACGTTAGATATTTTTTTTCCATGGGGTCAAAAGGTACCTAAGTATATGATTGCAAGTGGAAAATAGGGGACAGAAATCAGGTATTGGCAGTTTTTCCATTTTCATTTGTGTGTGAATTTTTAATATAAATGCGGGGACATGAAGCATTAATGAAAGTCAAAATGTTTCAGTGAACAAGTTTCAGCAGTTCAACTTTATAACAATTATAAATAAACCTGTTAAATTTTTCTGGACAATGCCAGCATTTGGATTTTTTTAAAACAAGTAAATTTCTTATTGACTGCAACTAAGTGGTGTTTGTAGCATTTTTATCATACAGTAGATTCCACCCACTCACTATACTTTTCTAACTGAGTTGCCCTACGTGCAAGTACATGTTTTTCATGTTGTCTGTCTTCTGTGCTGTTCCTGTAAGTTTGCTATTAAAATACATTAAACTATACCTGCTTTGGGTCTTTACTATCAGCGTTAACCGTGCAGTTAATTCCTTGAAAGTTCCATATTCAGAATAATTTTAGTATGAAGTATTGTTACATTTTATCAGAAACTATTCAGTTCAGTTCAGTCACTCAGTCGTGTCCGACTTTTTGCGACCCCACGAATCATAGCACGCCAGGCCTCCCTGTCCATTACCAACCCCTGGAGTTCACTCAGACTCCCGTCCATTGAGTCAGTGATGCCATCCAGCCATCCCATCCTCTGTCGTCCCCTTCTCCTCCTGCCCCCAATCCCTCCCAGCGTCAGTGTTTTCCAATGAGTCAACTCTTCGCATGAGGTTGCCAAAGTACTGGAGTTTCAGCTTTAGCATCATTCCTTCCAAAGAAATCCCAGGGCTGATCTTCAGAATGGACTGGTTGGATCTCCTTGCAGTCCAAGGGACTCTCAAGAGTCTTCAACACCACAGTTCAAAAGCATCCTTTGGCACTCAGCCTTCTTCACAGTCCAACTCTCACATCCATACATGACCACCGGAAAAACCATAGCCTTGACTAGATGGACCTTTGTTGGCAAAGTAATGTCTCTGCTTTTGAATATGCTATCTAGGTTGGTCATAACTTTGCTTCCAAGGAGTAAGCGTCTTTTAGTTTCATGGCTGCAGTCACCACCTGCAGTGATTTTGAGGTAAATGCAAGCTTTATATGGGAAGAAGAATAGAGCTACTGGCTTTCCTCCTAATTTTAACTCTCTGGATATGGGTATTAACAATTCCCAAACCTAACTGGCCAGCAGGATCCCATGAAAATAGTTAAATCTGTATAAGTAGTGAAAGTACATTTATAAATAATTGTACTATTAAACAATATTTAGTGGTAATTTAACTGCTAGTAGAACAGTCTTCAGCTCAAAAACCTAGTGCATTGAAGAGCTGGCTATTTTAAGATACTGTATATTAACCCTGTATTAATCAGCTATAGTTCATTCTTAAAACTGCATTTTATTTAGCATTGGGAATGTGAAATGAGGATGGACTTAACATCCCTAGTGTACTGACACTAGTTTTAACATGAACGAAGGTGCTCTGAAACTGAAGTGAGATGAACTAAAATTCACATCAATAAGGTATAAATAACACTGGGCTTATGAATACATTATTCTTAAGCTCCTTTTTAGCAATAACCTCATTTTTAGATAAAAATGGTCATTTAGATAGGTCATTATAAAATCCTAAGATTCGGGAAACAAAACTTTTACAACATGTTTCTGATTATGATGCAAAATAGATGGAACTTTTTTTTTACTTTTTTTTTTTTTTAACTTCTATTACTCCAGAGTATGTACATAGATTGGAGAAGGCAATGGCCACCCACTCCAGTACTCTTGCCCGGAAAATCCCATGGATGGAGGAGCCTGGTGGGCTGCAGTCCATGGGGTCACAAAGAGTCTGACATGACTGAGTGACTTCACTTTCACTTTTCCCTTCCATGCATTGGAGAAGGAAATGGCAACCCACTCCAGTGTTCTTGCCTGGAGAATCCCAGGGATGGCGGAGCCTGGTGGGTTGCTGTCTATGGGCAGGGGAGACAAAACTGGGAATGAGAGGGACAGATAATAGAAATTACAAGAAGGGGCCATCCCTGGTGGTCCTGTGGTTGGGAACCTACCTGCCAAGGCAGGGTGCATGGGTTCAATCTCTGCTCTAGGAAGATCCCACATGCTGTGAAACAATTAGGCCTGTGCACCACAAACTACTGAGCCCATGAGCCCTTGAACCTATGCTCAGAAATGAAAGTCACCCATCGAAACCAGAGAGTAGCCTTCACTCCGCATCTAGAGAAAGCCCATGCACACAAAGCGCATGTGCAGCATCGAAGACCCAGCATAGCCAAGAAATTAAAATTGCATTTGAAGACATGCTGCTCACAACCTGCTCAGTCTTGAGCCATCACCTTCATTCCTCCATTAAATCCTGTTGACTTCCTCCAAAAGTGTGCCCCAAACTTTCCACTTACCTTCTATCATCCTAGTTTGAGCTGCTATCCTCTCACCCGGACTATTACCATAACTTAAGTCAGTCTGCATCCATCCACTCATTCCCCCTGGCCTCTACAGCCCCCAGAGAATGCTTCTAAAACAAATCAGATCAGATCATTTCCCCACTTAAAATTTTCTAGTGGCTTCCCATTACTCACAGCATAACATCTAAACTAGCTCATGAGGCAGGCCTTTTTGATCTGGCCTCACCAATCTTTCCACCACTCGCTTACTAAGCTGCAGCCAAACCCTCTGCCCACATACACTGTGTCACATCCCTTGGTTTTATTTCCTTATTTATCAAAATCTGAAATTACATTCCTTTTTTACCCCTACTAGAATGTGCTATAAAAACGGGTTCAGTGTCCTTTCTGTTGTAGCCCCTGTACTGGTACGTAGAAAAACTGAAAAAAAATTGGTTGGATTCATACTAGAATGTTTCTCCTGTCCTTCAGATCGTAATGTTAAGCTTCTATAACCTTAAAATATGGGCTTCCGTGATGACAGCAGGTAAAGAATCCGCCTGCAATATAGGAGACATCAAAGCCGTGGGTTCAATCCCTGGGTCAGGAAGATCCCCTGGAGAAGAAAATGGCAACCCATTCCAGTATTCTTGCTCGAAAAATCCCACAGACAGAGGAATCTGGTGAACTACAACCCAAAGAGCTGGACATGACTGGATTCATACTAAATGAATGTTTCTCTTGCCCTTCAGATTTTAACATTACATTTCCATAACCTTAAAATATAGTAACTGATTTATTATTTTGAAGATTAAGTGAAAACACAAGGCTGGGCGCATAATATTCAATAAATGCTGGGGTAGAATTTTAAATTCTGATAAAGCTAATAAGCATACATTCTGTTTCTTGCAAAGTTGTAGAGAAAAATTCCTTCAACTTCCCAACTTTCTAGGTAGTATGCATTTTCTATTAAATTCCTGCTGAATAGCTGTCATTCTTATGCCATTAAGCATTGGTCTCTAAATGAAATAGGATTTAGGTAATATGATCAGTTGGAGAAGGAAATGGCAACCCACTCCAGTGTTCTTGCCTCGAGAATCCCAGGGATGGCGGAGCCTGGTGGGCTGCTGTCTATGGGGTCGCACAGAGTCGGACACGACTGAAGCGACTTAGCAGTAACATGATCAAGTCAGTTGAGTCAGTAAGAACATTAATAACTAATGGTGAAACTAGGTAAGAAGCATGCTCTTAAAGTCATTATGAATCCTTTTATTTTTCATCTTAAAATTGGTCATTGCTGGTCTGACCAGTGCTATTTTTTTAATTGGAGGATAATTTCTTTACAATGTTCTGTTGGTTTCTGCCATACAGCAACATAAATTTAGCCATAAGCATACAAATGTCCCCTTCCTCTTGAACCTCCCTTCCACCCCCTGCCCCACCCATCCCACCCCTCTAGGTTGTCACAGAACACCAGGTTAAGCTCCCTGTGTTATATTAATACAACTTGCCACTAGCTAAAGTTAGTTTAGCTAACTAAACTGTCAATTCATCTCACTCTCTCCTTCACCCACTGTGTCCACAAGCCTGTTCTCTATGTCTGTGTCTCCAGTTCAGTTCAGTCACTCAGCCGTGTCTGACTCTTTGCGACCCCATGAATCGCAGCACGCCAGGCCTCCCTGTCCATCACCAACTCCCAGAGTTCACTCAGACTCACGTCCGTCGAGTCAGTGATGCCATCCAGCCATCTCATCCTCTGTCGTCCCCTTCTCCTCCTGCCCCCAATCCCTCCCAGCATCAGAGTCTTTTCCAATGAGTCAGCTCTTCACATGAGGTGGCCAAAGTACTGGAGTTTCAGCTTCAGCATCAGTCCTTCCAATGAACACCCAGGACTGATCTCCTTTAGAATGGACTGGTTGGATCTCCTTGCAGTCCAAGGGACTCTCTCAAGAGTCTTCTCCAACACCGCACCTCAAAAGCATCGATTCTTCGGCACTCAGCTTTCTTCACAGTCCAACTCTCACATCCATACATAACCACTGGAAAAACCATAGCCTTGACTAGCCGGACCTTTGTTGGCAAAGTAATGTCTCTGCTTTAGAATATGCTATCTAGGTTGGTCATAACTTTCCTTCCAAGGAGTAAGCGTCTTTTAATTTCATGGCTGCAGTCACCATCTGCAGTGATTTGGAGCCCAGAAAAATAAAGTCTGACACTGTTTCCACTGTTTCCCCATCTATTTCCCATGAAGTGATGGGACCAGATGCCATGATCTTCGTTTTCTGAATGTTGTTGAGCTTTAAGCCAACTTTTCCACTCTCCTCTTTCACTTTCATCAAGAGGCTTTTTAGTTCCTCTTCACTTTCTGCCATAAGGGCAGTGTCATCTGCCTATCTGAGGTTATTGATATTTCTCCCAGCAATCTTGATTCCAGCTTGTGCTTTTTCCAGCCCAGCATTTCTCATGATGTACTCTGCATAGAAGTTAAATAAGCAGGGTGATAATATACAGCCTTGACGTACTCCTTTTCCTATTTGGAACCAGTCTGTTGTTCCATGTCCAGTTCCAACTGTTGCTTCCTGACCTGCATACAGGTTTCTCAAGAGGCAGGTCAGGTGGTCTGGTATTCCCATCTCTTTCAGAATTTTCTGCAGTTTGTTGTGATCCACACAGTCAAAGGCTTTGGCATAGTCAATAAAGCAGAAATAGATGTTTTTCTGGAACTTTCTTGCTTTTTCCATGATCCAGTGGATGTTGGCAATTTGATCTCTCATTCCTCTGCCTTTTTTAAAACCAGGTTGAACATCTGGAAGTTCGCGGTTCACATATTGCTGAAGGCTGGCTTGGAGAATTTGGAGCATTACTTTACTAGCGTGTGAGATGAGTGCAATTGTGCGGTAGTTTGAGCATTCTTTGGCATTGCCTTTCTTTGGGATTGGAATGAAAACTGACCTTTTCCAGTCCTGTAGCCACTGCTGAGTTTTCCAAATTTGGTGGCATATTGAGTGCAGCACTTTCACAGCATCATCTTTCAGGATTTGAAATAGCTCAACTGGAATTCCATCCCCTCCACTGTCTCTATTACTCCACCTCCAGTGTCTCTATTACTGCCCTGCAAATAGATTCATCAGTACCATTTTTAGATTCCATATATATGTGTTAATATATGATATTTGTTTTTCTCTTTCTGATTTTCTTCACTCTCTGTGACAGTGTAAGTTCATCCACCTCACTAGAACTGACTGAATTCATTTCTTTTTATGGCTGAGTAATATTCCATTGTTTATGTGTCACAGCTTCTTTATCCATTCATCTGTCTTATGGACATCTATTAATGGGCTGCTTCCATGTCCTGGCTATTGTAAATAGTGCTACAGTGAACATGGGTACATATGTCTTTTGAATTATGATTTTTCTCAGTGTATATGCCCCTTTGTGGGATTGGTGGATCCATTTGGTAGTTTTGTTCCTAGCTTTTTAAGGGATCTTCATTCTGTTCTCCCTACCAACAGTACAAGAGGGTTTCCTTTTCTCCACATTCTCTCCTGCATTTCATTAGGAGTATTTTTTCCAACACTATCTCGAAACATTCTTCGTAAAGTTTTAGTCAATCAGAAAATATATTTTTTAAGGAAATAATTATTTGCAGCATAGCTTCATCATTAAGAGTTCAGGCTCTGGCAGTTCCCTGGCGGTCCAGTGGTTAGGACTCGGTGTGTTCACTGCCTAGGGCCTGGGTTCTCCCCTGGTGGGAGAACTAAATCCCACAAGCTGTGGAGTGCAGCAACAACAAAAAAAAAAGCTCAGGTCCAATGCCTTGTTCATTCAGAAAGTTTTATATTTATGGAGCACATACTGTATGCCAGCACTACTGATGGAATACTGAAGTGACAAAACAAAGTTCTCTGTCCTCATAGATATTCTAGAGCTACATTCTAGTGAGGGAAGTAGACAACAAGGATAATCCTTAAAGGATGAAAAAGTAAAATTCCATAGTCCCACTGAATCCCCAGGGATTGGATCCAGGATTGACTGTGGATACCAAAATCTTGGATGCTCTAGCCCCATAGTTGACCTTCCACAGTCATGGTTCCTCATCCAGGAAATCAACCACTGCTGATCATGATATTGTGGAGTATGTTTAGTGAAAAATATCCACATATCAGTGAACCCACACAGTTTAAGCTCATGCCTTTTAACAACACAGGCTTGAACTTTGCAAGCCCACTTATAGGCACATTTTTTACAAAATGTTTTTGCTGTGTCGGGTCTTCGTTGCAGCACCTGGAATCTTCAGTCTGCACTGTGGCATCTGGGATCTTTAGTTGGGGCATGCAAACTCGTAGTTGCAGCATGTGGGATATAGTTTCCCGACAGGGAATGAACCCAGGTCCCCTGCATTGGGAGGGTGGTGTCTTAGCCACTGGACCACCAGAGAAGTCCTTGGAATTTTTTGTTGTTGTTGTTCAATAAATATACAATGAACCCACCATATCCCTGGGTTCCACAGATACAGAATCCCCAGTGTGGGACTTCAGCATCAGCAGATTTTGGTATGGGAGAAAGATCCTGTAACCAATCCCCTACAGACACCAAAAGATGATTATATATCATTTATTAGATAGTGGTAGGTGCTGAAGAAAAAAAATGTAACGTGGGTAAGAAGTGTTGTGATACAAGGGGAGTGGGTCCTGGGAGTTAGGCCAGGAAGGCATAACCTCAAAAGAGGTGTCTTTTGAGTAAAGACCTAAAGAATATGAGAGAGCAAGCCACACAGATGTGAGAGAAGAGCATCCAGATCCACAGAGTCGGACACAACTGAAGCGACTTAGCAGCAGCAGCAGCAGGGGCCCTGTTGAGGGGGCAGTGAGCCTGGGGTGTTCAGGAACCACAGGGAGGCAGAGTAGGAGGAAAATCAGAGATGACAATGGGGACCAGATCCTGCAGGACTTAGGGGTCCCAGTAAGAACCCTGAGAGGAGGAGCCTCTGCAGAGAGTTCTAAGCAGAAGGATAAAACTGTATGACTTAAGTTTTAACAAAATTACTCCAATTGTTGTGTGGAAAATGAGGATAAGGGTAGAGAAGGAAGGAGAACCCCTTAGGAAGCTATGGCAGTAAGGCAAATGTGACATGGTATCGCGGTTTGGATTTCACTGGTGGCAAGAGAGGTGGTGAGAAGTGGCATTCTGGATATTTTTAAAAGGTAGGCTCTCTGGAACTTGCTGACAGGTGTGGGCATGAGAAAGAGAGGAGTTTATGGCGCCAAGGTTTTTGGCCTGAACAACTGCAAGAATGAAGTTGCTATTGCTTGAGAAAGGGGAACCCAAGGGGGCAGGATGGGCAGGATATAAGGAGCTTAGTTATGAGCATGTTAAGATTGAGGTGCTTAATTAGACTTTAGTAGAGATTTCAAGTAGATTGTTGGATACAAGCCTGGCATTTAGGAGAGAGGTTTGGGCTAGAGATGGGAATTTAGAAGTCATCAGTAAATGCACGGTGTAAAAGCCAAAAAGCTGGATGAGGTCACCAAGGGAGTGTAGATAGAAATTAGAGAAGAGGTCCAAGCACTCAGGCACTCAACATTGAGAGTTTAGGGAGCCAGGGAGCACTCCAAAGGAGACTGAGATGAGTGGGCAGACAGGAAAAAAGCCAGACGTTTGGGATGTCTGGAAATCCAAAGAAGCAAACACTCCAAAGAAGAGAAGTGGTCTCCGTAACAAATACTACTGATTCGTCAAGAGAGAGAGGTCTGAGAACTGACAGTTGAATCTGGCAACGTGGAGGTAATTGGTGATCTTTCTAAGGACCATGTTGGTGACACTGAGGGAACAAAACTTGATTAGAGTGGATTCATGAGAAATCGGGTCTTTAATCCAAATGCTCACACTGCACATTGTCAATAATGAGATGAACTGATATTATAAACCCCTGATGTAAAGCATGAGGACACATTACCCAAATGTTTCTACCCAAAAGGTTTAACCTGAATATAATCATGAGGAATAAATCAGATAAATCCAAAGTGAGACGCCCTGCAAAAGCAATGGCCTGTGAAACTCCCCGCTCCCAGTGCAGGGAGCCTGGGTTTTTATCCCTGGTCAGGGAACTAGATCCTACATGCTGCAACTAAGAGTTCAAATGTCACAACTAAAGATCTGGTGTGCTGCAACTAAAACATGGTGCAGCCAAATAAATAGAAAAAAAATCTTGGCCTTAGACTCTTCAAAAATATCAATTTCAGGACTTCCCTGGTGGCACAGTGGATAAGAATCCACATGCCAGTGCAGGAGACATGGGTTCGACCCCTGGTCTGGGAAGATCTCACATGCCATGGAGCAACCAAGCCCATGCACCACAACTACTGCAGCCGTGCACCAAGCCTGTGCTCCACGAGAGAAGCCACCACATGAGGAGCCGATGCAGCACGACTAGAGAGGAGCCCGTGCAGCACGACTAGAGAGGAGCCCCCACTCACCACAACTAGAGAAAGCCTGTGCAGAGCAGCAAAGACCCAACTCAACCAAAAAGACAAAAAAGAAAAAAGTCAGTTTCACAAAACAGAACAAGGCAGGGGAACTGCTTTGGATTAAAGGTGACTTGAGAGACATGATAACTAATTGCACGTTAATCCTTCATTGGATCCTGGATTAAAAAAGAAGTTATAAAGAAATTTTAGGGACAGTTGGGCAAACTTCAGTATGGACTATATATTAAATAATGTACCAATTTCAAATTTCTTGGATGTATGATAATGGAATTATGGTTATAGAGAAGAATATCCTTGCTCTTAGGAGATGAAGGCTGAAGGCGTGAAGAGTCATAATGGCTGTGGCTTAATCTAAAATATAGAGACAGGGGTTGGGGGAGGGGTGGACTGGGAGTTTGGGGTTAATATATGCAAACTAAATACATATAGAATGGATGAACAACAAGGTCTTACTGTATAGCACAGGGAACTATATTCAATGTCTTGGGATAAACCATAATAAGAATATAAAAAGAATGTATGTATGCATATATATACATATGTGAGCATGTATAATTGCACTTGTACAGGAGAAATTAACACAACATTGCAAATCAACTATACTTCAATTTTTTTTTAAAAAGTAAAAGTATATAGAGTAAAAGATAAAAATAAATATGGTGAAACAGTAATTGGTAAATTTACATGAAGAGTATTCATTGTGTTATTGTTTCAACTTCTCTATAGACTTAAAATTTTTGAATCAGTTGGAAATGTTTTTAAAAGGAATTTGAGGAAATGAATCTATACCTCCAGGAGTTTCGGTTAAAATAAAGAGAAATGAAAAGTAACTGAAGAGGAAAGTGGAGCTCAGGAGGGTTTGGGTTTTTTCCTGTAAGATGGGGAAACAGAATGCTTGCTGTTGTGTGTTTTGTATGTTTGTGCTGTTGGGGTTGTGAGGAGGATATTAATTAAAATATGTCAACTGCTTGGAACTGTTCCTGGCACATAGTAAATGCTCAATAAATATTCACTGCTAGTTTTATTGTAAAATTGTTAACACAGAAAGTCCAAGAGTCTCAATATAAAATTAGTGGTTTTAATGAGATCTCAATAAGATGGTAGGTAATAAAACACTCAAAATCAATAGTCATGATAACTTTTAACATATAAAAATATTGAATCACTATGTTAGACACCTGAAACTAATCTAATATTGTATGCCAATTTATACTCCAATTTTTAAAAAGTCAACAGAATTTATACACATTAATAATAACTACTTAAAATTCATAATAAAACTAATTGCTGGTTATAAGATTAACATATACATGTGTAATATGAAAAAATACTATCTACAATGCTTACTAAGCTATAACACATCAAAAAATAAACCTAGGAAATGAGTGAGAATTATTTAAAGACAATCTGAAACTTTGTTGAAGGCCGTAAGAAAGATCTGAGTAAATTAAGAAAGATATATGATCCTGAATGGAAAGACTCAATACTGTTAAGATTTTAATTCTTACCACATGAATCTATACATTAAGACAATCTCAATAAAAAAAATTCTAACAGGATTCTTAATGAAACTACTTATTAATTCTAAAGTTCATTTGGAAGAGAGAAAATGTAAGAAGAGCTAAGAAATTTTACAAAAGAGAAAAAATACTTGCTTTAAGCAAATGTCAGTGTATTACAAAATATTTACTTATTTAAAAAATATTTGCATAAGATAAGTAAATAGATAAATGGAACTAAATAAATGGTCAAGAAACAGAACCAAGGAATCCAAGATATGATAAAGACAGTGTTAAAAACTATTGGGTGCGACTTCCCTGGCAGTCTAATGGTTATGACATTATGCTCCCAATTCAGGGTGCCAGAGTTCAATCCCTGGTCAGGAACTAGATCCCACATGCTGCAGCTAAGACCTGGCACAGCTAAATAAATTACTTAAATAAATAAAAAGAATTTTTAAAAACCCATTGGGTAAGGGTGAAGCTATTTAATTTTCAAATAGTAAGATAAGATAATTGCTCTATTCATGAGGCAGCATTTTATTACTATTTCATACCCCCAAAACTAATTTCAGGCTGATTAAATGATTAAATATCAACAACAAAATTAATAGAGTACTGAAAGGAAATAGTATAGAATGTTTTAATATTCTTCCTCAAAATCTCCACGTCTATAAACCTGTTTCCTAGAAATGCAAAAACAAGGATAAACATATATTTCACAGTACTGTTTGTAAAACTGAAAAAATTGAACATCCTAAATGTCCATCAGTTGAAGAATGGCTAAATAAAATGTTATGGAGTGATATTAAGAAATACTATGTAGCCATTAAAAAAGAATGAAGCAGAGAGACCTATACATGCTGATGTGGAAAGATTTCCAAGCTATACTGTTAAATCAAATAAAAGCAAGCTGTGGAATAAGTATAGCATTTTTGTCTACGAGTCTAACAACAAAAACGGTAACAAAACCCCAAATCATTTGTAAATCATGTGTGGATGTACATAGCATACATACACAGAGACTATATGCACATGCATAGCAAAGGTCTGGAAGGATACACACCAAACCGCTAACAGTGCTAGCCTAAGGGGAGCAGAGTTTGTGAAATCTCAGATAATTTGGTAGAGGAGCCACTCACTCACAAGCATGGCCTCAGAACTCCCTACTCTACTCTGTATAACAACAGTATAGATTTAATGAGGGGTTGTTATGTGCCAAGCCAGTTCAGTTCAGTTCAGTCGCTCAGTTGTGTCCGACTCTTTGCAACCCCACAAATCTCAGCACCCTAGGCCTCCCTGTCCATCACCAACTCCCAGAGTTCACTCAAACTCATGTCCATCGAGTCCGTGATGCCATCCAGCCATCTCATCCTCTGTCGTCCCCTTCTCCTCTTGCCCCCAATCCCTCCCAGCATCAGGGGCTTTTCCAGTGAGTCAGTTCTTCACATCAGGTGGCCAAAGTATTGGAGTTTCAGCTTCAGCATCAGTCCTTCCAATGAACACCCAGGACTGATCTCCTTTAGGATGGACTGGTTGGAGCTCCTTGCAGTCCAAGGGACTCTCAAGAGTCTTCTCCAACACCACACCTCAAAAGCATCGATTCTTCGGCGCTCAGCTTTCTTCACAGTCCAACTCTCACATCCATACGTGACCACTGGAAAAACCATAGCCTTGACTAGACGGACCTTTGTTGGCAAAGTAATGTCTCTGCCTTTTAATATGCTATCTAGGTTGGTCATAACTTTCCTTCCAAGGAGTAAGTGTCTTTTAATTTCATGGCTGCAATCACCATCTGCAGTGATTTTGGAGCCCCCAAAAATAAAGTCTGACACTGTTTCCCCATCTATTTCCCATGCAGTGATGGGACCAGATGCCATGATCTTCGTTTTCTGAATGCTGTTGAGCTTTAAGCCAACTTTTCCACTCTCCTCTTTCACTTTCATCAAGAGGCTTTTTAGTTCCTCTTCACTTTCTGCCATAAGGGTGGTGTCATCTGCCTATCTGAGGTTATTGATATTTCTCCCAGCAATCTTGATTCCAGCTTGTGCTTTTTCCAGCCCAGCATTTCTCATGATGTACTCTGCACAGAAGTTAAATAAGCAGGGTAACAATATACAGCCTTGATGTACTCCTTTTCCTATTTGGAACCAGTCTGTTGTTCCATGTCCAGTTCTAACTGTTGCTTCCTGACCTGCATACAGGTTTCTCAAGAGGCAGGTCAGGTGGTCTGGTATTCCCATCTCTTTCAGAATTTTCCACAGTTTGTTGTGATCCACACAGTCAAAGGCTTTGGCATAGTCAAGAAAGCAGAAGCAGATGTTTTTCTGGAACTCTCTTGCTTTTTCTATGATCCAGCAGATGTTGGCAATTTGGTCTCTGGTTCCTCTGCCTTTTCTAAAACCAGCTTGAACATCTGGAAGTTCGCGGTTCACATATTGCTGAAGCCTGGCTTGGAGAATTTTGAGCATTACTTTACTAGTGTGTGATGAGTGCAATTGTGTGGTAGTTTCAAGCACTGTGCTAAACACTGCTTTATCTCAGTTCTCACAAGGCCCTCAGGAAAGAGATTGTTACTACCTGTTTCAGAGATGGGAAAACTGAGCCTCAGAGTATCCCATTCCTGCCCAGCCCTAGTGTCTTGGACATATCCCTGTCTTGTTGCTCCCCTTCTGTTAGGACCCCTCCAGGCTGCCTCCTTTTGTAGTACCCTGTGTCACGGTTGGGCAATTTCAGAAGTTAAGTAGTGCACTAGCTTGGCCCTATACCAGAATTCGGAGAAGGCAATGGCACCCCACTCCAGTACTTTGCCTGGAAAATCCCATGGATGGAGTAGCCTGGTAGGCTGCAGTCCATGGGGTCGCTAAGAGTCAGACACGACTGAACGACTTCCCTTTCACTTTTCACTTTCATGCATTGGAGAAGGTAATGGCAACCCACTCCAGTGTTCTTGCCTGGAGAATCCCAGGGACGGGGGAGCCTGGTGGCTGCCGTCTGTGGGATCACACAGAGTCGGACACGACTGAAGTGACTTAGCAGCAGCATACCAGAATTGTGGGAGGGACACAATCTCCCTGAGCCTCAGTTTACCAGTCCGAAAATCAGGGACGACTGGTGGAACATGAGGTGATTTCATGTGGCTTATGAGTGAACTTTCTTTTCTTGTTTTGGCCGCGGGGACCTTACTTCCCTGACCAAGGGTCGTATCCGCGCTCCTTGCAGTGGAAGCGCACAGTCTTAACTACTGGACAGTTGCGGAAGTCCCACGAGTGAATATTTAGTTCATATGTATAGTATATGAACTAGTAAAAATAAACACGGTGTATCAAACCTGTGATTTCAGATAGCACTTCTTTAAATTCTGAGTGGCTTAAAAATTATAAGTAAATAATAATTCAGGTGGTACTGGCCAAAATGACGAAAGTCGTAGGAAAGTAGGGGAATTTATGAGGAAACACATGAAAAAATGCTTACCACAAAGCTAGAACACACACACACACTGAGTACTCACTTCACAGTAGATTTGATAGATTATCACCATCATATTTGGACTAGAAATAAGCAGTTCTGGTTCCGAGTGTAGGGGAGGGAGGCGGAGTGGGGAGAGAGGGGTGACCAGGATTTCTGCCTCCAGACTCAAGGCATCCTGAAGGCGTCCCAGGCGCGGGCTTAGCCGGGTGAGGGACCGCTGGGGCCAGACGGCGTGCTGGAGAGCTCGGTGGCTCTAACTGGCTCCAGACTGGTCAGCAGATGGCCGCGCATTGGGTCCTCCCTGCATGTCCTGCGCGACTCGCGGCTCTTAGCGCCCGCACTGGCGCGGGCCAAGGACGAATTCTGGAGGAGCGCTGCCTAGTCTCGGGGATCGGGTGCGGGAAAGGCTGCGGCTGCCAGCCCGCCCTCCGGAGCAGCCGCCTCGAGAACCGAGCGCTCAGGCTCCTCCCTGCTCTTCGCCGCCCGCACCCCGTCGACCTCAGGTCGGGAGGACTGTGCTTCACGCTTTTCTCCTCTTGAGCCCACCTCTTTCGCTCCTTGCCACTGTGGTCTCTCTAATGAGGGCTTTTCTTTTTCCGCGCCTTTCTGAAATCGCCTCCTGACCTGGGCTCTCTCTTCGAGATCTCTCCCTCCCCACCCATCGTCCAGAGCCAGAGGGACCCGCCTAAAACGCCAAGCTGATCTTTCCAGCCCCATCTCGCCTAACACCAGGCAGACTGGCAGCACCACCGCCTTCTCGGTTGTCACCGGAGGCGGCCCCACCAGACCACGCCCCTCGACATCCCGACACGCCCCCTCCGAGACCACGCCCCTCCACGCCAGTATCTCTCCGGGAACTCGGAATGGGGCGCTCTTGCAGCGATTCCGGGCTTAGCCTCGCACTCCCCGCACGCTCCGCTGGGAGGGACGACCTTGGACGCCCCCTGCCGTCCCTGCCGGAGCCGCAGGCGCCCATTAAGAGGCCTGCTTCCCAGTCCTCAGGCTCGCCGGGGGCAGGGCCGGGACTCTTATCCCCGCAGCTTCTCCTGGCCCTCAGATTTGGGGCCCCTTCCCCCCGCCCCGCACCCCGACACGGGATCGCCTGTCCTCAAGGCTTTCAGCTAAGGGCTTCCTCGCCCCCGGCCTGCCCCCGTGACCTTCTCCAGATCTGAACACGCCACACGTCCCGCCAAGGGGTTACACTTGGCCCTTTGGAAAACAAAGCTGATTTTTAAGTGCTCAGCTGCCTCGGAGTAGGTGGATGAAAACGTAACATTTATGAACGGAGAAACCATTAGCGTGTAAACACTGCGTTTATTCTTGCCGCGGCTCCTGGGGAGCAGTAGTTATCCGTCCCGCCTGGCCCAGCCGCGTCCTTCTGCCGGGTAAAGGTGGGCTTCAGCTGCGAACCCAACTGGAGCTGGACCTGAAACTGATCAGGAAGCAGGGCTGTCAGGGGAAACCCCAGGACGCCGCAGACTTTCGAAGCACAGTCACTGAGTCCCAGTCTCCCCTGTGACGGAGGAGACTGCGTCCCTGGCTGGTCCCTGACCGGTCCGATTTCCAGTGCTCCGCGTTAAACTTGATTACCCCAGGCTTCCGTCTTTGATTCAGCCGCCCCGCTGGGAGCTAGGAGAAAGGGTGACCAGGCGGTCTCCAGTCCTGAGAAGGCGAGTCCTTAGGAACACTGAAGGGAGGGGGGCCAGCACTGAGGCAAGGGGCTGGGGGTGGGAGCGCTCGGCTAGGTTGGTGTTCCTGATGTTCTGGAGGATGAACAGGATTTAAATGGATCAGGACCAGAGACACCTGGTGAGGCTTTAGGATGGGATTTTATTAATACTGAGAAGCCAGTCGTGTGGGGATGTCGCAAAGGGATCAATTATGAGGTCAGGGCAAGACCCGAGGAGCTGCCACTGGGGAAGAGGGAATCCTAAGTCCTGGAGGAGTCAAGTCTTGGGGACACCAAATGTGGAAGGGGATGGAGGAGCTCTCCCAAGGGTGCCTTAAAGGTCCAGCTCAGCTTCTCCCACTGCCCACGGAGAGGACCCCAGCACCAACTTCACTTTTAGTGCTGTTTGCACAAGCCTGGGTACCACCCCAGCCAGATGTTTTAACAGAACCATTTCTTCCCTTCTCCCAGACTCAAGCACTTGCAATGAGTCCAAGAGGAAGAACAGGTTAAAACAGTCCTCAGCCAAACAGGGGGCTATTTTCCTAAGGAAAGGGCACACTCAGAGATAGAGTGCCACCTCCACTCCTAAGGATTTCCACTAGGTGCCACCAGGGATCTCTTGAGAGCCTCCCTCCGTCCCTTCTGCTGGTTGAGGGAGTGGAGACAATGTGGAAGTCTCCCATGGTCCACTCTCAGAAAAAAAAGAACAAAGACTTAA
This sequence comes from Bos taurus, assembly GCF_002263795.3. Taxonomy (NCBI): domain Eukaryota; kingdom Metazoa; phylum Chordata; class Mammalia; order Artiodactyla; family Bovidae; genus Bos; species Bos taurus. Next base: position 29,103,705 of record NC_037343.1, read on the forward strand.
CCCAAGGGTTCTAGGACCCTGGAACTTAATGTTGAAAATGGTTGACAAACAATTTAAAGGGAGATATTTGGCTTCATGGGGCTTTCCAGGTAGCGCTAGTGGTAAAGAACCTGTCTGCCAATGCATGAGACATAAGAGGTAAGAGACGTGGGTTCAGTCCCTGGGTTGGGAAGATCCCCTGGAGGAAGGCATGGCAACTCACTCTAGTCTTCTTCCCTGAAGAATCTCCTGGACAGAGGAGCCTGTTGGGCTGCAGTCCATAGGGTCGCACAGAGTCGGACATGACTGAAGCAACTTAGCATGCATACATTTGGCTTCATATTTGGAATGAACAGATGTTTTTGAATATCTTTTTCACCATGTGCCAAGCACCACACTAAGCTTTCATTTTCATGTCATCACAGCAACCCTGTGAGGAATAAGTGTTGTTTTCTGTGTTATAGAGATATGGAAACTGAAGCTCAGAGTTATGAAATGACAGGCACCAATCACACAACTGTTGAGAGGCAGAGTCAGAATTAAAAGATAGGCCTTGACTTCAGTCTTGGTAGAAGGAAAAAAAATAGATAATTTAGAAATAGATGAAAACTGTGTTAGGTTTTGTGAAGCATATAAGGATAAACACGGACCAACCCACAGGTTTAGGCTGGATGGCATCACTGACTCGATGGATATGAGTCTCAGTGAACTCCAGGAGTTGGTGATGGACAGGGAGGCCTGGCATGCTGCGATTCATGGGGTCGCAAAGAGTCGGACACGACTGAACAACTGATCTGATCTGATCTGATCTGATCTTCCATATGGGAATGATCAGCGTCCCCCGTCATGGTCTATGCCCTACCGGTGGGTTGCCCTGATTCATTTCTGCTTTGCAATGTGGGATGGTGCCTCTGTTTTCCTACTGGCTCCCCTGCAGGCTCCACTGGGTGAGCAGAGCAGGAGACTGCCAGCCAGGAGAGGGCAAAGGGGTTCTTCCTGGAGGCTTCCTGGGGGCCTTCCATCTGGTTTTGGTTTGGGGGAGCATACCTGCATCTCAATGCTTCAATCCAGCAGCATCAGCTAAATCTAGTCCTCAATTAAACCTTCATCATGTACCCCCCACCATCTACTGGACATCCTAGCCCTATTTGGACTATGTCCTCTCCTCAGAAGTTTGGGTTCCAGACCCACAGGGCCTCTTCCCTACTCAGAGGAACTAGCACCAGCCAAGCAGGGCCCTCTCCTCCAAGGTCTGTATGTCAGCCCCAGGCCTCTCCTGTGAGTTTATTTCCATCACTCCAATCGTATTCATTCTCCCAGCTCTAGAGTAGGGGCTGCTTCCTGCACTTGCTATCTTTGTGATACCTTAAAGCTTTCTTTGGGCTTCCCAGGTGGCTCTAGTGGTAAAGAACCCACCTGCCAATGCCAGAAATGTAACAGACACGGGTTGGGAAGATGCCCTGGAGGAGAACATGGCAACCCACTCCAGTATTCTTGCCTGAAAAATCCCATGGACTGAGGAGCCTGGAGGGCTACAGTCCATGGGGTCGCAAAGAGTCAGACATGACTGAAGCACCTTAGCACCCACAAAGCTTTATTTTACTCTTTCACTTACTAGTTAAATTTGTACCTACTTAGTTCTATTTTTAAAAAATCTTTTTAAAAGTTTTAAAATATTTATTTATTTGGCTGTGCTGTGTCTTAGTTGTGGCATGTGGGATCTAGTTCCCCCACCAGCGATCAAACCTGGCCCTCTGCACTGGGTCTTAGCAGAGTCGTAGCCCCTGGACCACCAGGGAAGTCCCAACAGTTTTTTTTGAAAAAAATTATTTTATTGAAATATAGTTGATTTACAATGTTGTGTTAGAGAACAGTTCTGTACCTTAAATTTTCTCTGTGAGCTACTGTGGCTTCTGTCTCCTGGGGCTCTTGGCTGGTATAGAAATCCACACCATGAGTGGAGTGTCAGGTGTGCTAACAGTGAGAGGAGCCATTGTCACCCTGATTCCCAGGCCCAGGGACAGACGGCACCATGCAATGGTCTCTGATTCAGAGCATCCACTGTAGCCTGTAAGACAGAACCCCATCCCTTCGAAGGGACGACTCCCAAAAAGCACCATAACTAGCTCATCAGTCTGCCATTCCACCCTTCTATTAGGTCAGCTGCTTCTGAGTGATAGTGTATGTGGTTAAACTGGTTAATCCCATGGGCATCTGCCCTTTGCTGCTCTTTGGACGTGAGGTGACTTCTCTGATCCAAAGCAATATTGTGTAGAACAGCAGGACCGTGAGGAAGGTACTCCGCAAATCCATGAATGGTGTTGCTTGCAGAAACATTATTAACAGGAAAGGCACGTGTGTATCCAGAACATGTATATAGTCCACTGGGGACAAATCTCTGCCTCTTCCAATATGGAAAGAGTCCAATTAACCCATGTGTCACTAGGTGGCTGGCTGGGTCCCCATGGGCTTCTACTGGGGACTCAGTGTTGGTTTCTGCTGTGGGCTGATTAGATGGCCAAGTCCGTGTTGGTGAGGAGAAGTCCGTGCGTAGACTTGGACTCAAACCCCGCCGCTATGGCCGCTTGGTTACATGGGCTGACTGAGCTAGCACTGAGGTGTCTGGGAAAAGAGGCTGGTTGACATCTTTAGAACATGTTTTGTTCACCTGATTGGCAGGAGCCTCCTTTGCAGTGAATACCCTTTAGTGAGCAGTCACATGGGACACAAATATCCTCACATTCCATGCCCATTTGTAGAGATCCAGCCATAGAGTGAGCTGGCCAAAAAGTTTATTTGGATTTTTTTAAAATATCGTATGGAAACCCAAACAAACTTTTTGGCCAACCCAATAACTCTTCCCCAGACCTCCTTGTCACCAACCTGCCAACATATTCCTTCCACACCTTGTCAATGAATCATGTAGACCCATACTTACGGCCATCTCTCAGTCCAGACAACATAGGCAAAGTGTCTCTCAGAGTCCTGCCCACTTGGAGAAGTTTCTTGCATTGTCCTTCAGGGCCACCCTTGCGTGGGGCTGTAGGGTTATTGCTGTCCTCTTTCTCTTGGTACTAGTAGATGGTACAGAAACTTCTGCAAACCAGACCTGAATTTTTTTTCTCTTCTCAGCCATCTGATCACAAGGAACTTACTGTGAAGCCCTAGGATTAAGGGAAGAGAGGCAGGAACTTCCCTGGTAGTCTGGTGGTTAAGAATCCACCAGTGCAAGTGACATGGATTCCATCGCTGATCAGGAAGATTCAACATGCTGCAGAGCAACGCAGCTGTGCGCCACAATTACTGAGCCTGTGCTCTGCAACAAAAGAAGCCACCGCAATGAGAAGCCCACGCACCACAACAGAGTAGCCTCTGCTCGCGGCAACTAGAGAAAGCCTGAGTGCAGCAACAAAGACCCAGCACTGCCATACATAAATAAACAAATAAGGGAGGAGAGACAATGAAGAAAGAATCGCTGTTACAGGCATCTTAGCCACCTGCTCACACCACCTACATGTGTCTTCTGAATCCACTGGAGCCCAGCCTCTCAGATGTCATTCCATAGGACAAGCCAGAGTCGAGTGTTGTATCTAAAAAGCCATCACGATACCCAAGGTCGCCTAGATTTTCCCCAATGTTATCTTCCAGGAGTTTTATAGTTTTATGTTTAGGTGATCCGGTTAGAGGTAGTTTTTGTGAAGGGTATAAGGACTGTGCCATATTCACTCTTTTGCATGTCCTATTGTTTCAGCACCATTTGTTGAAAAGCATAATTTTATTTTTTTGAATTTACATACAGTAAAAATGTACCTTTTGCACAGGGTGTGTGTGTACACTTCTGAGTTTTAACATATATATAGATTCATGTAACCATCAGCACAACCAGGATACAGAGCAGCTCTATCACCCTCCAAGATCCCCTCATGCTCTCTCTTTGTAATTGAACTGGCTTCCCAGTCTCTAGCGAAACTGATCTGTTCTCCATCCCTATAGTTCTGCCTTTTTCACAATGCCATATCAAGGGGCTCAGACACTATGTAACCTTCCCAACACCAGCTGCTTTCACTCAGCACAGTGCCTCTGAGATTCGTTCATATCCTAGCATGTACATAGTTTGTTCCTTTTACGGAGCAGTGTTCCGTGGACTGGATGAACCATTTGTCTATGCATTTGCTCATTGAAGAACTTTTGTTTCCAGTTTGATGACTTAATCTAGTTGCTGTAAACATTTGTGTAGAAGTTTTGAGGTGAATATAAATTTGCATTTCTCTAGGGTAAATACCTAGGAGTGGGTCCCTTTCTTTTTCAGGTCAGTTGAAATTGAACTGGCTGTTACTGAAGATGGAAAGCGTCTTAGTAAGTACACCCCGCAGGGTCTCAGAGTAGTGTGCAGTGCCCAGGCGCCACGAGGCTCCAAACTTTGGTCATAGGTGGTATCAGCCGAGACTCCCATGAGCCCAGCTTACAAGGTCCCTGCCGGTCTGGAGGTACCACTGCTTCCATGTCACTCATGAAGTTGGGGTTCCAGGGTGAAGCTGGTCCTCCTGCACCTAGGATCTGCCTTCCCTGGTGTTATAAGCAGCCAGGCCTCAGAAACCTGCCTCCTTCACTGCAACTGACAGCAAGTAGGCTCCATGGGACCTGTGTTGATTCCAAAACATGCTTCACACACTCTTTGACACTCTTTCCATCAAAAAGAATCTAATTCCCCTCCACTGGAACATGGGCCACCCTTGGCAACTTGCTTCTAGTGAATAGAATGTGACAGAATTGATGCCACATAGCTTCTGAGTCTAGATTAGAAAAGGCAGTATGCTTCCGCATGGCTCTTTCCCAGGATGCTTGCTCTTAGAACTCAAGCCCCACGCTGTGAGAAATCCCAGCGGCCACACGGAAAGGCCGTGTAGGTGATTTGGCCACAAGTCCAGCTGAGGTCCCAGTCAACAGCCAGCATCGACCAGACACGTGATTGAGGCCTAGTGACTCCAGGCCCCAGGTGTAGAGTCCAGGTTTAAGCTGATGCTGAGCAGAGCAGAGACAAGCGGTCCTCATCAAACACTTCTCTAGTAACAGATTTGTGAGCCCAATAAATGGTGTCATTGTGTAACACTGAATTTGGGGGGATTTTATTATGCAGCAATAGGTAACTGGAGCAGTAGATAACTTCTTTCCCCAGACTCTCTCCTTTGGGCCTTACTGTTTGTCACCGCTCCCCAGCCCTAGAGGACCCAGAACAATCTCTTCAATGTCACTAGCTTTGGGAAAGCTAAAGTTAGACAGGAAAAGGTGTCAACTTGCTAGTTATGCCTCACAATATCTTCTCCCCTTTCTCTAGAGTAATCGAGTTAGGTTAGCACATGTTGCTCCAGCTAGAGATGCCATTTCTCAGCCATCCTTGCAGCTGGATGTATCTGCTCAATTTAATTTCAGACAATGAAATGTAAGTGGGTGACGTGTGCTACTTCTAAGCTTTGGGCATGTGCTTTTCTATAATCTCCCCTTTCCATGGGTTAGAACATAGATGAGATGATGTCCCAGCTGGAACCATACAGATGAGGATAACAGTGTAGGAGACGGAGGAACAACCGCTTAGAGGAAGCCTGAGGCCCTGAAAAATGTTGTGGAACAGAGCAGCTTGGGCTCTTCCCTGGTGGCTCAGATGGTAAAGAATCTGCCTGTGATGCAGGAGACCTGGGTTCAATCCCTAGGTCAGGAAGATCCCCTGGAGAAGGGCATGGCAACCCACTCCAGTATTCTTGCCTGGAGAATCCCATGGACAGAGGAACCTGGTGGGCTACAGTCCATGAGGCTAAGCAGCAGAGCAGCTTATCATTTTTTTTTTTAATGTATCTATTTATGGCTATGTTGCGTCTTTGTTGCTGTGGGCAGTCTTTCTCTAGTTGTGGCGAATCGGGGATGCTCTCCAGCAGCAGTGTGAGTGCTTCTTCTTGCTGCGGCTTCTCTTGTTGCAGCACGAGGGCTTCAGTAGTTGCAGGACAAGGGCTTAGCTGCCCCGTGGCATGTGCCATCATCCTAGGCCAGGGATCAAACCTGTGTCCCCTGCATTGGCAGGCAGATTCTTACCATTGAACCACCAGGGAAGTCCAGCTTATCCATCTTGAACCTTGGCTGGCTTCCTCTGCATTGGCACATGAGAGAGAAGTAAACTTCTATCTTGTTTGAATGACTATATTTTGGGCTCTCTTTGTCATTGAAGCCTTGACCCAAATGATACCCAAATAATATTAGAAGTAAGTGTCTCTAGCCCTGTGACCTAATCTTCCCAAATAAAAGGGCACAGAAGTTCTTGTATTCTTTCCTAAAATGGAAATTAAAACACAGAGAGGAAAACTGCAACCAAGGCTCAGGAAATTATCCTGCTCTAAGGTCTTCTCTGAGGAGTGCCATATAACTGGTCTCAGCAAGGGGTCTACGGGAACCTAGAGGAGGGAGAAATTGCCTTCAGGAGGAGTTAATAGGGAAACACCTACAGAGAGAGCAGCATTAAATTGAAGATAGGATATGGATAGATGAAAATGGGGTATGGGAAGTTCAGATAAAGGGAAAGTGAGCTAAAGTGGAGACAGGAAGATACCAGATCTTTTGGGGGAGATGGAGAAGAGATAGTATACAGTTTAAAAGTAGAACTAAATGTAAGTCAATATTTTGGGGCTTCAATTCAACATGGCAAATTCACAGGTTTAGTATCCTGAAAGATTCTTTCCTGTTTCTATTAGAGAGCTGTCTGCAAACAAATCTTTACCTGATGAGAAGTTTAAACATAATTATGTCTAGTATACTACATGCATATTTCATTGCTTTATTAAATCCTTCAAACAGCATAGTTCTTGGAAGTATAATTAACCTCTTTAGAACATTACCTCACAACAAAATGAACGAATCATAAACTTCAGATATTCTTTCTAAAAACCCTTTCACACTGCTATATTTAAAGTAGAGAACCCACAAGGACCTACTGTAAAGCACGTGGAACTCTGCTCAATGTTATTCGGCAGCCTGGATGGGAGGGGAGTTTGGGGGAACATGGATACATGTATATGTATGGCTGAGACCCTTCTCTGTTCACCTGAACCTTGTTTGTTAACTGGCTATGCACAGTTAACAACATTGTTTGTTAACTGGCTATGCACTCGTGCTCAGTCGTGTCCTACTCTTTGCAACCCTATGGACTGTAGCCCGCCAGGCTCCTCGGTCCATGGGATTTTTCAGGCAAGAATACTGGAGTGGGTTGCCATTTCCTCCTCCAGGGGATCTTCCAGACCCAGGGATCAAATCCTAGTTTCTTAGTTCTTCTGCATTGGCGGGCAGATTCTTTACCACTAGCACCATCTGGGAAGCCCCTAACAGATGCACACCGCTGCTGCTGCTGCTGCTAAGTCGCTTCAGTCGTGTCCGACTCTGTGCGACCCCATAAATGGCAGCCCACCAGGCTCCCCCATCCCTGGGATTCTCCAGGCAAGAACACTGGAGTGGGTTGCCATTTCCTTCTCCAAAGCATGAAAGTGAAAAGTGAAAGTGAAGTTGCTCAGTCATGTCTGACTCTTCGCAGTCCCATGAACTGCAGCCCACCAGGCTCCTCTGTCCATGGGACCTTCCAGGCAAGAGTACTGGAGTGGGTTGCCATTGCCTTCTCCAGATGCACACTACTATATATAAAATAAATAAGCAACAAGGGTTTACTGTGTAGCACATATAACTATATTCAATATCTTGTAATATCTTTAATGGAAAATAATCTGAAAATATATATCTATTCACTGAATCACTTTGCTGTATACCTGACACTAACACAACATTGTAAATCAACTATATTTCAATTTTTAAAAATTGCCCAAAAAAAGAAAATCTATATAGAGACAGAAAATAGATTAGTGGTTGCCCAGCGCAGGGAGAAAACAGGAATTAACAGTGAATGGGGGGGACTTCCCTGTTGGTCCTGTGGTTAAGACTCTACCTTCCAATGCAGGGGACGTGGGTTCAGTCCCTGGTCAGGGAAGTAAGGTCCCACTGCAATGGCATATGGCCAAAAATTTTTTTTAATTAAGAAAAAAACAGTGAATGGATGTGAGGGATCTCATTGGGGTGATGGAAATGTTCTACAATTGATTTATGGTGACAGTTGCACAACTTGGTAAATTTACTGAAAAATTAATTGAACACTCAAAATGAATGAATTATACAAAATGTAAAACTCAATAAAGTTATTTTTTAAAAATGTACCTAGAGTAGGAAACAGCAACCCACTCCAGTATTCTTGCTTGAAAGACCCCATGGGACAGAGGAGGCTCAAAAGGTAAAGAATCTGCTTGCAAAGCAGGAGACCTGGGTTCAATCCCTGGGTCAGGAAGGTCCCCTGCAGGAGGAAATGGCAACTCACTCCAGTATTCTGGCCTGAAGAATCCCATGGACCGAGGAGGCTGGTGGGCTACAGTCCATGGGGTTGCAAAGAGTCAGACAAGACTGAAGTGACTTAGCTAGGTAGCTAGGAAAGTACTAGGAAGCATTGCTTCTAAAAACTACTCTGGTTAGTTAAGCTGTGCAGGGTCCTACGGGAAAGAGTGGAAGAGGGTCCTTGTCTATACAGAGCAGACTGACAGGACTTTAGGAGACTAGAAACCTCAACCTGCTCTCCCCTCCACCCCTCCACTGCCACCATTACACACACAAACTAAGAGGTCAGTGACCTAGAGTTTTCTAGGTTGGTCCTGGAGTCAAAGATCTCAGAAATAGAATCAAGGCTGCTCTCACCTCCTGGAAAGCTGCTTTCATCCCCAAGAGTCTCCTGTGCAGCCCTACCCACGTCCTCCTCACCCTTGGGAGGTCACCAGCCCGGAGACCCTGACATCAGCACAGTGACCCTCGTCATGTTGAGATGCTCAGACACTGGTGGTAATATGCAACCCAGAAAGACACTTCTAAGAGGGCCTCCAGCATGGGGCTTGGACTCAGCTCCCACGAGTGGCCCCTGGGGGCCCAGGGCTCCTTTCCCTGGGGCTGCCAGGCCTGCTGGAAAGAAATACGGGCGTCAGGTTGGGTCAGAGAGCCCAGTGTTCCAACCCCAGCTTCGAGAGCACTGGTCACGTGACTTCAGGCACCACAGTCATCTTGGCTCAGCCCACCTCCCTGGGGACTGTAGCGGATGGATGGAATGTTGGGGGTGGCTGCACCTGGATGGGGGTACCAGCAGGGCAGACTCCTATCTCCTCCCCCTTTCTGTGTGCACTGCAGTTGGACCTGGCTGCTTTGTCTTCACCTGGGCTCCACCTTAATCCTAGAAAGTGTGTTGTCAGCGAGTCATCAGGCCTGAATGAGAGTCTGCCCCTTGATTTATAGTGGCACTTTTACTTTCCTTGAGACTCTGGTAGACACAACCGGGCCTGGCAGCAAAAAACAATGCCCGCTGAGTGCTTTGGGGCTGTAACCACTTAACCATTCACAGCCTGCAACTTCAGGGCTTTGCCTTACCAATGCCCGGCTGCGGGGCCCCAGGGGGCTTGGCCCTGGGATCACTGCCTCCTGCACTCCCACGACCCCCTCCCCGTAGCATACAGAGAGGAGGTGGGGCAGGAGGGCATCTCGCCTCTGCTGAGCAGGGTCCTGGGGCAGAAATCAAGCTCCAGAGCTCTGTGGGACAGAGAAGGCATCGCAAGCACCCGGCCTGAGTTTGAATATGCGCTTCAGCACTTGCTGACCAGTGACCTGGGCAGGTCTCTTAACCTCCCTCAGCCTCAGTTACTTTGTCTATAAAATGGGCACCAGTGCAGCTGTCTCCCAGGGTTGTTGGGAAATGAATGTGTGCAAAGGCCTGAGTACAGCTCCTGGTGCCCTGAGGTACATATTAGAATCTGGGCAGGAGAGATGGGGCTGGTGGGAAGAACAACAGGAGAGAAAGAGAAGCCAGAGAGAACCTTGGGTTTTGCAGAGAGAAGACTTGGGTTTTGCAGGGCCCGCAGTTCAGGCTTTCCCAGCACTGCTCATCCCCTCACTGTATCCTTCACGCCCCTGCCTGGCGAGGTCTCCTCCCCATTCAGCCTCAGCTTTAAAAACCATCTCCTCGGAGAGACCTTCCCTCGAAACCCCCAATCCACACCAAAGGAGATTGCCCCCACCATTTTTCTCCCCTTTCCAGGCAGGATGTATAGGTATATTTTTCTGACCATGTGTTTAACATCCATCCACCCCAGGATGGTCAATTCTAGGAGGCAACGCCACGTTTATCTTGGTCGCTTCTGAACCAGCACCCAGCACCGGGCCTGCACAGGTAGAGAGAACCATCCCTTGTCTGCACCTCAGGGAGGTGATGGAGACTGTGGGCAGGGACCCCCAGGCCATACTGGCAGGGCCCTTCCTCCAGCAGAGACAGGAACCAGCATCAGCGTGGGTCAAAGGCAGAGCCAGGAGAGGGTGGCAGAGCCAGAGCAGGTCAGGCTGCGGAGGGGCAGGCGTGAGGCACTCTGGCGGAGGGAATGACACAGGCCAGTCTGGAAGGGCGAGCCTCTCACTGAGTTTGAAGGAGACAAGAATCTGGTGACTGGCTGGATGTGAAGGGGCCAAGCAGAAGGAAGGGGCCAGGCTGTAGATGACCTTGAAACAAACTTCCACTAAAGTGCTTGGACCTTCTCTTGGTTTTTAAGTGGGGAAGAAATATGGTCAAGTTTGCCTTGCTCAGAGCTCCCGGCCAAGGGCCACGGTGCTGGAGACGGGGAGGCTGTTGCCTTGAAGGCAGAGTCTAGTCTCCAGCCTCATTCCTTCCCAGGACTTGGTTCTTGCTGGGCTGAGCAGCTGGTGAATCTGACACACTCCCACTTCTTTCACCACCCGTGGCTGACCCTCTACAGGTAGGCTCCCCGTATCTTCTCTAGGTGACCCCCGCCTCCACAGTGTTGGTGTCTGTGCCCAGGCAACGTGGGCTCAGCTCAGTGGTGGCCCCACAGTGGCAGTGAGCCCTTGTGCTTGGAGACCTTCCAGCCAAACCCTCCCCAGGGCACTAACTCCTGATGTCTTCCCCGATCTGCCCACCATCTCTGTGCTCCTGAGAGGGGAGGTCCCCTCAACTGGTCTATTAGTCAGGTTAGGCTTGGCTCTATTGTAGTAAATCAGCCTCCAAACTTCAGTGACTTTGCAGGAAGTTTCTCACTCAGTCACATTATATGCTCAGCACAGGGGGAGAGGATGAGGGCAGGGCTCTGCTTCACCTAGTGTTTTAGGGATCCAGGCTGCTAGAAGAACCACAGCTGGACAATCCCCAGTCACAGGGGCATGAGAAGAGAAGGTATAGAGAACTCTGACCTCTAACTGACACAGGTCACTGCTATGATGGACCACTGGCCAGCCGCCAGGACTTTGGGATGGTGGAACGCCCATGCAGGCACTCAGTGCCGTGTCTTCAGCCTGGTGAGTGCCAGGGTGAAGAGCAGGTTGGCTCCTGCCCGGACACAGAAAGATGGGTGACAAAGGATGCAGGGGGAAGTATGGGCTCCCTCCCAGTTCCCTCCACCGTCCACCTGCTCCCTGCTTCCTAGAGCACAGCTCTGTAATGTCAGTCTTGCTTCTCCCCACTCATGCAGAACACAATCCGGTCCAGTCTGGCCTCAGCCCAGTTCTTTGCCTCATTTTCCTCCACTCCCTGACCCCCAACATGAGTCCCTCTCAGGCCACACAAGACTCCCTGCTACTCTGTGCACGTCTGCTTTATTTCCTTTACTCCTCCTGGAATATTCTGCCTCATCTCTGCTCACTGGAATCCCACCCATTCTTCCAAGCCTAGCTCAAGTATCACCTCTCCCATAAAGGCTTCCAGATTCTTCCACAGCACAGCATCTATGCATCAGACATGTAGGTTTCTCTCACAGTTCATCTCCACGGTCTCCTGCAATTGAAACTGCCAAGCGCAGAGCCCATGGGCAGCTCCAAGCCAATCATGTGACCACACCCCCTCCCCGACATCAGCCGACTGGCTCGAAATGGCCAATATGCTGCCTGGCAGCAGCCTATGAGGTGGACCCTGCATGCAAGGATGAGCTGGGCCAATCAGATCCTCTCCGGAGACTTTTAACTGGGGCTGGGCAACAGTGGCAGGCGGAAGAGTTGGAGGAAGGCATCGGGGTGCCATAACCCGGAGATGGGTGAGTGGGAGCCCTGCAAGCAGAGACTGAAGAAGCAGAGTCATGAGGACAATGAAAAAGGCAGAGCTGGGAGTTACAAAGTCCCAGTTTGTGGAGGAGAGAGGGCATAGGTCCGGGAGTGGAGGGAGAGGCAGGCACTCAGGAGAGGCTTCAAAGCACCTGTCACGCCAGGTCACCCAAGGGAGGTGCATTGAAGCTGGCTGTGGACCATTCCCAAGAAATGACTGCAGAAGCCGGTTCATTTGGAAGTGTTATTGCTCAGTCGTGTCTGACTGTGACCCCCATGGACTGTAGCCTGTCAGGCTTCTCTATCCATGGGATTCTCCAGGCAAGAATACTGGAGTGGGTACTCTTGCCCTTCTTCAGGGGGTCTTCCCAACCCAGGGATCGAACCCAGATCTCTCACATTGCAGGCAAATTCTTTATCATCTGAACCACCAGGGAAGCCCGGTTCATTTGGAAAAGCTGACTCTAAAGCAAGTCCAGGGTGCAGTCCTGCTGAGCAGAGCATGATCCAACACTGCCTGCTCCCCAGCATGCTGCTCTGCCCCGCCGCTGGGAGGCACTGCCGCTGCCTCCTCACTCCTCGGGCCCCAGACACCCAGAAACAAAGGCAGGGAAGGACAGCCCGCCCAGCCAGAGGACATCCTGACCACTGCCTCACACCTGCAATCCCCTCACTGCACCGAGAGCCCCAGGACCTGGACTCTATCTCCTGGCACTGCCTCTTGGACATTCAGTATCACTGAGCAAGTTTTCACATCTGTAAAATGGGATAAAAAATAGTTGACTGTCCACAGGACATGGGGTTGTCATGGAGGTCCAGTGCTTTTACATGGGAAGACTGTCCCTATGTCTTTCTGTTGTCTTCTGTGTTTTCAAGACATGATGATGGAGGCCAAGTAGATGGTCTCTCCTGTGACTGAGGCAGAGCCGAGGCCATCAGTGAAGACTTGCCCAGGCATCTCTTAACGTCTCTGAGCCCTTCTATTCCCACGGCACCTGACCCAGGCAGGCACATACTGTCTTTGTCTGCTCCTCTTGCTCACCCTGATCACTTTCCATTTTAGTTTCTGCTCCTTTTCATGGTCACCTCACCTCCAGAAGTGGCCCCATCTTCAGGCCCCAGGCCCCAGTGACCACTCGGCTCTGTGTCTGGCTGCCAGGTTGGCACGGGGCATCTCAGGGCTGAAGTCAAGTGTAGAAACATTCCCCTCCGGGCTCCTGAGACGTCACACAGCGAATCCACCTCTGACACTGTGGTGGAGGTTGCTGGCTGCCTCCCCAGTGTCCACTTATCCCCTTCTTCCTTGGTAACTGACAGCTGTATAGTTGGTGAGAGACAGTATTAAGTCTACATTTCTAACCCCGGGTACATCCAGGGCAGTGTGTGCTGGTCCACATGACTCCCTGCTTGGGGGAATTTCTCCCCAGAGAAGAGACTGATCTTTCCAAGTGTCTTTATGGCCTTAGGTATTGTTCATAAGCAATCTGATTCTAAAAGGGTTCAGGGTCAAATCCATTTAGGAAAAGTGTCTACACAGATCTCCCTGCTCTAGGTCCTGCCCAAGACCAGTTTCCATAGTTAAGGTCTTGAGTGAGCACACGTGCAGGGGACTCTCAATTTCATCTGTGTTTAGCACTTGCTAAACACACTCGAGAAACACTAGGTTAAAGCATCTGCTCTTCCGAAGACCCCACTCTTTTTCATTACAGACCAAGAGGCATGGCACCAGGCTCCGGAGGAAAGACAGGAAGCAGCTTTTGTTTCAGGAAGGCTAAAATCTAGTTTTAGGAAGAGGATGGCAAAGGACTAAAACACAGACAAACCCAAATCCTCATGAACGTGAAAAATCGCTCAGTCGTGTCCGACTCTTTGCGACCCCATGGACTAAAAAGTCCATGGAATTCTCCAGGCCAGAATACTGGAGTGGGTAGCCTAGCCCTTTGCCAGGGGAATTGAACTGGGGTCTCCTGCATTACAGGTGGATTCTTTACCAACTAAGCTATGAGGGAAGCCCAAATCCTCATAAGCACCAGCTAGAAAGGCAAGGCCAGGCAGGGCTGATTAGAATACAGATGCCTTCACTGGGAGAAGTCAACCTGCATCTCCTCCTCACCACACACTCCCCAGATGGACAGGAGGGAGGTGGCAGGAGGTGACCTGGTCCTGAGGAGGGCTGGGCCCTGTAGAGGGAGGCAAGAGTGATCCCAGATGGAGAAGAAGAGCCAGCAGTGCTGGGGCCCTGGGATGTACAGGAAGCAAAAGTGATGGCATATTCCTTCTCTGGGTGCTGTTTCTTTGAGTCTTGACTAAAAAGAAGAGCTCTGATAAAGGGATGCACAAGTAGATAACTGCAAAGCAGGCCTGCCTGTTTAGAGGCAAATTAAATGGACTCAATTGCAGCAACTGGAATAGAATTTCCATAAGCTCCCAACACCTCACCCACCTCTCTGCCTCTGTGCTCAAGGACACTGCCTTCTCTCTGGTATGTATGGAGCCTTCCTGGCCCCAGCAAAGACCTCTGCTCTCCTTGTCCACTCAAGGACATTGATCCCAGCTGGTCCTCTCCCCCCACTGGGTAATCCCCATCAGCAGGAACACATGCTGCCATTTCTCCCAGCTGAAAAGAGAAATTTCTGTCTCACCTCCTTCTCTAGCTCCTCCTCCCTTCTCGTTATCTCTTTTAAAAAATGTATTTATGTATTTATTTTTGGCTGTGCTGGGTCTTTGTTGCTATGCACGCGCTTTCTCCAGTTGCAGCGAGCGGGGGTTACTCTCTGTGGTGCGCCGGCTCCAGAGTGCTCAGTAGTGTGGCCCATGGGCTTAGTTGCCTCTCAGCATGTGAGATCTTCGCAGACCATGTCTTCTGCATTGGCAGGCGGAGTCCCTCCCTTCTCTTTACAGCCAAACTCTGCTAAGAGTTGTCCATCCCTCTCCTCCCCTTCTCTCTTGGAGCCACTCTGATCAGCCTTTGACCCCACTGCTCCTCCAAAACTGCTCTTGCCTCCATCACCAGTGACCTCTGGTTTGGGCCCAGCGTCCACACTCTGTCCTCATCGCTTGACCTTGGAGCAACACTTCACCAGATGCTCAGTCCCTCCTCCTGGTGCCACCCTCCTCTTGGGGCTTCTGGGACGCCACATCTGCCTAGTTCTCCTGTTTCTTTGCTCCTTCCCAGTTTTCTGCCAGTTCCTCCCCATCTTACTGTCTTTTATGTAATGGAGTGCTCTTGGGTTCAATTAATCCGGACCCCTTCCATTCTATAACCACACTCCCTCCCTAGATTGACACTATTCAACAGAAGTTTAATATCAACCACACATGTAATTAAATTTTTTCTAGTAGCCATTTTTTTTAAAGTAAAAATATTAATAGGTAAAACTAATAACATCTCATTAACTTAATATATCCAAAATAATACCATTTAAACATGTAATCAACATAAAATTGAGACACAACTTTTTGTACTAAATCTTCAAAACATTGTGTATATATGACACAGCATATGTCAATGTGGACACCAAATTTTCACTGGAAATTCTTGATCTGTATTTAGATTTCATGAACTCTATAGTTGAAAAAGTAGATGTATATACCCAATTTGCTCCAAACATACTGCTTTTACCAGTAACTCAATCCAGTATCAGTTTAAAAAATGTTAATTAACTAAAATTAAATATTTAGAACTTCAGCTGCACGATTTCCACTAATTTCAAGTGCTCGGTAGTCACATGTGGCCAGGGGCTACTACATCCGACAGCACAGAGCTAGATCCTCTCAGAAAACCGTGGTTCTAAATACCAGCAGGTCTTGCTGATGACTTCCCGTGTTTATCTCCAGCCTATACATTTCCTCTGGCCCTGCAGACCTGTCTAACCAGTGTCTACTCAGCTCTGCCCTTGGATGTCTCATGCACACCTCCAAACCTCATCTGTTCAAACTGCACCCCAAAGAGGCCCACTCCCACCCACCGAACGAGCAGGGCCAGTTTTCTCCATCTTGGTTAATGGCCACTCTTTCTTCCTGTTGCTCAAGACAAAGCCTTGGTACTCTCCTTGTCCTTTCTTTATCTCTCTCTTACCTCGTATCTGGCCTGGCAATAAATCTTGTCAGTTTTCCCATTAAAGTATTTCCAAAATTCCATTTCCGGTCATTTTTAGCTCCCAACACCGTTGGACATGTCCCTCATGGCTCCTAGATTACTAAAGGGCCTCCTGGCTTCTGACCCTGCCTCCGGCAGTCTGTCCTCATTCAGAATGCTGCTTTTAAAAGAAATCAGAATGCGCCCTTCTTCTGCTCAGAACCCTGCAGGGCTCCCAACTCACCCAGGAGAGAAGCCCAAGTCCTTACAATGGCCCCACAAGGCCTTCCCTCATCTAATCTCCCCTGCCCTCCACCCGACCCCACCCCTCCGCAGCTGACCCCTTCAGCCCCAGCTTCTCCTCCGCCACCCTGCTTCAGCCACACTGGCCTCCTGGCTGCTCCTGGAACACTGTAGGCAAACTGAAATCTCGCTATTTCCCTCCATGTACATTTCACACCCTCTTTCCCTGCATTTTTTGCCTTTTGCCTCAATTACTGGCACGCTATGTATTTCACTTATGCTGTTCTGTCTCTTCCATTATAATATAGCTCCAGGAGGGACTTTTGTATGTGTTTGTTTTTGCTGCTCTCAACTGGGTGCCTAGAATAGTACCTGGAACCTATCAGGCGCTCAAGAAAAATTTTGAGTGAGTGACTTCCAGGAAGACAGAAAAACTGGAGCAAATCCAGGGGCAGTTGCTGCCTTGAGAAGCCTGAAGCTGAAACTGGCAGGGGGCCCAGACCGCTCCCCGGGTTGGGACGGGGTCAGGGGCGGTCACGGAAACCTCCCTGCACTGGAATCTTGCTATCCGCAAGATGGGAGCGGGAGCAGGCAGCTCAGTCTTGGGAGAGCGGCGGGGCTGTGACCTGCTTCCGAGAGGCTGGCAGAAAGGCAGAGGCGGGTTGGCTTCCTCCGCTACAACCGCCTCCCGGCCCAGGGAAGCCCGGGAGATCCGAATGTCGAAGAACTCTGAAAAAGCAAAACGTGTCTTTAAACGCAAGCAGGGGATTTGTGCGGAGGATCCTAAATGACAGCTGCCCCCGCGGAGGAGCACGGAAGGCGGGCCGGGCTTTGTCCCGGGGGGAGGAGCTGAGGGCTCGGAAAACGCGCGGGTCACGTGGCTGCCCGTGGGCACCTCCCCGCTCCAACCCCGCGGGACCCGCGCTCGGGGGAAAGGAGCTGGAGGCGGGCTGTGGGCCGTGAAGCCCGGGAGGGCAGCTGAGGACGCATCGCGGCGGTCAAACCCTCCCCGTCTTCCGTCCCGCCGGGACAGTGCAAGCCCGAGCCACCGCTCCGAGCCCGGCGGGCGACCTCCGGTGCCCGGGGCCACTCGGTGCGGGCGCGCGCCCGGAGGCCCCCTCTCCCGCCGCCGGTACGTCCGCGCCGCCGGCGCGCACGCGGGCCGTGCGTACAAAGGAGAGCCTTTCCCGGGCGCCCGCGCTGCCGCGGCCCCAGCCCAACGCGGGGCGGGGGAGGATCGCCCGCGAGCGGCTCCCGGGCCGCAGGCTCCCCGGACGCCTGCCCCAGAGCTGCCCTTCATTTATTTATTTTGGTGGAAGAAGGCGGGGGTCATCTATCTTGGAGCAGAAAATCTTTCCAGGAAGTTTGTACCTATTAATATTTCAGTTCCTGGCAGCGGCTTTTAAGTGTCGGTGCGTGGGGGAAGGGCCAAGTTCAATGCGGCAGGAGAGGGAGCCGCGGAGCCAGGCCAAGTGTTCTCTGTAGGCCTGAGGCGGTGGGGCCGAGGGGGAGGCCCGCGTCTCCCAGACACGTTCCTTGCGCCGCATCCAGGAGCCGCCCGGACCCCGTGGGCCGCGGGCACGACGGCGGCGGGTGCTCTTGGGAGCGTCGCGCTCCGGGCTCCTGCGGGGAGAAGCGGACCCCGAGTGTGCCACCGGAGAGGGGACGTCGGAGGGAGCGGGGAGGAAGGAAAGGCGGAGCCGGGAGCACCCAGTCTCGGAGGGCGCATCCCCGCGAGCGAGGGTCGGCTAGCTGGGTCTCTGCAGCTCAAACCGCAGCCAGCGTTCGCGGGGAACCGACGACGGTGAGGGCCAGAGCTCCGACAAGGTCCAGACGCCCTTTCTGACCTTGGTCCGGTCGCACAGTGGGAGGGCGCTGCAGCAGAAACTGACCTTATAAAGCTCGGATACTCCTCGCAACCGCCCTGCAAGGTTATCATTATCTCCAGTCTTCAGAAAATGGAGCTCGGAGAAGTTAAATAACCTGCTACACAGCGAGGTCCCCTTTTTGGAAATATCTTGCAAGAAAGCGTCCCTTGGTAGCAAATGCATCGCTGCTCGCTATGCTTCCTATAGTAGTCTCCCCCGCCCCGATACACACAGAATCACCCGCTAAGGGGAACCACGGCAACGAAGAGAACTCTAGACCCACAGCACCAAGACTTGTCAGCTTTTCAGAATCCCCTTCATTCACCGCAGAAGTGCCTGCTTAGGCTTTTTAGCCAATCACACAACTGGAACATCGATCATTTTGCCAAAGAAACTCATCTGTAACGTTCCTCCTCTGCATGTGTAGATAAAGAGATTTGAAGCGGTTGACCTCGCCATCTCTGGAGCGGGGCCCCTGAAAAGGTTACTTCAAGTGCTAACAGCCCCAGGGTAAAAACTGAAGTCGTCTCACACAGCAGCAGGGCACTGTCTCGGCACCAGTATTGCAAAGTCGGTAGTAGATACCATGGCAGCCTTTTTGCTCAGCCCATCTCCTCAGGGACTCTGTCCAGCCCCGCATGGAGGTCACTCGCTTCAGGGCCAAGACCTGAAAACCCTTGGGCAAGAAGCAGCTGGGCTCATGCATCTTCTCACTCTAGTGTCCAGGAAATCCTCTCCCTTGCCCCTCCCTGTCCTAGCCACTTGTGTTTACTCCAGATCGCCAGAGCCCCACTGGCCTATGGACCAGAGGGGAGGATGTGAGAGATTCAAGCATTTTAAAGTAGAGCTTGCTGACTGGAAAATCTTTCCTGACCAGGTCTCCTAGAAAAAATACTCATAGAAAACCCCCTAATGGAGAACTGACTGCCGCATCTGTCTCCGGTGATGCCAGCTTTGGTGATCCCGTGGAGGAATTCCAGCCCTCTGCCGGCTCCACTCAGCAGGGAGTGCTTTGTGGAGGAGGCTTCAGAGAGCTTTCTCCCCCAGCTCTGGGCCATACCCAAAGCACCCTGCTTCTGTTTGCATTCCCACCGCTGAGGTTTCCGTGGGGGCTGGGGGTGCTGTCGGTGAAACACATGCTCTCTCCCCAGCTTGGGTGGGCCAACCCTGCCAGCTGCCTTCACTTTTGGCTGCAGAAAGCCTGCCAGGCTGCATTGTGCAAGAGCCTGGAACAATGACTGGTAGCATCAGCTATTTTAATGCAGAATTAGGCACACAATCCTTGCTAAAAATAAATACAAAGGAAAACCCCAAAGTAGCTAAGCCTATTTTAATACCTTTTATTTTTCTTGTCCCTGGTTCTTTTGTCTTCCCTTGCAACTTGGAAGTTGTGTTTCACACAGGGCCCACCCCCGAGTGTTGTCAGGGCTCCCCTCCACACCATGTCCTACCGACGGAGGGACGGACGTACCGCCCAATCTTGATCACTGGCAGGAATAGTAGAGGGAATAGAGGGAACAAAAGGAAAAGGACTCCACAGTCATTTACCTGAGTGCAATTTATATTGTTAAATAGAACGATAGCACAACTTCTGAGATAACTACAAAGGAGCTTAGGGGTGATGAGCCCTCTTCCCACTGCCTCTCCCCTGTCCAACACAGCCCCTCCTTGGGGAGAATGGATATTTACAAAGCACCTGGCTGAGAAATAGCTAGCTGCCCTCCTCTGATGGGAGGGAACAAATCCAAGTGCCTCTGGACTCCTGGGGGCCTCACTGCTTACCTTTTCAGAGGGAAGCTAGGGTGTCTACTTAAACAAGGAGGCCTTTAGACTGACTGTGGCTCTAATGTATTGGGGGCTACCTAAGCAGACCAAAATCTAAGCCTGTAAATGTTTCAAGGTTATGAAATCAGACTTGTAAAGATAAATCACAAACAGATAGCTAGGCTGTAAGCTATGGCCAAGAAATAATTTCCTTTGTTTGCTTCCACAAATAAGTCTCTCTGTCTTCCCCAGCTCCCCGGAGAAGTGCTCCTACCCACTTCCAGTTTAGCCCTGCCCTCTTCAAGTGGGTTTTTGCTCAAACTCTTAGAATTTTGAATATGTTTCAGTTGATACAGTGTTGGAATCAGTTACCCTTCTTTTCTCTGGGAACTGATCCTCATCCAAAGAGGCAGTTTCTCCCTGCTGAGACATTACAGATTTTCTCTCCCTCCTCTGACCCGCACCTCTCTCACAGTTGATAGGATCAGGGTGGACCCTTGACCCCATCAGGCTCTTCCCTGGAATTTTGGAACAGAGGAGAAAGGGAGGGAAGGAGAGAGACAATGAAGCCCAACATCTAGGCCTCCTCAGAGTTTTTAGTGCCTTTTTTTTTTTTCAGCTTACAGGACTTACTTTTCTATTTCTTTGCATGTCTCTCTTTTTTAATCAATAAGTGGGCATTTTAGGTTAGGCATTTAGTGGTTCTGGACCTGAACGCATCCCCCCACAACCCCCTAAGTCTACCATTGGGTGGATTTGTTTATTGACCGGCTCAGACCAATTCTGCAGAGTTTGTCTCCCCATAATGTGCCACTCCTGCTCTCTCTGCTCCATTTTTTCTTCTCGTTTTGATTTTTAATCTGGCATTTCTAGAGGCTATCCCTGTGAGCAAGTGATGGGTCAGAGGTTTGTGCCCACACATTTGAGCCAGTAAGGCTTCTACCCTTTTCCAGTCAGGGGAATGCATTCAAAGCTCAGGCAGTTGTGCAAAACTGACCCTGCCTTTACTTTCTACCAGGCACTTTTGTGTCTCTTCAGTATGCGTGCAAGGCATGCATTCAGCCAAGGATGTGTGGAGAACCAGGGCCCTCTCTGGTCTCTCCTGAGTGGTGCAGCCTTGGGCCCACACGTGCAGCTTTCCAAACCACCCAGGATATGGACTGGATTCCTAGGAGAAGGGCCCCCCTTCTTCTCCCCTCCAGAGGACATTGGTCACCAGTGTTCGGCCCCTTATTGTCAAGACCAACAGGGATACCTGTGATAGGACCTCAGGCACAGCCCAGAGGCCTGAGCTCCTCTGCTGAAGAGAGAGCTGGGGTCCTCCTGCTCTCACAGAAAAATGAAGACTTCTGCTCCACGCTAATTCTACACAGCCTTCCCGCTTCTCCCCTTCAGCAGAGAGCAGGTCAGGCCTGGGGCAAGGAGACCACAGGACATGGTTCTCAGGCACCAGAAACTCAGGGCTTGGGTGGGGAAGAGAGCCAGATAAGTGACTAGCTCTAGGACAGTCCCCTAGGTGCCCTAACTGAGGTGGGTCGGGAGGTTGACTGGGCACAGGGTGGGAGTGTGGGTGGCCAGACACTGGGCCCTGACGGACGAGGGAGCTCCCGGCTTCCCCTGCTTCTGTCTCCTTTTCTTGCCCCTCCTGGCTCTCGGTGTGCCCAACCCCCTGGCCTCATTCCACTTCCAAAGTGGATCATCACACTTTGGTCCTTTGATTGGTGGGTTTTCTAAGATTTGTATTGTTAAAAGATAAACTGAGGCAGATTAAAAATCTTTTTTAAGTTTATTTGATCAAAACTCAGTTCAAATTGGGCAGCATCCAATCTGACAGAGCTGTACAAAAGGAGGGACTTTTATAGGCAGAAGGGAGAAGGAACAGTTAATACGAGGCTGAAAGCAGGTGGGTTATCGCAAGGTCGCTTTTCTTTAGGGGATGGCAGGGGTCCGTCAGGTGGATAAGCTCACTAGTGCTGACTGGGTTTGTTTCCTGATGGATTGGTTTTAGATTACATTTCTGGGACTGCGGAAACTGTAATTAAGTCTTGCGTTGGTAATGTAGGGCTTAGCATAAATAACTCCATTTTGGGCCTCCTTGTTTTTTTCCCCCCCGCAATGTTACTCTGTTGTGCTTATTTATTTATTGTGCTTATTTATTTATTGTTATGCCTCACTTTTGTAAATATTTGACTTACTTACTGGGCTTCCTTGATGGCTCAGAAGGTAAAGAACTTGTCAGGTAGCTGATACATTCACATTGTCCAAAATTCAAAAGACACAAAATAGTATTCAAACTTCCTGCCTTCCCAGGCCCCTGCAACTCTGCTCTCCTCTGTAAAAGCAGACTCAGTCCTGTGTCCCAGCTGAAAAGTTCAGCTCCCAGCTACACCGCAAAATTTTCTGGCCAGCGGGACTCTGGGACCACCTTTTGGGACCACCTGCAGTACCAGCCTTGGAGGCAGACTTGAAGCCTTGTCTGTCAAGAATCCAGGGAATGTTGGTGGAAAGGATGGGCTGACAAGGGAGCACCCATATTTGATTAATATTCAGCCACCACATATTAGGAGCCTGCTGCAGAGTGTTACGTGTCTTATTTCTAATCCTTTTAATAACTCTGTGAGGTACCTGATCTTTATTTTACAGTTAAGGGAACTGAAGCTCAGAAAACTCAAGGACACTCAGCTTATAAGTAGCTTCATTGGTTATATGTGTGTGTGAGTACTCAGTCACTTCAGTCATGTCCAGCTCTCTGCAGCCCTGTGGACTGTAGCCTGCCTGGCTCCTCTGTCCATGGGATTCTTCAGGCAAGAATACTGGAGTGAATCGCCATGCCATCCTCCAGGGAATCTTCCCAACCCAAGGATCGATCCTGCATCGCATTTTAGGCAGATTCTTTACCCACTGAGCCACCTGGGAAGCCCTTCTTGGTTATATACTGCTGGGGACCCTAAAGCTCAGTGGCTTTGAAACAAAGCACATTTATTATCTCTCACATTTTATGTGGGCCAGGAATTCAAGAGTGGCTTCATTCTGGCTCAGGGTCTCTCGTGAGATTAGAGCCCAGATGTCTTGCAAGGGTTGCAGTCATCTGAAGGCTTGAGTAGGGCTGGTGGGTTTGCTTCCAAGGCTGCTGACTCACGTGCCTGGCAAGTTAGTGCCACTGGTGGTGGGAGGCCTCAGCTCCCCCTTCAGGACCTCTCTGAAGCTGCTCCAGTGGCCTCACAGCATGCAGGCTGGCCTCCCCCAGAGCCAGTGATCCAAGAGAGAGAGTGCCAGCCACATGGAAGCTGCAATACCCTTTATGAGCTTGTCTCAGAAGTCCCATGTCACTTCTACCACATCCTGTTCATTATAAGCCAGTCATTAGGTCAAGTCCAGCTCACACTCAAGGAGGAGGGGATTTTGCTCCATGTTTGGAAGGGAGATATGCCAAAGCATTTGTGAACACCTTTTAAATCCATCACAGGGCTGATCCAGAATTTCAACTTTAGTCCCCCAAGCCCATTTTTTTCATTCAATCCCCTATGGGTCCATGAAGTCAAGCTCTCAAATATGAAGCACTGGATGGATGTAAGTTCTCTGCCCTCAGGATGCCCCCATCTGGATGTATCATGAGGAAAAGACCCCGCAGGGCAACATGGGCTCTGACCTGATGGTGTGGATGGCAATTATAGGCAAAGCCAGCAGAGGGTGGGGCCCGAGTGGATCTGAGGGCCTGGGAGAGGCTGGGAGCAAAGGGGGCTGGCTGGGAAGACGCACAGGGAATGGGCCAGGAGAGACTGGAGTGGGCTAGGAGCCTGGGGGCTACTTGAGAGGACCCCTGAAATGACGGGAAAGCCCTGACCATGTATGAGGGAATTGTATGTTGGTCACTGCTGACCCAGGGCCAGGGATGTCAGTCTGTTGGAACAGCATGAATCTTGGCTGTCTGGGCCCCACCATCAAGCCCTCCTGGCTTTCTCAAGGCACTGGTGGTGCTTAAGGGGGCCCAAAGCAAAAGAATGTGCCTGCTCCCAATTTCCCTGGGGTCCCATGGCTCTGATCGCCCCAGTGAGGGCAGGTACTGATGGCCTCGCATGCATTATGTTTCCTTTCTTAGGCCTGGTGTCATCCTCCTGGTGTGTCCCCAAAGCCCCATTCCCCTTCTGCTCCACTGGTCAGGGACCCTGAGCAGTGGGAAATCTCCCTACACTGGGTCCCCCTGACTCCCTCCACCATGGAGCTCCTGAGGACAGACCCTGTCCCTGGGGGAAAGGGTCCTCTCTCGCCCTTTGGCAGGGGGAGGTCAATGCCAGTTGTACTCCGGATGACTTTTAGTGTTTGGGGAACTAGGTCAGAAGTGGGGAGAGGAGGGAATTCTCCTGCATCAGATGATCATTTCTGCAGGGGACTGTCGCTTCCTGGAGGGGTAGCATCAATGTCTGCTAGAAGGTTCATTAAAGAAGCCCCTGACAATAACGGAGAGGAGATGAAGAATAATGATGATGAACGTGGGTGAGCTGAACCGTGCATCTTCTCAACAGTGCCAGCCCCACGCAAGGCTCCTTGTCTCTGGCAGCCTCTATCTAGGCTCATCACAGAAATCAGGATTGCTGTGGGGGAGCGTGGTGCCTGCAGTGTCTGTCTCCCCTCTGACCTTGGGCTGCTGCCCACTGCCGGGAGGAAAGCAGAAGGGGAGAGGCAGGGGCAGGGACAGGAGGCACCAGCTTCTCTTAAGGGCCAGGAACCCTGGCTGCTGAGGGGCGCTCCTTGGTGGGGAGGATGAGTAGATCTGTGAAAGGGCATTTTCCTGGGTGGGGGGTGTATTTCTATGAGGAAGGAGATGAGGGGTCCAGAAGAATTCCCCCGACTGATGGCTGAGTTCAGGGAGGTGTGAGGAGCAGGCCCTCCTGGGATGGGGTGAGACCTGGAGAGCGGGCACACAGCCACCAGAGGCAGAGCTGGGACATGGCGGGGGCTCCTGACTTGGGGAGCCCTTTCTTTGCTCATGGGATGTCTGCACCTGTCCTGGGCAGGAGTCCTTGGTGGTCCTTCCTTGATATTCAGTCAATCAGTTACCAACCACGCAGGCAGTACATGCTTGGCTGCCTCCAGACAATAAGAAGGAATGATGATCAGGCTGCAGGAGCCCTGACATGTGAGGGAGGACAGAGGGAGACCCAGGGCCTTTGGGGAGGAGGGTCTGGGCTATTTCCACCCCCAGAGCCTCAAGCTGTCTTTCCACTGACCAAAGAAAGTTCCACAGGGACTACTCACAGCCCTATGGCCAAGAATCATGGGGGAGGTCTCAGGACAAGGTGCCCTTGATCTCACTTTACAGATGAAGAAACTGAATCTCAGAGAGGTTGAGTGACTTGCCCCAGGTCACACAACTGGTAAGTGGTGAAGTCAGAATTCTTTGCCTCAGTATCAGGAAGTAAGAAGCACTCTTCATGGATCCTATAAAAATATGTTTCAGGTCTCCACTCCCACCTCTCCTGGAGAGCTTGATTCAAAATAGGTGTCAGGAACTGTGTGTAGAGCAAGTAAGCGAAGACTGAATAGGAAACGATGAATGAAATCTGCCTCCTGAGGTGCCTTCTGCACATGCTGCCCAGAGGATGGAGCCCATCTCTGCTGAACAGGCTCCAGGCTCTCTGCAATTTCAGGGGAGAGGAAGTGAGCAGCTGTGGTGAAGGCAGGGGGTGGTTTCTACCTGAAGCCCCAGGGCGTGTGCCCCTCCCCACAGGCTTCCCAGGCTTGGTCCGTGCCCTCTGGCCAGGGAGGCCCAGGGCCCTGGGGTGGTGGGGTGGGGAGGCTTTCCAACCTAAAGGGGAGTGAGGAGGGCCCTGGCAAACCCTGACATTCCCTGAGTCAGTCTCCCCTCAGCCAAGGCACGTGAGCACCTGTGTGTTCCCTTGGCTCTTTGGACTTAATGAAAAACTCACAAAAGTCAGAGGATTTTAAAAAAGTGAGTGAGCAGTGGTATCTGCTAATGGTGGGTCTCTGCCCAGCACCAAATGGCCAAGGGAAGGGCAAGGTTTGTGTGACCTCCTTGCCCAAGTTGGGTGGTTGAGTCTTGCCTTGCGGCAGGGTGGCCTGAGACTGGTGGACCAAGATGGGGTCCACACTTCACATTGGAGCCCAAGATGCCAACTCCTCCATCTGCCAGCAACCAGAGAGGTGTCCCACTGACTTTAAGAATGTGTGGACATGCGTGGGTGGGTGTAGGGAATCCGTGATGCCCCCAAGCCAGAGTCCCCACCTGAAGCACCCACTGCAGGCAGGGTGGGAGGCCCTGGCCAGCATACAAGAGTGGGCTGGCCAGTGAGGTTGCTCCCTGGATGGACTCCAGGCCTTTTCCAGCAGAGGCATGTGGAGCAGGGACGAGGGAAAAGGGAAAAGGAGGGGAAACTGAGGCAGGAAGGGGCCCAGCTTTAGTATCCCCAAGCCATGGGGGACAGAATCCTGACATCCCAGCTCTCTGCCGGGTAGGCTATAGAGTGAATGGAAAAGAACTGAACAAGGCATCTATGGGCTGAGCCTTTAGTCAGCTCCCTCATCACATGCCTGCCCTTGGCTCAGTATTTCGTGTGTGCCCAGTCCTGTCGGACTCTTTTGCAACCCCATGGACTGTAGATCACCAGGCTACTCTGTCCATGAGATTTCCAAGGCAAGAATACTGGAGTAGGTTGCCATTCCCATCTCCAGGAGATCTGCCCAACCCAGGGATCCAACCCACACCTCCTGCACGGGCAGGTGGATTCTTTACCACTGTACCACCTGGGAAGCCCTTGTGTCTGTTATTAAAAGGGAAGTATTTATTTTAGAAAAGGACTAATTTTCAAGTCCCCTGACCTGATATGAATGTTCTGTTTACAAGGGTCACTTTCCTACAGTTTATTCATTGAGAGAAATCCCATCGCAAACGATTTTGTAAAGGGAGGGATCCCTTTGTTAAGCAGATGCCAGATTTCCCTGTACAGAGTGTGTTCAAAAGAGCCACTCCGGATGGCCCAGGCTGCTAGCCAGTCGCGACATCACAGAGTTGGGGCTTGCTGCACCTGGTGATGAGAGGACCTGGCTCCCACCCTCACCCACGTTTGATTTTATTTATTTATTTTTATTTAGTTTTTTTTCCCACGTTTTATTTTAATAAATACAATAAGGAGGCAGTTGGTCCCACTTCGTGCCGCGCTGGGAAAGCCCACCTGCACCGCCGGGCCTTCACGGGTGAGCTTGGGGCGCCTTGGGATCGCGCCCCGCAGGCTGAGGGGCAGTGCTCATTCTCCGTCCTCAGGCCGACAACCGAGACCCCAGGAAGGTCAACACCTGCCCCGAGGTCACACAGCTACCCGGCTCGGTTCTCTGACTGGTGGCCTCTGGAGGTTCGGGCCGGGACAGGGTCCGCGCGATTGTCCCCCAAGGCACACACCCCGCTCCCCGATCCTTCCCCGCCAGGCCAGGCCGGCTGCCCTCCAGGCAGCAGGTGCCCGCCGCCCAGCGCCGAAGCGGGGTAGCCCGCCTTCGCGGATCTCGCCCGGGGGGCACCCCTTGCCCGAGCCCAGGACGCGCGCTCGGCCAGGTCTCGGCGGCCGGGGCGCGGGAGGACCGAGGCGGCCGGCGCCGGGCGCCCTCTGGTGGCCGCCGCGGGCAAGGAGCGGGAGCGCGGGTTCCCCCCACAACGCCGCCGGGCGGGGGCGCCGGCAGCCTGGGATTCCCCCCGCGAGCGAGGGTGTCTGGGCCTCGCGCCCGCGCGCCCCCTTTTCTCCGAGGAGGAAGCACTTTTGGATGGAACTGAACTTCTGTAAAAAAATCAATGAAGTCGACAAGAGACACCTGGTCTATAATACGGGAGAGACGCCCTCGCGCTCGGGACCCGCGGGGAGGAGCCAGGGGGAGCCGCGCCGAGCGGAAATGGTGCCTATTGTCGCGGCGGCGCGCGGCTCCGCTCGGGCCACCGGCCGAGGGGCGCGCCCACGGGGCCCCGGGCGGGGAGGCGGCGGGGGTGGCGGTGAGCGAGGAGGAGCCCCCCAGGGCCCTCACCAGCTCCCGCTGCCCTTTGTCCGCCGCGAGCCCCACCCCTCCGCACCCGCGGCCTCGCCAGCCCGGGTGCCCGCCGCCTTCCGGGACTCGCCCCTCGCGGGTGAGAAGAGCAGGCGGCTGTGATCGTTCTGCCGCCGAGAACACCTCTCCGGGAGGGCAGGTGACGCTCTGAGTCACACGGCACCGCCCGGACCCGAACCCAGGTCTCCGGGGCCAGCGTGAGCCTCTGGCGGACGAAAGAACCGCACCCCTCCCGCGCCCAGTCCCCCGGGGTGGCCGAGGCGCAGAGGCGGGGAAAAGGCCGCCCCAGTCCCTGTGAGGGAGGCAGTTTGCTGCCTAAGTCCCCGGCACCCTCTGGTTTTCAGAAATCGCCCTTTATTTGCAGAGCCCAGTCAAAAGGCGCCGCTTCCTGGACTGTAAAGTCAGAACAGGGCGAGAGGGAGTTGCCGCTGCTGCTTCTGAGGATTTGATTTGATCCCAGCTCCTGGGTGCTGCCTCGAGAAGACAGGCTCTTACTTGAGGGGCGGCTGCAGCCCAGACAGGGCAGGGGAGTGTTCCGCGAGCACAGGGCTCCGGCCTTGCCTTCCAGGGCAGGACTGAAGCAGGACGGACCTGGGGAGCAGGGGGAGATAGTGCGGAAGTCGGCGGGCGGGGGGTGGGGAGTGGTTGCTGCTGGAAGAGTCAGAGGCAGATGGGGGACGAGTAGAGAGCCCCCCACCAGGGCCTCTGTCTGCCTGCGGGCTCTGGAACCTGGCACATGGCAGAGATTCAGTAAATACAGGTCTAAGTGTCTGTTAGGATGAAGGTGGGACTTGAGCTGCCTGGACTCCAGCTGAGCAGAGGCGGCTGGAAAGATCTGAGCGGACTGTTTGGAGCCTGGCAGCCCAGGGGCTTTGGAGGGCAGTGAGGAGCCGCCTGGAAGAGAGAGGCTCGGAGCTGTGTCTGGGTTGGAGAAGATGGGCCCAGCGGGGATGAAGTTGAGGAGGTCTGAGGGCTGGTAGAGGGTGGTGAGGGCACCCGGGAAGCGGCCCCACGAGGGCTGGAGCTGTTTGTAAAAGTGACACTTGACAACAGTACACACGGGATTCATCACCAGCAAGTGTTTCCCCAGCCCACGCCTCTCTCCAGCTCCTCCCTGAAGAGTGCTCAGTGGCGGCGGCATGGGCGGCCTGCCAGGCCAGGAAAGGGAGCTCACCAAGCCTCTTATATCCCCGAAAAGGTAGCAAAGTCATCTCCCGTGGTTGTAGAAACTGCCTGTCAGTCACATGCTCCACTCTGAACATCTGAGGGAACTGCTTGCACCACCAGCAGCTGCTGGATGCACGGATCACGGGCTATTGCACGTATCAGGGTCCCTCACACAAGCAGTACCTATGACAGCTGAGAGGGACTCCCAGGGCTCAGAAAACAAAGAGGGACCAACGGGGTCTAGGCTGCTGCCACTATTTGGGCTACAGCGCTGCTGGACGCAGCCCCCTCACCTGCCATCACTCAGCTGGAAGCTCTGCTCCTGAGGGAGCTCCCACTGCCCAACCCAAGGTCTGCGCTTGCAACCCATTGCCCAGGAGAGGGGGCGCCCTACAGCCTCTGAAGTGGGAGGAAAGGCCCTGCCTCCTAGGATGACTCACAGGCTGCCCCCATTGGGAGGGCTGCGTGAACGCTGACAGCCTGTGTTTGATGCTGAGAGCTTCAGGGGTCTTCAGCAGGAGGGGGCTGGACCACATAAGGCTCTGAAAGACCCCCTCCCCCCAACTGGGGATGATGTCGTAGGCAGGCACCGCTAGCCAAGGCCTGAGCAGAGTTTAAACTGCCATGTGTGAGGCTGAGAACGCCATCCTGAGGGGAGGGCAGCAGAGCCACTGGGGAGCCTGATGGCCCAGGACGGGGGCTGGGAACTGGATCAGAAAACCAGGGCTGTTTTCCCTGGCAGAGAAGCAGGAAGTCAGGTTAGGTTTTTGTTTGTTTACTTACCTCTTAAAAACTGAACAAGAGGACTTCCCCAGTGGTCCAGGGAAAGACCCCGAGCTCCCAGTGCAGGTGGCCGGGGTTGGATCCCTGGTCAGGGAACTAGATCCCACATGCCGGAGCTAAGACCTGATGCAGCCAAATACACAAAAGAAAACACATACACAAACACACAAACTGAAAAGAGGATATACAGTAAAGTTGTGTAAAACGAAAGGCCTCCTGCACTCTTCCCACCCCCCTCACCAGGGCGTGTGTCCTGACTAGCCCTCTTCTGCATTTTAAACTGATGTGTAAGCCATAGGTCGGGTTTGGGTTGGTCTTCTTTAGTAACTGGAATCATACTGTGTATGTCATTCTGTGATATGCTTGTTGGAAATGTTTCCCGTCCTGCATACTCCTTTTAGCTACTACGTAACATTCCATAGAATCAGTGTTTGCTCTTTTTTTTTTCCTATTCTAACCAGATGATTTTATTGAAAGTTAGATAGCTCAGTTGTAAATGAATCTGCCTGCAATGCAGGAGATCCCGGTTTGATTCCTGAGTCGGGAAGATCTGCTAGAGAAGGGATGGCTACCCACTCCAGTATTCTTGGGCTTCCCTCATGGCTTAGCTGGTAAAGAATCTGCCTACAATGTAGGAGACCTGGGTTTGATCCTTGGGTTGGGAAGATCTCCTGGAGTAAGGAAAAGGCTACCCACTCCAATATTCTGGCCTAGAGAATTCCATGGACTATACAGTCCATGGTTGCAAAGAGTCGGACATGACTGAGTGACTTTCACTTTTCAGAAAACGTAACCAGTGAATTGGTAGTGCCTTGCTTAACATGCTGCTGATAATCACTGGATCCAGACCCACGCACCAATCCTCACAGCCATCCTAGGACCACACACTCTGGAAGGAGTGACGTCCCCCTCTCCCTGTTTGTGTCCTTTATTTCTTGCAGTCCTGTTCCACCTTTGAAAATGTTTAGGTTTTTTTTTTTTTGGCTGTGCCACATAGCTTATGGGATTTTAGTTCTCTGACCAGGGACTGAAATCATACCCTTGGTGGTGAAAGTGCAGTGTCCTAACCACTGGGCCACTGGGGAATTCCCCCGCCTTTGAAAATGCTTCAATTCCTCTCAGGTTGAATCCCTGTAAAGTCCCTGTGAGTTGGGAGGATGAAATATCAGTATTTTCCTTTTATAGTTAAAACCAGATCTTGATCGGGAGTTCCCTGGTGGTCTAGTGGTTAGAATTTGGCACTTTCACTGCTGTGTTCCATGTTCAGGGAACTGAGATCCCATAAGCCTTGTGGCGGGGCCAAAACAAAAACAAAAACCAAAGTCTTGATCAAAGGGGTTCACTGACTTTTCCAAAAGCACTCAGGGACTCCCTGCAGCGCCTGCTGGGCCACTGCCAGTTTGCACCACATTTTTCCAATTCCTGAGTGTACCTGTGACGATGTCTTTGAAAGGTGGTTGGTTAACTTTTCTTCTAATTATTAAAAACACTTGGATGGAAGCTAGAAAGGGACAAGGTGAT
Source organism: Bos taurus (assembly GCF_002263795.3). NCBI lineage: Eukaryota > Metazoa > Chordata > Mammalia > Artiodactyla > Bovidae > Bos > Bos taurus. Next base: position 29,135,307 of record NC_037343.1, read on the forward strand.
GAAGAAGGGGAAGTTCCGACTGGGGGAGGTATGAGCGTCCTCGTTCAGTTTTTCTGTCACTCTGGAAGAAGGGAATTAAAAAGCTGTGAACTTCCCATTACTGCAGCTGCAACAGTGGATTCCCGATGGCTGCTGGGTTAAAGGAGCATCTGATTGGTTTCTCACTTCAGCATTTCACACTGCAGGGCATATTCTCTTACTTGCACTAATCTCATTAAAAAATATTTTCCCTCTCTAAATATTTTGAAAGGAAAGTCAGTTTTGTTCCCCTTTTCCTTTTCTCTCCATGAGGCAACTTCTGGAACAGGAGAATGTGAGCCTTGATTCACAGGATGCTGCTTTCTGGCCAGCTGCCCACCTCTCCCTCTGCCCCTCGGATTTCGTTTTCCTACAGTGTTCCCCGCCTCGATGGACATTCGGGTCATGTCATTCTGCTCTGATTATGCCCACTTTTGTGCACACGTTTGAGTACAGGGCTGGGTGGGACTTGAAGAGGAGTCTTGGTGTGAGTCCCTGCCCATCTCGGGAGAAGGAGTGACTTGGAATCCAGCAGGCACCCCACTACCTGCCAAGTCTAGTGGGAGACTGGCTGGCCTGTGGATTTGGGGCTTAAAAGTCCAAAGGCCACCGAGTGACTAGGTAAATCGCTGGGTTTTCTTCCGGCTTCAGAAAAAGCTGCGGGCCAGGTCGGCCCACTTGCATCCACTAGATGGCGCCAAAGCCGGTAAGATGAGGCCTGGGCGTTGGAAGCCTCGTTGCAGCAGGGGTTCCAGCTCCTGACCCCTTAGTTCTGGCACCTGACCCCTTCATCTCACTGGTGAAGATTCTCCCAAGGCGTCAGGGGCCTCACTTAAACACCTTGGAGGGCTTCCCTGGTTAAATACACAGGGTGCCTTGTTGCTTGTACTCCCTTTCTCAGTCCTGAATCAGTCGATTGTTCCATACAAGGTTCTGTTGCTTCTTGACCCCCAAATAGCAGATTCCTTAACAAAATCATATTGTTTTAGGTCACTACCTTCTGGGGGGCGGTGTTGTTTCACAGCACTGGGAAATGAAACATAAAACAAAGGAGGGGTGACCAACCATCCCAGTTTGGTGGGGACTAAAAGGTTTCTGGGGACTCAAGATGTTCAGTGCTGACACAGGGAGTCCAGGCACACGGATAAAGCAGTGGTTCTCAGACTTTCACGTGCGTCTGAGACAGCTGGAGATTCACTAACTCACAGATGGCTGGGTCCTACCCCTAGAATTAGTGGGTATAGAGTGGGGTCCAATAATTTGTATTTCTATCAAGTTCCCAGGTGCACTGCTATTGCTGGTTGGCACCTTCCAGAAGGACTGGCCTGAATGAAAGACTGAGTTCAGTACCTGCAAATCCCAGTTTACTGCATGTCCCGTACTTTCTCTGTGTGATCCAGCAGTGTGGCAGGAAATGGGGGAGGCCAAGGTCCTCTGAGTGTCAGCCAGGAGGAACCCACATCCTCCTGGCAGGGTGGCCAGGCGCTATGGAAACAAGGCTACGCCCAGAAGTGCCCAGCCTCCTTGGCACCTGCTTCCCAGAGGGAACCTCAGCCCCTGGGGAGGAGCGAAGTGAACAAACAAATGTAGAGATCAGCCCTTGGCCAGGGAGGGTGAGTGCAGGTCCCCACCCTTCAGGAAGCAACCCAGAGAGAGCAACCTGAAGGCAGCCAAGCCTGTGCAAAGGAAACCACCCACCTCCCAGAGTCATGAGTTTTAGAGCTAGAAAGGGTCTCTGCAATCATTGGGTCAACCTCTTCTTTTTAACGGGGCGGAGGTGGGGGACATGGGCTTAGGGGGAGCCGGGAAGACAGGCTGTGAGTTGACATGTCAAGACCATCCATCAAGAACAAGGTGCAGTCAGAAGCCTCTCCCAGCCACCTTCCGGGATAGCTCTCCCTCCTCTCAGATTCTGGCTGCAGCTCAGCCTGGACGTCCACAGGTCCTCACCCTACTTGGTCCCACTCTGTGAGCCCACACCCCCCTCGTGGGCCCTCCACACCGTGAGCATCCCCATATACGTCAGCACCTGGGCTGGAACAGAGGAAAAGTAGAAAACGGCCACTGCCTTGTACCGGCCAGGCCCCAGGCTGCAGCGTGAAGACTGTGGGTTCCCGGACCCTTCCCCGAGTCTGCAGTGGGGTCCAGGGCCCCGACATTTTCAATAGGAGCCCTACACGATTTGGATGTAGGTAGCATTGGCCAGACGCTGAGAAGCCACCCCGCAGCATCTTCCACAGCAGGCCACCGACAAAGAGGTGATGAAGAGACAGAAACTCGACTCAAATACACTTGGGAGGAAGTAGGAGTTTATTACTGATTCTAAACCCCAGACAATGGACAAAGCAGAACAAGGATGTCATTTGGCCTCATGGACGGTGGGAGCTGAGGGAGGCCTGGAATGAGTTCTCTCGATTCTCATGGCTGATGTTTCCATCCAGCTGGAAATAATCACCCACGGGCCACACCTGACACCACGGGGACTGATTCCCAAATTAAACTCTGTGGGAGGGGTGATTGGGTCAGGTGCTTCTCCCATCATCTGCGATCAGGTGAGTGGGACCTATGTGGGCCCCGGTAGCCCAGTCTGGTCAGCACCACTCAGGGTGTAACGGAGGGAAATAAGGAAAGAAGGGAAAACTTGGTTCCAGCCTGTGGAGGCTTCCCTCAACCCCTGGCAGGAAACTGGTATGGCAGCTAGCCTCCAGGATGGCCCTGTGATTTTCTTATCCTGGTATTCCTGGGCCTGTGCTGTCCTTCCCATACTGAACAGGGCTGACCTGTGTGACAAACAGGACGTGGCAGAAGTGATGGAGTGTCTCCCAAGGTTATGCCTTAACAGGCTTTGAAGCTTCTTCTTTGATCGCTGGTCCTGGGGAGCCCTCTGCCATACTGTAAGGACATCAGTCGGCCTATGGAGCAGGGCTGGGATCAGGGTGAGTGAGGCACTTGCCTCAGGCTAAACCCACCCACCCTTTTTTTTTTCTTGGCCACACTGTGCAGCACATGGGATCTTAGTTCCCTGGCCCGGAATTGAACCTGTGCCCTCTGCCATGGAAGTGCAGAGTCTTAATCACTAGACTGCCAAGAAATTTCCAGGCTCAAAATTTAAGGGTGCGAGGGCTTCCCTGGTGGTTTAGTGGTTAAGACTCTGTGCTTCCATGGCAGGGGCACAGGTTCAATTCCTAGTTGGGGAACTAAGATCCCATGTGCTGGTCTGGGAAGATTCCAAATGCCATGGGCCAGCAAGGCCCGTGTACCACAACTACCGAGCCTATGAGCCACAACTCCTGAAGACCACACACCCTGGAGTCCACGAGCTGTGACAAGAGAAGCCACCACATGAGAAGCTCGTGGACCACAACCAGAAAGTAGCCCTCACTTGTCACAACTACGGAGAGTCTGTTCACAGTGATGAAGACCCAGCAGAGTCACACACACAACTACAGAAAGTCTGTTCACAGTGATGAAGACCCAGCAGAATCACACACATATCCAAAAAATAAAACTTAAGGGGGTGCCAACAAAGTCAGTAAACAAGATAAATATTTTAATGTAATATAAAAAGTGAAAACTCATGGGGGACTTCTCTGGTGGTCCAGCGGTCAGGACTCCATGCTTCCACCCCAGGGGGCTTGGGTTCAATCCCTAGTCGGGAAACAAAGATGTGGCAGCCAAAAAAAAAGAAAAAGAAAGAAAATTCCTCAAGCAAAAAATCCATGATGAACAAAGTATCAAATTTCTACATAAAGACAGGCTCAGTACTGTCTGAACCATATTGGAACTCCAAGTAAAAGGGAAAATCAGTAATACTAGTCCAAATAGCAATTCTGGAGCCCGCCAGGAGAGTGGGGAGTCTTAGTCCCAGAGCTGAGGAGCTAGTGACATCCAGTCACGCCCCCAGCAGGCGACTGGATAAGAAGAAGGCATGTGTATCATCTTCCAGCTCCAGGAAGATGGCAGATCTAGCAGGGCCTTCTTCTGTGTTTGGACTAGGGCGACTAAACCAGAGGTCCGTTTGGCCCGGCAGAACCGTAGCTGGCCAATTCCTGGTCTGCAGCCTGGTAATGACAGTGAATAGTACTAGCCGCGTTTGTGGATTGCTGATCGTGCACCAGGCCCCCTGCCAAGCCCTTTTCAGGTGTTAACTTCTCTCCTCAGTGGGGACCCGAGGTACGAACAGTCCTAATTACCATTTTACAAATGAGGGAATGGAAATACAGAGACTTAAGTAGCTCCCCCAAGTTTACACAGACAGTGGTTGGCATCGGGGTTTGACCTTAGGCAGTCTACTCTAGAAGCCACAGTCTTCATTACATTTGGCTGAATCTGAATCTCAGCCCTGGCAAGTATTTGGTCTCTATATTGGGAAAACTACTTCACTTCTTTAGGCTCAGTGTTCACCTCTGTACAATGGGGAGAGCAGGTGAGAGCAGGCTTACGGCACTTAGCACCACGGTTAGGGCAAAACCATGAACATCAGCATTAGCCATTATTATTCTTCCGTCAGGTGGACGTGAACTTCAGATGGTAGCCTCTATTCGTGGACAGGCTCCCCCTAGTCTTTCCCTCCATTTTTTTTTTTTTTTTTTTTGGCCGCACTGATTTGCTTGTGGGATCTTAGTTGCCCGACCAGGGACTGATTGAACCTGGGCCCTTGGCAATGTAAGCGCTGAATCCTCACCGCTGGACCACCAGGGACGTCCTCTTCCACTTCTTTTACTGGCTTGAGTAACTATCCTACTTCACTCAGCAGGGACCCCTTGCCTCTGGTGGGATTGTATGTACCCCTCACCTACCCCTCATGCAGTGAAGCTCAGAAAATCCAAAAAGATCTATGGGAAGCTGGGGAGAGAATGGTGGAGGGGGAGAGAGGGACGGGAAGTGAGTCAGGCAGGGAGAATGGGGCCCTGGGGGCAGGAAGCACCCCTAGCTAGGGGAGCCCCCAGGGCCTCGAGTGAGCCAGCTTGCCCAGGGTGCCCTGGCCCCGCCCTGACCCAGAAGGAGACCTTTCTGAGCAGATACACGTGAGCACAGACTAACCCATCTTCTCCCCGCCCTGCGGCCACCAGGGCAGACTCCAGAGGTCTCGCAGCTGCGAGAGCTGCAGGGAGATGGCGCAACCACCCCTACCCTTCCTTCCCTGTCACCCTCCTCCCCAATTCATGCTCATAAAGTGGCTTGTGGACACGGGCTGAGGGCCAGCGACTGTGTGGGCACTGGAGTGCTGCTGGCAGTGAGCCGTGCCCCGTGGCGCCTGCTGGTGCCAGTCCCCCCAGCCAGGCCACCCAGGATTCCCATCGTAACTTCCGAAGTCTGTCAGGTCTTCCGAAAAGACTCGCTCCCTTCTCTTCTTAGCGTCCTGCCTCCTCCCCTCCTGGGAAGGGATGGCATTCATCCCGTGACAGAGGCCTGGTTCTGGGAGGAACCCTGAGACATCGGGATGAAGGGTGCTCATGGGATTCTGGGTTCCGGTCTGCAGAGGAGGGGCAAGGAAGGGCTGATGTGGTACCCGTGCCTGGGCTGTGGTAGCCGGCCACGTGAGGACAGGGGCAACAGAGGGTTCTGGAGTCCCGAAGCTCACGAGGGAGTAGACGCGTCCCCAGAGGAAAGCCCTGGCAGAATAACCTGGAGTTCTAGGGGAGTGTCCTGGAGGCGAATGGGGAGGTGGAGGCGGCGACGGTGTGAGCGTTGTAATTAGCCTGCCTTCATAATTTGGCTTTTACCTAGAATCCTCTGGGACATGATTAGATCTGCTTTTTGGAAAGCTCTCTGGCTGCTCTGCAGAGAATGGATGAGTGGGTGGGGAGGCGAATGGAGAATGGGGGCTGGCCCTGGGGAGAGCCTGCTGGCCGGAGAGTGCTTGGGAGGTGGGAATTCCCTGATGGTCCAGGGGTGAGGGCTGCTCACTGCTGAGGGGCCAGGTTCATTCCCTGGTCAGGGAACTAAGAGCCCATAAGGTACAAGGCCAAAAGAAAAAAAAAAGTTCGCTGACATGGGGGATTGAGGAGGAGGGCAGATCTGGGGAAAGTTTCCAACATCCACGGGAGAATCCAGAAGGTACCTGGAGAGCACTGTGTAACTGGGGCGTCTCTCCTTAGGAGCAGGAGCAGCCGCCCCATTGTAAGGATGTCATCCAACCCTCCTCCCCCAACCCCGATAAGGCAAGCCAGACTTACCTTACCCTCCCCTCCTCCCATGTGACTAAGACCCGCAAACCTACTCAGTTTAAGGGGCGGATACTCTGTGGCTTCCCAGATGGCTCAGCGGAAAACAATCTGCCTGCCAATCCAGATCTGATCCCTGGGTCGGAAAGCTCCCCTGGAGGAGGAAATGGCAACCCACTCCAGTACTCTTGCCTGGGAAATCCCATGGACAGAGGAGCCTGGTCGGTTATAAGTCCATGGGGTTGCAAAGAGTCAGACACAACTGAGTGACTGGGTAACAGGGAACTAAATCCCACATGCAGCAACTAAATATCCTTTGTGTCACGAGGAAGAAGGAAGATCTTGTGTGCCGTGGTTAAGACCCAGTGCAGCCAAACACATATATAAAGCAGGCCATGTCACACTTCAGTTTAACCTGACTGCACAGGCTGTCTTCCCATTCAGGCCTCAGACAAAACAACCCCTAGAGAAACCTTCTTGATCACCTCTGTCCAAGCCGGATTAGTGGCCCCCTGCTCAATATCCCATCGCGTCCCCCCCGGCCCCAATATCTTCTTAACTTTCTTCATCATGCTTTCATTATCTGACATTCTTTTTTCTTGCTTCCTTGGTCTGTCTGTCCAGCGTCCAGCACGATGTCGGCTGTCTGACAGCAGGGTCCTTGTTAGGCTTGATGCCCCAGTGTCACCAGTGTCTGGCGAGGGGAGATGAGGGGCAGGGAGGGTCTGTGCTGTTGGAGCGCTGGTCCAAGCTGCTTCCAAGCCCTGGCATTTGAGCATCCTGGGTCAGGGGCAGATTGAGGGAGATGTTGCCACCCTGCTCTCTGCCCGTTTCCTCCGGCAGGGCCCTCCCTCCCCAGGCCCTCCAGCACCTCTCTCCTTTCCTGCGGACCAAGTCTGATTCGAGTCCTGCTTGGTGATGATACCCCTTTTACGGAGCTGTCCATCCCTACTCTACTTAGGCAGTGAAGCCAGGAGCTGGCAGAAGCTAGGGGAGGGGCATGGGCCAGGCAGAGCAGAGCAGAGCAGCAGCACTAACTCTGCCCAGAGTCCTGTGAGATCGGAGAAAGCTGAGAGCAAAGCCACGAGTCCACATCTCCCATGCAGGTTTCCAGGGCCCCTGTGCCCTCATAGCCTCTCCATGGGGTCTGAAGACCAACCAGGAGGCTTCCTTCCTCTGATTCTCTAAACCACTGTTTACTACAGAGGAGCTCCTGTTTCCTGGACGACAGAAGAGGCAGCCCCTAAATCGTGTAGGTGCCTCCTGGTGCAGAAAGGTGCAGCCAGAACCCCGGGAACACTGGCCTTTAGGTGACAAATGGGAAGAAGCGGAGCTTAAGGAGAAGATCAAAGTCCCTAAAGGCTCAGAAGGAAGTCGGGAGAGGGTGCTGGAGGCCAGTGCAGCAGAGGATTTCAAGAAGGAAGTTGCAAACAGGATCAGTATGGCAAAGCAGTCCAGGATGGAAATGTGTCAATGGTTAACCACAGAGACTGTTGGTAACCTTTGGCGAGGGCATAAGCCAGCCTAGCACGGTAGCGGCAAGAAGTTGGGGGCTTCCTGAGTAGCTCATGTGTGAGATGGAAAGGAAATGGGGCAAAAGTTAACAGGACTCAGGAGATGTGAGCCTTTTTTAAGATGGAAAGTGAGTGGGACTTCAGTGGTGGTCCAGTGCTCCCAAAGCAGGGGGCCCAGGTTGATCCCTGGTCAGGGAACTAGATCCCACATGCCACAACTAGATCCCACATGCCGCAACTGATGATGCTGAACTGAAGAGCGAAGATCCTGCACTGCAGCCAAATAAATAAAAAACATACATATATACACACAGGATGGAACGTGAACATGCTTACATGGGAAGGGAAGGGCGGCCAGGGAGGAAAGAGAACCTAAACGATGCAGGGAGGATCTGGGGGATGGGGATGGAATGGGACAGGTGGAAGCAAGGCAGAGAGGTGAGGTGATGTAGAGCAGAGATGAAGGACTTTCTCTCCAGAAGCATCTGCCAGCCCAAGTGTAGAAACAAAATCAAGGGTTTTTTCTCCTCCTCTTCCAAACCCTCACTTTATGGAGGTAGCAGTCTTGTCTGTATTTTGGTATCACTGTGGTTCCACGAGAGCGAGTGTTAACAATAAAACCAGCTGGAAGGAAGAAAATTCTCCATAAAAGCCAAAAGCAGCAAAACTAGCCAAGAAAAAACAAAACCAAAAAACTCCTCTGGTGGCTCAGCGGTAGAGTCTGCCTATCAATGCAGGAGACAAAGGAGACTCGGATTTGATCCCTGGGTAAGGAAGACCCCCCCACCCCCACCCCCCAGAGTAGAGCATGGCATTCCACTCTAGTATTCTTGCTAGAAAAGTCCCCACGGATGGAAGAGCCTGGCAGGCTACAGTCCACAGGGTCCCAAAGAGACACGCCTGAAGCAACTGGAGCACAAGCCAAAAAGAGGCGGGGGTGGTGGTGTCAACAGGTCTACATTTATGGTGAAATAATAGGAAGGCCTCTTGCAAAATGACTGGAGAAAACCAGGGTATCAAAACAGGGCTCCCTGTGAATGAATGGTTAGCTCCAAATCTAATTTTGGCTCTACTGCAAACGATTTATGCTTTTAGGTAGGTACACAGTTTCCTTTTGTTTTTAACGTATTGTTAAAAGGCAGTGACTAGATAGCTCAGGCTCCCTGGGCTCAGAGGCTTCCAGCCTGAGAAATTTCCATGAGTCAGCAACCCTGGGAACAGCCTCAGGGGCTCAGTCTGGTGGCTCTGCCCCCAACTGGCAGCAGATCACCAGCAGTGTGGCCACCTCCTCCCTGAGGTTGCTTTGAGTCTGGAGCTTGCCTTAGCCACTCACTTTCCCTTTTAATTTGTCTCCAGAATTTGGGGCCTTTTCTGGCCAGGATAGAGATCTTCGTATTACGGACACCAGAAGGAACTATGTCCCCTCCCAGAATGAAAGAACTGCCCAAGGGGGAAGAGGTTCTGTCATAAAACATCTCCGAGATCAGTTCATCTGGTCCAAGCTTCCCATTTCACAGGTTGAGATACACAAGTCAACCCCCAAAAGCTGTATTTTGTGAACCTCACAGATGGTGTTAGCACGTGTGCGCCCTACACTCGGGACAGGATAGGTGGGTGGGCGGGGCTGTCTTGGAAAGACCGGGAAACTGAGTAAAGAGGGAGGCAGCCTGTTCAGACACTAGCAATTAGTACACGGAGCCAGAATGTATTACAGAGATCTGCGGCACACCCATTTTGGGGCCAGAAGAAACAAAATCTTCCCTTTAATTTTCTGTGATCTCCACGGGTAGCAGGTCTATAGGTGTACTCAGTGCTTTGTTGTATAATACGAAGATTTCCTAAAGATGCTATAAAGGCATATAATCTCTCAGGCAGAAACAGTATTCACAGGATACTAATAAATGAAACATAAAGACAGTGTTTGCCACAGGATTTTTAATTCTTTAAGGGATTTAATTATATTAAAGAGCTAAGTGAATCTGTTTCGAGAAAGATTCCATTCCCCTTTCACAGCCAGTTTCACGGGGAAATGTTTCTGGGGACAGGTAGCTGTCCTCAGAGACAATTAACTGAGGCTTCAGGCTATTGCTGTGGTTGCCTTATTCAAAAAGGCTGAACTCTGAGGAGTCCCTGACAATCACTGTGGGGGACAACACAGGCAGAAACCTCACAGACTGTTGAGAAAAGGACCTTAAAAAAAAAAAAAGGCAGACAGAAGATGCTGGGAAGGTAGGTAGTCAAACAAAGGTCTTTGAGACTACAGATGAGAGGCTTTACGGAATGCACGGCTCAAAGTATAATCACCGACTGGCTGTGACAAATTTTTGTCCTCACGAGACCTTGGACTCTGAAGCTAGTTCTCATTATAATCCGGAAGCCCAGTGGATGGATGTGGGAACATCATTGCTCCCTATTCCCTCTGTACTGTTTAAAAGGTTCAGCAATTTTGCTTATGCTGCAAGTAAGAAAGCAAAAGCCTTCAGAAAATCAATCTGGGGACTTCCCTGGTGGTCTAGTGGTTAACAATCTGCCTTGCAATACAGAGGATGTGGGTTCCATCCCTGGTTGGGGAACTAACATCCCACATGCCTCACAGCAGCTAAGCCCACACGCCACAACCACGAGCTCGCGCACCCTGGAGCCTGTGTCACAACTAGAGTCCCTGGTGCTGCAACGAAAGCCACGTGACGCCAAGGCAGGCCCTACGGAGCCCAATTAATTATTAAACAGAGCAACACAAAAAACCCGAGGAGGCGCTGCCTTTCCAAGTGACTCCTTCAACTGAGGAAAAAAAAAAAAATCAATCTGTCCAACCCAAAGAACTGGAAAAAATATTTGCATATCATTTTATCTGTGAAAGGACTGATACCCAGAATATATATTATAAAGAACGTCTACATCACAGCAACAAAAAAATCAAACAACCCATTTAAAAAGTGGGCAAGAGACATGAACAGACGTTTATCCAAAGAAGACATGCGTGGGTAAACCTTGAAGACATTATGCTAACTGAAGTAAACCATAAACAAAAAGAACAAATATTGCATGATTCTACCTATATGAAGTACACAGAGAAGTCAAATTCACAGAGAATGTAAAACAGTGATTACCAGGGGCTGGGGTAGAGAAGAAATGGGAGTTACTGTTTGATGGGGATGGAGTTTCAGTTTGGGATCAAGAAAAATTTCGAGATGGACACTGGTGATGGTTTCACAACCCATGAATATACTCAATGCCGCTGAAATGTACACTTAAGAATGGGTAATATGGGACTTCCCTGGTGCTGCAGTTGATATGAATCAATGCAGGAGACACAGCTCAATCCCTGGTCTGAGGAGACTCGATGTATTTTCTAGGTTTCAGTTCAGTTCAGTCGCTCAGTCCTGTCCAACTCTTTGCGACCCCATGAACTGCAGCACGCCAGGCCTCCCTGTCCATCACCAATTCCCGGAGTTCACTCAGATTCATGTCCATCGAGTCAGTGATGCCATCCAGCCATCTCATCCTCTGTCGTCCCCTTCTCCTCCTGCCCCCAATCCCTCCCAGCATCAGAGTCTTTTCCAATGAGTCAACTCTTTGCATGAGGTGGCCAAAGTACTGGAGTTTCAGCTCTAGCAGCATTCCTTCCCAAGAAATCCCAGGGCTGATCTCCTTCAGAATGGACTGGTTGGTTACCATTCCTTTTTTTTTGGCCATTAGCAAACACGTGGGATCTTAGTTCCTTGACCTCATGCACTGTCAGTGCGGAGCCTTAACCCACTGGACCACCAAGCAAGTCCCAATTCACCATTCTTAAGATGTAGAAATGCATTAAAATTGAGAAAAATAGTAACTTTCCTTGAGCCCATCTCAGAGCTATTACAAAGCATATGAATAAACTGAATTCGAGGGGTTAAGAAACCCATCCAGGCAGATAAGGGCTGTACTGAGCATGCCAGTTATGCTGAGCATGGAAGAAAAAGGTGGGTGCCACCGGAGAAAAGGAAGAAAAACTAAAACTTAACAAGATTTTAAAAGCCAAGTGTGGGTGAGTGTATCAATTATGACAGCAGGGAGGACCAGAAAAGAACTCACACTCACGTGCAAACTCTTTTCTAGGCTGGGTCTCCAAAGGTACAGAGCAAGAGAGCCACCCCTGGCGGCACAGGCATGCCATTAAGGACCGACAGCTCTGTGGGGAACAGATATGGAAACCCGCCTCCTTCGAAGGAAACCTTTCCTCCACAGCCCAGGCAAAAAGCTGTTCCAAAGCCACTAGGGAGGACGTGAAGTATACTGCTGTGATGTTTTTACACTGTACATAAAGGGTATAATACAGCTGAAAGTAGACTGTGATATACTAAAGACATATGTTATGAACCCTAGCACAAATACTAAATAAACCAAAAAAGTTAAATATGAATGACTGAGTCAACATGAGAATTCCCAAAAAGGCAGTAAAAGAGAGGGAAAATCATCCAAAGAATAGACCCAACAAAGACAAAATAGCAAGATTATAGATGTAAATGTAACTCTACCATCAAGAATTAAATGTAAATTGCCTGAACACTACCATTAAGAGCAAATGATCAGACTGGATTAAAAAAAATCCATCTATACGCTATCAACAAGAAACACACTTTAAATATAAAGACATAGGTTAAAAGTAAAAACATGGAGTAAGATATATTCTGTACACATTAGAAGAAAGCGTAAGTGGTAGTACCAATACCAGATGAAATAGACTTTAGGACAAGGAATGTAACTTAGGCATGAAGACATGCATAATTAAAAAAGAGGTCAATCAATCTAAATTTATCCAGACATAACAATCATAAATGTGGATACCCAAAAATAGAGCTTCAAAATACATAATCTAAAAATTGATTAAAAAAAAAAAAAGGGATTCAAAATAGACAAACTCAGAATTTAGTTAAAGGCTTCAACACTCCTTTGCTGGTAACTGATAGATCAAGTGTACATAAAATCAGTGAGGATAGAGAAGACCTTAACACCACTATCATGGAGAAGGAAATGTCAACCCACTCCAGTATTCTTGCCTGGGAAATCAATCCCATGGACGGAGGAGCCTGGAGGGCTACAGTCCATGGGGTCGTGAAAGAGTCGGATACGACTTAGCGACTAAACTTTACCACCACTACCAAGCTACTAGACCTGCTTGACATTTACAAAACATTCTACCCGACAACAGTAGAAGACACATTCTATTTAAGTGAACATGGAATATCTACCAAGAGAGATTATTCTGGGATCTAAAACAAGTCTCAATAAAAAGGTTTGAAATATACAAAATATGTTCTTTGGCTACACAGAATTAAATTAGAAATCAGCAATAGAAAACATCTGGGAAATTCCCAAATATCAGGAAATGAAACAAAGCACTTTAAAATAATAACTTATGTATCAAAGAAGACATCACAAAGGAAATGAGAAAATATTTTAAATAAATGCAAAAAATTCTCTCAATATATCAAATTTATAGAATGTAGATAAAGCAACATTTAGAGGAAAACTCATAGCTTCAAATGATTAGATAAAGATCTCCAACTGAAAAACCTAGGCTTTAAAAAAACAAAACTAAGCTACCTTATGAAATTGAGGGGTTATGTGTGGAAACAAATTAAACCCAAAACAAGCCAAAGGAAAGAAGTAATAATAAGAGGTAAAATCAATTACATTAAAAAAAAATCAATGAAACCAATAGCTGATTCTTTAAAAAGACAGATCCTGAGACATTAAGTGAACACCAGGAAATATTACTAATAAATTTATGCCAAGCAATGACAGTTTGGTAAAATGGGGCAAATTCCTTCGAAGTATCAAACTACTAAAACTCATTGTTGGTTGTTTAGTTGCTGTCGTGTCAGACTCTTTTGAGATCCCATGGACTGTCCTGCCACGCTCCTCTGCCCATGGGATTTAATAGGCAAGAATACTGGAGTGGGTTGTCATTTTCTTCTCTAGAGGATCTTCTTGAACCAGGGATCAAACCCACATCTCCTGCTTGGAAGGAGCCACCAGGGAAGCCTGAAAGCTAAAGCTCACTCCATTAAAAAGAATACATTTGAATCAGTTCTAATGAGGTGGATGAAACTGGAGCCTATTATACAGAGTGAAGTAAGCCAGAAGGAAAAACACCAATACAGTATACTAACGCATATATATGGAATTTAGAAAGATGGTAACAATAACCCTGTGTACGAGACAGCAAAAGAGACACTGATGTATAGAACAGTCTTATGGACTCTGTGGGAGAGGGAGAGGGTGGGAAGATTTGGGAGAATGGCTTTGAAACATGTAAAATATCATGTATGAAACGAGATGCCAGTCCAGGTTCGATGCATGATACTGGATGCTTGGGGCTAGTGCACTGGGACGACCCAGAGGGATGGTATGGGGAGGGAGGAGGGAGGAGGGTTCAGGATGGGGAACACATGTATACCTGTGGTGGACTCATTTTTATATTTGGCAAAACTAATACAATTATGTAAAGTTTAAAAATAAAATAAAATTTAAAAAATATATATAAAAAAATAAATACAAGTTTAAGGCTGTAATTAAAATATGACAGTATGGAGAAAGAGCAAATATGAGCCCGGGATTTACTCCTCTTCCAGATAAAGTGTCTCAGACCTGAATTGTAACATTTGAGGATTTGGTGTACAACATCCCCAGAACTAATCTGATTAGTAAAAGGAAAATAAACTCTCAAAAAAAAAAAAAAAAGAAAGAAAGAGAACCTGAATTAGCTCTCATAATCAAAGAAATTAAGTTCACAGTTATAAAAAAGAAGAAAGAAAATTCAAGGCCAAGATAGCTTCTCTGGAGAATTCCACTAACATTTAAGGAAGAAATAACAACAACCCTCACACACTCTTCCAGAAAACAGACGAGCGTATACTTCCCAACTCATTTTAGGAGACCTGTATTACTCTTGATACCAAAACCAGACAACAGTATCATCAGAAAACAAAGCTACTTTTCAATATTCCTCATAAACATAGAAATAATTTTAGCAAATTGAATCTAGCAATATATTAAAAAGATCATTACCAAGTGGAGTTTTTCCTGAAAATGCAGCAGAGTTGGTTCAATATTCAAAAAGCAATCAATATAATTCACTGTATCAACAGGCCAATAAAGAAAATTCATGTACAGCTCATCTCCATAGATGAAGAAACACATTTGGCAATATTCAACATAAGTTCTCAGCAAACCAACAGAAGAGGACTTTCTCAACTTGATAAAGAAAAACCTATGGCTATCATAATCTTAAATGGTTAAAGACTAAATCTCTTCTCTTTAAGATGGAGTCAAGAAAGATGTCTCACTCTTACCGCTCCTTTTAAAAGGCATGTTCTGCAGGGTGTTGAGTGTTTAGTGTGCACCCCGAGCAGAGTGGAACTGCCGACCTCCTTCCTTGGGAACTGCACTCAGCATCTCACTTCAAGCTATCATAGCTGAGCATCTCAGCTTTATCTTGATTTATTTTGTACAGCTGTTGGCAAGGTATGTCCTAATGTAACTGCTTTACTTTTATACACTTCAGCTTATGAAATGTCTCGGGAGGAATGCTCTACCTTCAGTGGAGAAACCTGGATGTGGTCAACTAATTTTTTTGGGGGTCAACTGATTTTTGACAAAGATGCCAAAACAATTCAAAAGAGGAAACAATAAGTGGACATTTATGTGCAAAAACAAAACAAAACAAAAACTATAACCTCACATTATGTACAAAAACCAACTTGAAATTGATCATAAAGTTAAAATGTAAAACCTAAACTATAAAACTTCCAAAGAAAATATAGCAGGAAAATCTTGAGTTAGGCCAGAAACCATAAATCATAAAAGAAAAAAGTTGATAACTGAACTTCATTATATTAAAATGCCGGCTCATCAAAAGGCACTGTTAAGAAAATGAAAAGACAAGTCAAACACTTGGAGAAAATATGTGCAAAACCCATTCCTGTAAAAGGGCTGCATCCTGAAATATAAGGAACTCTTACAAGTAAACATTAAGAAAAAAGCCAGAAAAGGGGCAAAAAGTGTGAACTAATATTTCATCAAATGATAGCCATGGATGGCAAATAAGCACATGAACAGATGCTCAACATATACTGAACTGCAAATGAAAACCACAATGAGGGACTACCTATTAAATGGCCAAACTGACAAAGTGCTAGTGAGGATATGAAGCTACTAGAAATCTTAGTGTTGGTGGGAACGCAAAATGGTAAAGCTACTTTGAAAAGCAGTCTGGTAGTTTTGTTAAAACTGACAAATTCTAATGGCAAAGACTAGAAACCTAAATATCTTATACTAGTGAAATTATACAACCCATTCACTGAGAGGCCAAAAATAAACTGAAACATCTATGACTTCAACAAGGATTTTCAACAAGGATTCCAAAGCTATTCAATGGAGAAAGAGCAGTCTCTTCAAGAAATGGTGCTGGGACAACCACATACTAAAGAACAAAGCTGGACCCCCCCTTATCTAACTTTATATGTACAAATTAACTCGAGGGGCTTCCCTGGTGGTCTGCCCAGTAGTCCCACTGCAGGGGACAGAGGTTCAATCCCCGGTCAGGGAACTAAGTCTACTAAGCCTGCAACTAGCCAGCACACTGCAACGAAGATAGCGTGTGTCGCAACCGAGACTCGATACAGCCCAATAACTTTAAAAAACAGGTCTTAAATATAAGACTATCAAATTATTAAAAGCAAGGGCTTCCCTGTTGGCTCAGATGGTAAAAAACCCACCTGCAATGTGGGAGACCTGGGTTTGATTCCTGGGTTGGGAAGATCCGCTGAGGAGGGCATGGTAACCCACTCCAGTATTCCTACCTGGAAAAGCCCATGGACAGAGGAGCCTGGTGGGCTACAGTCTATGGGGTCACAAAGAGTCAGACACGACTGAGTGACTAAGCACAGCACATTAGAAGCAAACATATAGATGTATTTCATGACCCTGGATTTGGAAGTAGATCCCTGTATTTGATACCAAAAGCACAAGCAACAAAAGAATAAGATAAACCAGACTTCATAAAAAGTGACAAAAGTTTGTGTGTCCAAGGGACATTAACAAGAATGTGAAAAGACAACTTCGAGAACAGGGGAGAATATTTAAAAATCGAATAAGGGTTTAATATCCAGGATTCAGAACAAACTCTTCAAACTCAGACACAAAAGACAACTCAATTTAAAAACGGGCAATGGAGGGACTTCCCTGGTGGTCCAGTGGTTAAGATTTCGCCTTCTAATGCAGGGGCTGTGGGTTCCATCCCCAGTCAGGGAGCTAAGATCGCACATGCCTCATGGCCAAAAACCAAAACCAGAAAGTAGAAGCAATACTGTAACAAATTCAATAAAGACTTTAAAAAAGAAAAAAAAAAAAAAAAGAGGGCGATGGACCTGAAATGACCTTTCTCCAAAGAAGATACAGAAACGGCTAATAAGTACTTGAAAAAGATAACCAACATCACTGGTCATTAATAGAATACAAATTTCAAAACCACGATGAGATACCACTTCACATCCACTACGATGGCCTTAAAGAAAAAAGAAAAGAGGGGTTGTGGAGAAACAGAACCCTCACGTGTTGTTGGCGGAATGTAAAATGGTACCGCCACTGCAGGAAACAAATGTGGCAGTGCCTTAAGAAGCTAAACATAACATTCGCATGGGATGCAGCCATTCTACTCCTACATACCCAAAAGAACCAAAAATAAATATTCAAATAAATACCTGTTCACAAATGTTCGTAACAACACTATGCCAGAAGGTCCATCAGCAAGTGAAGAGATAAACTGTGGTATATCCATACAATGGATTAGGATTCAGCCACAAAAAACATACGAAGTACTGATACATCCCATAAATGTAACTCAGATGAACCTTGAAAACATGCTTTATGAAAGACACAAAGAATCACATATTGTATGATTCCTTATATATGAAATATCTACCAGGCAAATCCATAGAGACAGAATGGATTAGTGATGGTCAAGCCAAGGGATGGGAGGAGCAGAGAATAGGCTCATTTTTAACAGCTATTGATGTTCTTCTGGGCAGATGGAAAACTTTTAGAGGCACTGGTTGCACACTGTAAGCATCACTGAATCACACACTTAAAAATGCATTGTTCTATCCAATGATTTATATATTTATAAAAAAGAGTAAAGCTATTATGTATTTTTTGTTGTTGACAACCAGTGCTTTTAATTACATTTTAAAACAGCATTCTGACCTCTGCCTATGGCTCAGTGGAGACTGAGAACCGTGAAGCAGCCAGGCTATTAGGTATTGACAGAAGATTACGAAAGTAAAATTTTAAGTTGAAAAGCTGTCGAGTATATACAGTAGGGGAGAATTTATAAATATGTACTTATTTACTTGGTTTTACATAACACAAATGAAATCTGTAATATTGCTTGCCGTCAGAGAGCAAGGTGAGTGGCTGGCGACAGGGTAGAAGCTGTTTTTTATATAAGCTTGTACCTATGTATTGCTGTACCCTTTGTATTTTGAACCATGTAAATGCATTAATATTAAAAAAAAACTAAGAGAAAAAGAAAGTTAACATGGAAAAGCAAAGTACAAAGCTAATCAAAACAATTTTGAAGATTAAGGGGAGATGGGACCTTCACTCTCCCAGATATTTAGACTTGTATAAGAGTAGACCACAAACCAAAGAATAGAGAAAAGTCCCCAAACACACTTACAGTATGAATACATACTATGTTTCATCTCTATGTACCAGACTGATATAAATAAATAAATATAAAAATTCACACAGGGTAACTAGTCTGTGAAAGATAGTGGAATAATCTTAGTTATCCCTATAGAAAAATAAAGTAGTAACTCCTACCTCACCCCAAAAATAAATTTCATGTGTACTTGAGACACAAAACACATTTTAAAGAAGAGAATCTTTATATCCTCTGGGCTGAGGAAAACTTCTTAAAGTGGATATGGAAAACACAAACTGTGAAAGTTTAATAAATTTAAAGTAAAAATTTCTAAATAGTAAAAGACATTATAGAGTAAAAAGACAATCTGAGGTCTGGCATCAGTTATTTGGTTGCAAATGACCAAAAATAAACGGTAGGATCCCGAATATTTAAAGTACTCTTACAAATCAAGAAAAAAGCACAAGATAAGGGATATAAATATGCACTTCATAAATGGCCTGTAACATAAAGAGATGCTTATCCTCACTGGTTATTAAGGACATGCAGTTAAACCACACATAAGGTTTTAGTTTTACCTCCATCCAATTGGTAAAATACCAAAATCTGACAATTGTCACTACAGATGTGGAACAAAGGCACCTTTGTATATTGCTTTTGGGAATGTAAATCGACACAATCATTTGAAGAATGATTCCACACCATCTAGAAATCCATACAGCTTAAGACTTAATTCTATTTCTTGATATATACACATGAAACTGTTGCATATGAGTACAGACAGACACATACAAGAACATTTATAGTAGTGGAAACCTGAGAACAATCCTAAAAATCCAAAAGCAGGAGAATGACTCCATGGTGTTATACAGTACCCACATGATTAATTACTCTCAGCATAGAGCTGTATGAAGCTGATCACTAAAAAAAAATGCAAATCAGAAAAAACTATTAAATGATATCATTTTATATAAAATCAAAAGCATTCTGCAAAAGCAAACTATTTTGGCAACCAAACCTTTTTGGCAACACACAATTATTATAAAAGTCATATGGAATGATAAACACCAAAATTAGAATAACGATTATCTTTGGGAGCAAGAAAGAGGAATGGTAATCAGGGAAGGTACACAGGGCTCAACTCTTTCATTCATGTTTTATTACTTTGGCAAGATCTGAAGCAAATAAGGTAAAAGGGCACATGTCACCAAAGGGGGTTGTGGGTACATGAGTGCTCATATTATGTTCTATACTTTAATGTACACTAGAATTGTATCATAATTGAAAATGAGAAAAAAAGATCGGAAGGAAAATTCCCAAATGATAACTATCATTTCCTAGTTGTAGGTTTAAAGTTTTACTCTTTTCCTCTATGCATACTGTCTAAATCTTCTATAATAAATGGGTATGGCTTTTATAATGGGGAAAAAAATCAATGAAAGTTATTTTAAAACTCACCTGATAAATTCAAGTCTGCTAACTGTCCACTAGAATCCATTTCCTTTTCCTAATAGCCACAGACAAGAGTGCCCAGCAAGAGACACTGTAGCTAGAGGAGGCCATGTAACTAACGGAAAATGATCCATGAAATAAGGGTTTTCCCCTTCAAATTAGACATGAGTCCCACCCCCCTGCCCTGATTGAATCAGGAATGTGATCCCTGCAAGCATGAGTCAACCATGCACACAAAAACAAGACTCAAGACCCTCACTCAGGATAATGGAGCAGTAACATTGTAAGAATCTGAGGCTCTGGGAATGCTGGAGCCCACCTGCCCTGCAACATTTGCCTTCTCTGGCCTGTTTGAGATCGCAAACTATCTTTCTTGAACTACTTTATTTTTGAGTCTCTGTTGTCCCAGATTAGCCAGTATTCTAATTAATAATGGCAGGAAAGACAACTTAAGGGTTGCACCTTCCATTTCTTCTCTTGAAGTTACCATTTAAGAACAAAGAACTGTCTTAGAAAGGCCATCTAAAAACATTAACAAATCAGTGGCTGAGTCTCCACCAATTAATCTAGAAATTAATGAAGTATTCCAATGTAAATCCCCAATAAGATTTTTTCATGAAATACAACCACCTAAAGATTAAATTCATATGGAAGAAAGGTACAAAAATAGCCAAGAAAAAGTATCAAAAGAACAGAGGAGATTTACCATGTATCAAAATGTATTTTAAAACTATAGTATAGTATTAGCACACAAATGGCCAAATAAATGGAACAGAATTTAGAAACAAACTCATATATATATGGAAATAACCAAAACAAAGGAAAAAACTCAATAAAACTGACAACATAGTTTATAACATCTACAGCCAGACACATACACACACAAAAAACACCATAAACAAAATTAACAAACCAGCAATACACTGAGAGAAAACACTTAGATATAATGTACGATCAGTATATAAACTGTATTTTTAAATGCTAATAAATCAATATAAAATTACCCAGCTGAAAATGGGTAAAGGACATAAACAGGCAATTTATAGAAGAGGAAATACATATAAGCAATAAAAATAGATGTTTAATCTTACTAGTTAACTGGGAAATACACAAAATTTCATCTTTCCCCCATCAGATTAACCAAAATTAAGTCTGATAAAAGAGAAAAAAGCAGTATTCTCATACATTACCAACCTTAGTGTACCAGGGGGGAAAGTAGTCAACCACTTGGAAGCACCATTGGTAGGGTCTATTAAAATTAAAAATGCACAGAATTTATCCAGCCAATTCCACTACTTGGAATCTACTCTTGAAAAAGTCATGCACATTTGCAGAGGACATATAAAAGAGTGTTCACTGGAACATCATTTATAATAAAAAGTTAGAAGTAACTGAAAAACGTTCACTAACAAACAACGGCCAGAGTCACTCCACAGCACACACGGCAGGTTGAGAGAACACGGGAGACCCACACTAACCAACAGGAAACTCTCCAAACACAACCTGAAAAAATAAGCTGCAAAGTGTAGACCTTTTGGAAACATGTTTACATTTCTGTTTTTGCCATTTTGCCATGTTCCCCCTTCAAAAAAGTCATGTTATCTGTCATATTAATGATCTTAGAAAAGGGTAAAAATTGTTGTTAATTGTACAGATGTGTCAGAAAGGTTTAAAAAAAATCAGCAACCGTAACCGAATTTGTACTTGCTCTTTTCAGAAACAGACAAGTCACCAGTTCACTGCAGGGTTGAACTGAGCCACCACACACAAGCTTTCATCACAAATGAGTAACTGCTGTTTATACTTTACCTACGTTTGGACTGCCTGAGTCCAAATGCCAATGTCAGTTCTGGAAATGTCATCCACTTAGTTTTCCGGTACAAAATTAAGTACCCTAATCAATTCACATCTTACAAGTGGCATGTCAACTAATAAAAATAGAGTCAGTGCCTCCATCTTTAATTATAAAACAAATCAGGTAACATAATAAGCATCTGAAAAATGTAATACACTCCAAGGTGTTGAAGTAATAATCAACTTGGTCTTAAAAAACTTTCAGTAAGAAAGCTGAAGAACCCTAGGCAAATGTATGGAGATGGAAGTCCAATATTGATTCAAAGACGTTTTTATGGTCAAGGCTCTGTAGCATGGTTTCCAAGATGTGCTCACGTATCAACAATTCTCTAACTGTTCCATGATCTGCCGGCATGGTAGCAACAAACTACATGGGGAAAAAAAAGCTGATAATCTCATTGAGCCTCTCGGAACTTCCCAAAGGGGAAAAAAATTTAATGTCCAAGTCTCCTGACATTTCAGTGGGGTCATTCTAAGAACAGTTTGTGGCATTTCACATCACACTGA
Organism: Bos taurus; assembly: GCF_002263795.3. Classification (NCBI taxonomy): domain Eukaryota; kingdom Metazoa; phylum Chordata; class Mammalia; order Artiodactyla; family Bovidae; genus Bos; species Bos taurus. The sequence goes on from NC_037343.1 coordinate 29,157,509, forward strand.
CTGTGGCATGCCTCACACTGCTGCTTCCCCAGGTGCTGCACCTCAGGAGACATTTTAAAGTAGCGTATTCCGTCTTCAAGGAATATGCTATACCAACAGTTTGACAGGGGAAATATAGTAAGTCATTTTAAATAAAAGTCAGTTGTCTTCCCTTCCATCAAGAAATCTGAGGATTCCCTAGTGGCTCAGATGGTGAAGATTCTGGAGGCAGTGCAGGAGACCTGGGTTCGATCTCTGGGATAGGATGCAACCTGCTCCAGTGTTCTTGCCTGGAGAAAACCACGGACAGAGAAGCCTCATGGGTTACAGTCCATGGAGTCACAAAGAGTCGGATACGACTAAGCAACTAACACTTTCACAAGCTACAGGACACTTTCAAAAAAAAAAAAAGTCTGAAAAACTGTTAACCTATTTTAACAAACTACGGTAATCCACAGCAGAAACAAAATAATCAGTCAACAATAGTTTGTTAAACTTTTTAAAACAGGCCATTTAAAACATTTCTTTTCCTCCTACCCAAATGATGAAATACAGAACTAATGCTTCAGAGAATAACTATATTAATGAAACATCAACAAGTTACAGATAAACATTTTAATTGATTAAATATATTATTTTCAAGATCTTTTGGAAATCGCACTTGTAATATTCTATTCAACAGCCAAAGGCAATAAAAAAAGTTTAAAACCAAAAATGTTCTGACATGAACATGTGACAGGAATTGCTGCTATGTGAAGTAACATACACTGCTCCCAGGAACAATATTTTTAGAGAATAATTCATCTTAACATGTGCAAGGACAAATCTGTAATCAAAGGCTGGAAGAAATATATATTAGTGCCTGCTTTTTAAAAGTTTATTTTACATTTTAAATACAGTATTTTCTCATTAAAAAAAAAAAAATGCCAGGAGGTGCCTAACCCCATGGTTTCTATACCATATACACGACAGCTGATGGACAATGTGGCAAACCTTCTGAGTGTAACAGAATGAACACCTATTAGCTGGGACTACTGAATCGAAATTAAAAAAACACAAATTAAGCACTGCTTAGGAGAAAATAATCCAGTTTCCGAATAACCAAGAGAACAGAGTTAGATATGTACAAAACCAGGTATTAAAAAACAGAAAAAAAATGCAGCACACAAAAAAACAAACAGCCCCTTATGTAGTGAACTGTATACACTGCAGCTAATCAATGGTAACAAACCCTCCTACAAGAAGTGATTTATGATCAAAAATTTTAAAAATCTAAGTATCTCAGTAACAACATATAATAACATTGTGTGTATAATGCCATCTTTGTAATTTTCTATCTATACCATCCTTCTGAAAACAAGAATCTCTAGACTAGTCAATCACTTACACAAATTTGAGGCAATTAATCCATATTTGTTTCCAGTAAGGAAAACAAAGATGTACCTCCTTCCATCAATGAAGACATAATACAGATTAAAGCTATATTTAAGCATGGCCATATGCATTTCCAATTCTTTCTATTAAGTAATTCCCAACTGGGATCATGTAGGATATGTGCCTAAGTAATATCAAATCAAAAGAAAATGGATTATCTCTGGCAGTGATTTCCATATTAGTGCAATGTTATTCACCATACACTGAATTATATTTAAATGACCTTATATATTTTAATTCAGTAGGTGTCAATTTGTTTACAAAATCCCTAACTATATGCTTGTGTAGAAAACAGTTTCAATTTGAGATGCTCTATAAAGCTAAATCAAGACAAAAATGAATTACTTTTTTGCTTTGCTACTGGTAGTATAAATACCAGATGAGGAGAAAAGGGCCAAGGGTTTGTGGAGGCTTGCTAAGATGGATGTTTTCAGTGTTTTATGTGTCTTGATACTTCAATTATCAACTAGGTTTGAACATTCTATATTAACATTATTCAGAAAATAATTATCTGTAACATAGCTCTGAACTAAACAGCCATACCCAAAGCAAAACAATCTGGGTCATTCAGAATAAGATCAAATTGAGGCAATTTCTTTTCTATTATAATCTGTGACATTGTAAGTTTCAAAAATGGTGACCTTCGATGAAAGTAAGATGTGCCTCATGTAGACTATCACGGGACTTCAAATCAGAGCGCACTGTAAAGTAACCATGGGCTCAGAACACACAGAGCAGGCAGCAGTGGACTGACCGTCAGCCAGGTGGGGTCAATGTTGAGCTGTTTTATTTTGGAGACTTTAAAAGATTTAACACGCAGCTCGGGTAACATCAGCATCCACTCATGACTCTGCTGGTCAGCACCGAAGGGCTGGATGAGTCTAAGGAATCCCTTTAACCCCAAAGTACTAATGCTCAAGAGTTTCAAGGAAATCCTGATTCCCAGCAAGAGTCCCAAACCATCAGACCAAAATCAATAGGGTAAACACTGACTGCAATGCTCCACGAAAGTCAAAGAAATTTCCAAATTAAATGCCATCTTCCGCTCAACCCTAGACTCCAGACTCTGTAACATCTTTATCTAGTATAATAGACTCTGTAGTAGACTGATTTTGACCTCCACAAAGAGTAGGAGTTGTCAAACTTGAGGAGGTAGACTCCTCTCCCTGGATATTGGTGGCTGCCGGCATACACCTCCTCATGACAGTCCCGCCGGTACACAGGCACAATCTCATCCAGCAGGGGCTTGTTGGCATTCTTTTTGGCCTTCTCTTCAGAACTGATGTTCTCTGTGAAAGAAAACAGAGACACGTCAGAGTGAAGAGATTCAGGAAAACCACACGTCTGCCGCAGGCATTTTAAACTCCAACCTTTGAGAAATTGCTCATTAGGAATTCTCTCAATCCATTCTACAACTTATGTGCATGTGAATGTGTATTGATTCCTTCTTGTATCTGAGCAGCTGCTATGTACCAAGCACAGCACTTTCTGGGCCCCGGGAGCCTAGCGGCAAGCATCTGGTGGCGGCAGCAATCAGCAGCCTTCCTCACTCTGTACTTGAACCACTGTTCCCCTTCCACATCCACTCAGTTCCTAACTCCTCCCAACAGGTAGGGCATCAGTCATCTGAGTAAGACCACAGAAAATGCTGCTGTGACCCTCTTCTTCCCAACAATATGGAAGTCCTCTCTTGTTTTAGGAATGGGGAGAAGGGAGCTTGAGGACTATTATTTTCTATTGATCTTAAGTACAAAGAGAGAGGATGTTATTTTGTTTTCTTAAATAAAATCAGAAAGACACAGAAAAGAGGTAGACATTCAGAGACACTCTGAAAATTCAATCACTTTCACTAGGTCTGTGTAACCCAGGGATGATCCCAGTGGCAAAAAATGGGCTTTGATTCTAGGTTTGCCCCAGGTTAATAGTTTTTTGAACTGTAATGGTATGAGGTTAGGAAAAAATACCTGTAGAAACCTGTAGGAATGAGAACTTATGAACCAGTTGAAAAGTCTTAGTTTAATATAGTAATATAAACAGCCTCAAGGAAAACTGTTGTTGTTTTTAGTCTCTTTTGAGACCCCATGGACTGTAGCCTGCCACGCTCCTCTGTCCGTGGGATTTCCCAGGCAGGACTACTGGAGTGGGTTGCCATTTTCTCCTCCAGGGGATCTTCCTGACCCAGGGTTGAACCTGCATCTCCTGCACTGACAGGCAGATTTGTTACTACTGAGCCACCAGGGAAGTCCCTCAAGGAAAACAGATCAAGGGAATATTCAGCATAGATTTTAAAAGACTTTCAGGTTTGCAACATGGCAGAATGAATTATAGGCACAAGAGTCAATTATGTGATGATTGTCAATGGCCACTATTAGGAATTTAAACCAGGAAGGTCTAAGAAACTCTCAGCTGAGAGGAGCTTAAGGAGACTTGTTACTACAATGCGGCATCCTGGATGGGATCCTGGAAGATTCAGAAAAACTAAGGAAATCTGAAGAAATATGGACTTTAGTTAATAATATATCAATACTGGTTCATTAGCTAAGATGAATATACCATGGGACAAGGTAAGATGTTAACAATAGGGAAAAACTGGGTTTCAGAACTCTTTGTACTATCTCTTGCCTATACTTCTGTAAATCTAAAGCTATTCTAAAATAAAAAGTTTATTCAACCATAGTAGATGACAAATAGGCCCAAATCAGATTTGTTTTATCATAGCAATACTACTTAAAATTAAATGTACTTCATTTGCAAATGAGAGATACAAGTCATTCTAAGTACACACTATTGCCCATAAGGATATCCATGAAATAAGATTATTGGGCCCATTAATTCAAAATCCAAATTTTGCTCAAAAATCTACAAAATTAAAGGTTATTAGAATAGATGAAAGATGCATCTTTCTTCAATCTAAGCAAAGACTTGGGACCTAGAAACAATCAAGTGGAGAATTACAGCAGAAGGATGGATTACCCATCATGTTTTCCTCAAACAAACTCTTCCGTCTTTCAAGACCTAATGGAGAAAAACTAAAACAATGAACAAAAGAACTGGACTTTGCTTCCATCTTAAACCAAGCTGAAAGGACCCCACATAAAACAAAATACACAATGTGGACAAGGCCTGGAGGCACAGCAGCCTCCATAGGGAGACACAGGGCAAATAAAACCATTCTGAGTTAAATCTTCACTGCTGTTACTTCTTTTTTTGGGGGGGTGGGGGGTGGGGGGTGGAGGTGGCTATGCCGTGTGGCTTGTGGGATTCTCAGTTCCCTGGCCAGGGACTGAACCTGGGCCATAGCAATGAAAGCCCAGATTCCTAACCACTAGGCCACCGAGGAACTCCCCTCACCGTTGTTGTATTATCAGTGCAGAGGCTTCAGTGGGTCAGTTTTAGTTGCAAATCTCGTTACAGGTGATCATGACAGGTAATGCCATTTTCCATTTGAGGCTATCATACATTAGTGCAAAGGTCAAAGACGTGTAGCTTCTCACCTTGAGTGAGGCACTGAACCCCAGCCATTTTGATCAGTGCTCTTCCCAACAGCAATAACACAATGATAATCAGCTGAGGGGTCAGACTATGAAGTATCCTGCTTTAAAAGCTCTCAAGCTTACAAACCAGGAGAAATAGATTACTTCAACCCACTTAATAGAGAATTCTCTTATTATTCACAAAGCTCTTTAAAAATACAGCAATTTGCATATACTAAAAACTTCCCTTCCCAAGTATGTGCAAGTCACCTAACTGTAATGAGTCCCCGTGTGCATCAGAAAGACTAGTAAAGGGCTTAGTTCCTGTCCTGATACTGCTGAGGGGCACCTGAGGCAACAGAAGTGGCACCTGCCCTGCAAACTCAGGTCTCTCTAGTTTTTTTTTTCCTCCCTACTTTGACATTTTTTTGGTCTGGTTCAGTCAGCAGTATTTACGTGCAGTGCTTTCCCTTGCTGGTGGTACTCAGAATAAAGATTGCTGAAAACTAAATGCTAGAAGAGAAAGCAGCTCCTAAACGACACTGGCCCATGTGTGTGTGTTGCCATACACGACCTGAAGGGGCTCAGAGTATCTTGGTGATATAACCGAATCACCAAGATTCAGCTTGTCTATCAAAAGCGGACTCAACTTTTAGCCTCCCTCCATGTGCCTTCAACAACTACCTCTTTATACTTATCCCAGTGTAGTCTCTGTGATTACCTACACTCTTCAATATGCAGTTCATTTGTAAGTCACCTGAAAGGTTAGTTATGGTCAAGAATTGAAGGTGCTTTCCCATTCTCCCAGCCAGGGCACTCCTTCCACATTACTCAATCAAGTCAACAAATATTTAAGTACTTATTAGGTGGATACAAAAGCCCTGTGTTCTAACTTTTCTGGATAATAACAAAATTAAAAAGACTACCTTCTCAATCAGTAAGCAATGCATTTTACAACCTACTTCCTAGACCAAGATAGTTTTTTTTTTGGCTACACAAGACATATGGGATCTTAGTTCCCCAACCAAGTATTCAACCTGTGCCCCTTGCCTTGGAAGCGTGGATCACCAGGGAAGTCCCAACATCAAGACAGCTGAGACTGTCACTGGAAACATTTGATTTTGTCTAGTTAGAGAAAATACATCTTAGACTAACAACCTAAAAAGCTGATATCAGAAATATAAATTCCAGAGTTGGCAGAATTTCTTGCTTGCTCTTTTATAATTTTTCAAAATGACCTTGCACATTTGGCTTTTCAACACACAAGGCGCAAAAGTATAACAGCATTCAGAAAGCAGTAAAATAAACTGTCAAACAGACTTCCCTGGCATTCATAAAAATTCAGGCCTCACTCAGGAGGCTAGCTTCTCTCACAATCTTTTTGGCCTAAGGTCCCACCACTGAAATGTCTGATCCCTGTCCAGGAAGTTGATCAGGAAGCATGAGGTTGGCTGACATCAGAACTGCTACCATTTCTGCCAATGCACAACCCAGCTACTGAATATGGACCAATGGCTCTACCTTCCTCCTCCTCGTCGTCATCGCTGGACTCACTGACATGCACGCTGACAGCAGTGTTCGGAGAGTCTGTCCATTCAAAATATACCCCAAACCCAATGTCATAATTGTCTGTAGCAAATTCCCAAAAGAGATATGATCCTTCTTCATGGGTGGGTACTCGAACAGTGACTACTTCTCCTCGGCCCACTGTGATCACGGAATCCGCATCCTGCCGAATCTTCTCTTTAAAGTCTTTGATCTGGGGTCGTGTCCACATGGATGGAGCTGCGATTACTGGAAGAGATTCTAAAGGCAACAGGAATTACAAAGGATAAAGAGGATGAGCCTTCACGTGTAGGCAGCAATCTGCATAGGACCACCTGCCCAGCCATGAGCAGGCACCAAGTGCAATCTGGTCTACCTTAGATTGAGGACTTTAAAAGCCTCCCCATGGAAGTCTCCCCCCAAATTCCTATATTTAATAACACCACAGGTATTCAGAGGTCAACATCCCATTTTAAGTAACAAATGCAAACCATATTCTTAAGAAGGATTTTTTTCCAGTACTCTAACTGCATATGGGCATGGAAGAATGACCTTGGAAACCTCCTAGCTGGAAAGAGGGAAACATTCAAACAAAGAGAGATCTGGACTTGAAATAAATTCATTTTTGGATGTGAACAAAGAAGGCAGGCTTTGACTTCAGACTGTCAGAAAAAAAAGTCTTGACTTTGGAGTAAACCAAAGCTCTAAGGGAGGGCTTACTCTAAGGAAACTCAGAATGGAACTGCTAGCAACTGAGGAAAATGGGTAATGTCTTGTTACTGAGAAATATCTATGTGCACTCAATAGGTTTTCCAGAGTTATTCAGAGCCTTTGACAAAAGATTTAACTCTTAATAGGAAAAAAAGGGGAAGAGAGGAATGAATCAAGGTATTTCAAGGTCTTCTCTGCAACTATTCTATTACTTGTTTTAAAAAGACAAGGAAACCAACTTTCTTATGAACCACACTACCACCATCTCTGATCAGTCACTGACATGGTCTCTTCTTCCTTCTTACTTGGGAACTGGTACTCTTGATTTGGACCTTTCAGCTTAAGTGTCCCTTCCCCAGGAAAACCTCTGGTGACCATAACTAGCTCCCATCTCCATATTATGTGCTTTCACACTGAAATGGACTTTTCTCTCCACACAGTACTTACCACAGCCACAATTTACATTGTATGTGTGTTATTTTGCTTCACCTCTGTAACCCAACACCCAGAAAATCTTGAACCCATTGTTGAATGAATGAGCTGCCTGTGAAAAGGTAAGTTAGACCTTTGAAAATCTAAATTATCTTACCGGTAACATGGTTCTTCTGTCTCAAAAAATATATTGTGAATATATGGTAAAAAGCCTACAAGTTTGCCCCCAGTGATCCTCACCGTGGGTATTCATGGCCTTGTAAAGTCACCACCCAAAATTCACCAGGAGCAACAGAATACAGCAGCAGTGCTGACGTATTACTTCCAAAGCTAGGGCATGAGGGACACTGCCACTCTTGCTTTGTTCTCCTTTGCATCATGTTCTCTGGAGGAAGACAGCCACTGTGTTGAGAACACTCCAGCAACCCTTTAGAGAGGCTCCATGGGGCAAGGAATTGAGGTCCTCCTGCATACGGCCAGCATGAACTTGCCAGTCATGTGAGGGAACCATTTTGGAAGCAGTCTCTAGTCCCAGTCAAGCCTTCACATGAGGCTTGACCTCGTAAGAGGTCAACATAACCTCATAAGAGACCAGAACCACCACCACTCAGTTAGTGTGTGTGTGCTAGTCTCAGTCGTGTCTGACTCTTTGCGACCCCATGGACTGTAGCCTGCCAGGCTCCTCTGTCCATGGGATTCTCCAGGCAGAAATACTGTAGTGGGCTGCCATTTCCTTCTCCAGGGAATCCTCCTGACCCAGGAATCAAACCCAAGTCTCCCATGGTAGACAGATTCTTTACTATTTGAGCTACCAGGGAAGCCCACCGCTCAGCTAAGCAGTTCTTCAATCCCTAATCCACAGAAACTGTGAGAGAGAATAAATGTTTATTATTTTAAGCTGCTAAACTTGGGCACAATGTGTTACACAGCAACAAACAACCAGTATATAAAATAAGACAACCCAAAGGTCCAAAGGACACCTCATGTGCTCTTCTGAACTATCCCAGGAGTCACCAGAAGCATCAGATTCAGATTAAAAAGAGTGAAAAAGCATTCAACTCTCACAAATATGTAACTGCTCTCGAAAGTTAATTAATCTGACTTTCTGACTTTTGCTTTTCACGAGTCTGAATTATAGTATCTGGATGGAAGTGCACATACAACCACCATACCTTTTGGTCCATTCTCCAGGGCTTCTTCGGCGGCTTCTGGTTTAGTCTCTTTTTCAGTGTTGTCAGTGTGGGTTTTGGCCTGTCCATTAACTGACATCATATCGCTTGGTGTAGTTGCATTCACTTTTGATGATGTAGGAGAGGAAGCCCCAGCTACTGCTACTTCCTGTTGTTTCTGTAATGCTGCCTATAAGTCAAGAAAAAGTGAAGACATGCTGACCAGGAGGCTAAAAATGGGGCATTTACCCTGAGATGCATTCTGGTCCCATCAGAATTTTTGCCTCATCAAGTAGCTCCAAGAAATTACTAATACACTTTATGAGTTTTTATCCTATCTATAATGAATATTAGTATAATAATATTCTGAGGACCACATTCTTGTGATCTAAGGATCACTAGAAAAACTAGGAAAAATTAAAGTAGGTAGAAATAATCATCCCAAATAAAATTATTATGGGTAAAAACTGAACATGGAAACATCTGTTCTTAAAACTGATAGAAAAAAAACTTAATAAAATCCAGATACATAAAATTTTCATCAGAAAAACTAAACCTGGTAGAAATAAATGGTAACAGAAGAAAATTCCCAAAGGGAGAAGCTGTAAATGGTGAAACCTGATAATGGCCCCAAATGTAATCAACAAATCAAATATGGACAAAAAAATTAATAATATATCTTTATACACATAAAAATTATCACAAACTAAAAACTGCTAATCAAGTAAAAAAAATACTGACCTAAAAATTAAATAGGCTTATAAAATGGAGTTTGAGGTCAAAATAATTTCTTTAAAAAAAAATGCATCACTTTACATAATTATGATTAAAGTATGTATTTTCATAAATGTAAAATTTAAAAGTCCTCTGAAAAATGGAAAATAAAAACAGCTTAAATCCAAAGGACAGCTACTTTAGGACATTCCTCGCATATTAAAATGAATAAATACTAGTATTAACATTACGAGAAATGCCTAAGTATTACTTACATAACTTTTGGGGAAACTTTAAATAAAATTAACTATAACAAACATATAGAAAAGTATACAAATCAAAAATGTACAGCTTGATCAATTTTCATTAGAGAAACATACACATAAAACCAACATCCAGATCAAGACATTTTCTGCATCCCAGAACCCTTCCTGGTGCCCCTTTCCAGAAAGTCCTTCAAGGGTAATGACAAAACTAACCTGTAAAATTACACGTTTGGTCTGCTTGTCTTTGAACTTTAATATAAATGAAATTGTATATTATATGCTCTTTTTTTGTGTCTGGCTTCTTTTACTCAAGATTTGTTTTGAGAGGTTTATCTATAAAGTCACAAGTATGTAACTGTATTTTGTTTGTTTGCACTGCAATAGAATATGCTATTGTGAAAATAGGAAATTTACCCAATCTATATTATGGCATTTAAGTAACTTTAAAATATTAAGTTATATAATAAGTGAGCATATATTTACAACAGTTTAAAGAAAATAGGAAAAAAAAGCCTGTATAATTTCATGGGTTAGGGATAATGATACATTTTGGCCTATCTGAATACAGATTTCATTTAATGAAATCATTACATTACTAATCATTTACAAATCAGTTGCTTAAGCAACAACACCTCTCTCTGCTGCTAGTGCTGGTTAGCAAAACACTTAAGATTTTAAAATATCTTCTTCCAAAGCCTAGATTCTCAGTAATTTCCACATCAGTTTTCTAAGAGTACCAGCTTTCAGAAAATAGGCATACAACCAAAACAAGTCAGCACACTCAGAATACTTCACTGCATGACAGGAAAGCCAAAAAAAAAAAAAAGGCAATTTCTGTTGATGATCAATTGGTCAGCTCAAATGGTCCCTCTTCACTTTAGGCTTTTGTTGAAACTCTCTAGCAGGATGAACACCTGCCTACCCTGTGATCCTACTGAATATGAGTATACATCTATTATATATAATAGATCACAATTTTTTATTTATATAATCTCTCTTCTATACTCCAGGAAGTTTTTAAAAGCACAGAAAGGCATAGGAACAATAAAACACTCATGTAACCACACCCCAAATTAACAAGTGTTCCCATTTTTTGTCATTCTGCTCAGTATTTATATAAAAATTAATACTTTATGGGGCTGAGGTTCCCTTTGTTCCTTCCCCAGTTCCTCTCATTCTCTCTTATCAGAGACAAGCAATCAATCTGATAAACTGAGTCTGATCACTGCAATCTAAATTATGGCTTTCCAATTCTATTTCAAAGATTTTTGGTTTTACCCTATTTGACTGACTTTGTTCTCACTAAATGATAGCAACCTGTAAGCAGGACAGTGTGTATGAACTAGCCTATTAAGAAATTATCTCAATACCCATTAAAGAAGAAGGAAAAGGGAGTGATATGCCAAAGTATAAACAGTCTCTGGAGGACAGAAATCCCTCAAAAATACCACTTGTTATCTTGTAACTCTGGTTTGACATCCTTTTCCTCTTCTCATGGATTATACAAAATCTGCAGTGCCTCTTAACTGCTTCACTGACGCTAAAGACTCAGGGGAAAACATATTTTAGGTAAGGATATGAATTTTCAAGAAATTTTAAAGAGCGTGGCAAAATAACAAAGATTACTTCACCTAACAAGAAATGTGGGGCAACTAAAACACAACACTTTTCCTTGTTTTAAATGTTAAGACATTTTATTAAATTTATAGAGAAACATAGTTTGTGTTTTGGTTTTTACTCTGGCCTCGCTGCCAAGGCAGGCGACTTGCGGGAATCTTTGTTTCCTGACTAGAGATGGAACCCAGGCCACTAGCAGTGAAAGCGCCGAGTTCTAACCACTGGACTACCAGGGAATTACCTCACAACACTTTTCTTCACTCAGGTATTTTGACAAGTAGTACCTGTTTTGTAACTGAAAATTAAATAAGAAAACTTCAAGTAAAACTTAAAGGTTAACTTTAAAGAGGCATTTTACGCCTCTGCAAGATGTAAAAAAATTAATGTAAAATCAGCTATCTTCCCTATGTATCAAATACTTACACAGAGTAACTATTTTCTTATTTCATTCCTCTGATAGTCCTGTGAGGTTAACAAGACTACTTAACAGGATTTCATATCCCATTCTTATTGGTTTGGAGAAAAGGCAGAAATATCAGAGCAATAAGTAACTAGACTGAGATCAAACAAGATAATGGCAAAACTAGGACAGCATCCAAGTGGTGTGTGACCTCCAGCGCTGTGTCCTTCCCCTCAACCACCTATTCCTGTGTGGAAGCAAGACTGCGGGGGCAGGAAGCCAAGGAGGACTACCGATGTGCTGCAGGCAGGCAGCGCAGCTACTGCACCCAACAAAAAGGGCAAGACGGACCCAACCAAGCTCTGCCTTAGGGACTGCGGGTCCTCCAATTAGAAGCTGGCCAGGACTATGACAGCAGTTGGCCTGAAGGCTGTCCTTGAACTAACACTAATCACCCAAGTCTCCATGGTCCTGGGACCACGTTTAGAGCTATGTCAAACTCACTGGGATAACACTAGGTCCATACAAATTCCAAATACACTTGTGACACAATAATAGAGGCCACATCATCTGTTGCTTCGAAATTATATACTTTCTTTCATAACTGCCACTGCAATGTTAAAAATCTGTTAATAAAGGTCACCTAAAAGTTATTTGATATCTGAGGGGCTAACTAATGCAAAAGTCATCAGCAACTGTTAAAAAAAGAACTTTCATTTCAATGAAACTAAAAACCCCTTCTAAGGCTGAATTTGGGTGTTAGCTATCGTACCTGTTGCTGTGCAAGCTGGACTTGATACAACTGCTGCATATACTGCTGATAGTGTTGCTCCTGCAACTGGCGGATGAGAATCTGCTGCTGTTCGTAGTTCCCTGGATACTGTTGGGCTGCATACTGCTGGAACTGCACGGCAGTCTGGGAGTTTAAAGCTGCCATTATCTGCTGCCTAAAAACATTAAAAAATATACACTAGTCTGACTACAGGAGATTGGCTGTTCATGACAAAATAAAATGTCTTTGTTATTTTGTTTTATAACGAATACCTCTTAAAAATGATTAAGGTAGTAATGTATACCAAGCAGCATGCGTCCAAGGTCCAGAGAAAGATTTAAGAAAATAAACTTGGCTTCTAATTTTTCTCCTAGGTTTTTCAAGGCCAACTTGAGATGGAAAAGGAGAATAATAAGCATCACGGTCACTGCCATCATCGTCATCACCATTTATCGTGCCCTTACAACGTGCCAGGCAGTTTTTTCAGGGTACTTCTATGTACCAACCCACCTAGTTCTCACAACCACCCTGTGAGGTGGGGTTTCACAAAGCAGGAAATGGAAGATTTCAGTGACTTGCCCAAGATGACACTGTGAGTAGACGCCAGAGCCAGGATTCAAGTCTAGGCAGTCTGGCTCCAGCCTATAGTTTTTGCTGTAAGAAAAGTGGATTGTCATTTATTACAGAGATGAGATATTTAACTGCTGGCCATGGTTTTTCTACATAAATATATGTAAAGTAGTAAAAGGCTGAATAATAGCTAAAAGATGTTACAGGTGGCTCTGGTAAATACAAATAAAGCCAGTGGAAATCTGAGCACCCTGGCATTTAATGTAAAGCCAGTCTTAACAGGAGCACTGAAGACAGTATCTGGGTACACTTGGTCTAGAGATACTGATTTCTGTGAACTAGTACTATTCCTTTTCCCCCATATATAGGAACCACGTGCTTAACTCAGTCACGTGACTAACAGTAATGCCCTCTAAACCATCTGTTAACAGGTAATAAGAAAGCTAAATCTCACAAAGTCCTAAACAGAACATGATACTGGGTCCAACCAGGGCACCCCTCTCCCCCAAAACAGAGCAGCATTCATAGCCTCTCTCGAAGGTAGACACAGACCCTGAATCAGTCTGAAGCTTTTCTAAGAAGTCTTCACAAACAATGGGGAGAAAACAAAGGACCTGCATGTTGTCTGGTTTAATCTACATGATATGCCACCTCTAGAACCGTGGGCCTTCTCTTTGTTTTATGGGCATTAATCCCTTCCTCCTCACTCCCACAGCTCCCTCTTGAACGAATCCCTTCTGAGACAGTGGCTCTCACAGCTCTTACTGAATAAGAAATGGGTTCAGCTCCCAGGTCCTGTTCTAGGGGACTAGGAATAGACATCTGACATAGGCTGAACCAAGAGATTCTCTGGCCTGGGAATTTTTAACTGGGTTTCTTGTACTCTAGCCAGTCTCTGTCAGATGCATGAAAAGAAAGACCACGTAAATCCAGCCCTGCATTTGGCAAAGCACAGTGACAATTCGTAGAGAAGAGGAAGAATGCATCAGAGACACAGCCGAGAGAATCAAGGACAGGAGATCATTATGGACCCAGAGACAGAGAGCAAGCTCCTCAGCTCCTCTTCTAGCGTCTGGGTTCTGGGAGCAAATCCCACGTCTTTCTTCTTTTTGCAACCAATGATGCTTAAGATGAGGCCCTCACCTTGGTAACACATCACTGGTACAAATGGCAATAGCTAATGCTGATCTACCTCCCAGTCGAACAAAACAGGGAAATATTCCAAGGCACACAAGGTGAACCGTCAAGTGCAGAGGTGTGGTGGCCCATCTCTCATTCTTAGACAATACCCAACAAGCGTACTTTTGCTGCTCCAGCCGAAGTCTCTCTTCTTCTAGCCGCCTCCTCTCCTCTTCCTCCCGTCTAAGCCTTTCTTCTTCTTCTCTCCTACGTTTCTCTTCCTCCTTTTGCAGACGTTCCCGTTCTTCCTCTTCACGCCGCCTTCGCTCCTCCTCCTCCTTCCTAAGAGGTAAAGGACAGAGAGAATGAACCCTAAACAAAGAATCCTATTTAAAAATAATTTAAGACTCTTTCCCAGTGAAGACTGACCCAGGTTTCTTGGAGAAACGTGATAATTTTATCACAATTTGAAATGAACATTTCCAAGAGGAGAAATTTATCATATGGAATCAATCTCTAACTATACAGATCACAACAAGAACAATGACTGCTACACGGTAAGAGAAAAAGGAGTCTATCAGTGAGGTACCACTTAAACCATTACAATACCTCGAAGGCTCCCGTCTAAGATATACTCACAGCATCACAAGCTTTTCCTTCATACTACCTGCTGTCGTTGTAAATAAATTTATGTGATAAATGTAGCAATGTATCTGCCTTACTCATTGAAGTACATGCTACATAAGGGCAGGGACTGCCTGTCTCACACAACTGTAGTCTCAGGGTTTATATGTTCATGTATAATTTCTGAAATTTAAAAAAAAAATTAAAGTTTTTAGTTTAAAAAAAGAAAAGAACAGTTGGACACCTGGGTGCAGCTAGATTTTTACCCAGCTCTCACCCACCCCTGCAACCCCTTTCTCAAGAGAGACAAGATGCACTAGGAACGAAAGCCACACAGGTCACAGAGGAGGAGTAAGACAGGGAGGCTGAAGACACGACGAAAGAGCAGACTTCCGAGGTCCTCAGAGAAGACACCGTTTCATGGTCCTGCCGTGAGAGTGTCTGGGTTGCCCCACTTACCTCCCCAAACTCCTGTAAGTGATTAACACACCTGAGTCACAACCAACCAAGACTCAAAATACAGTAGCAACACGACCTAATTTCAACATGTGACAGTACACAGGGCAAGATGTCCCAAAAGCCAAAGCGTAAGCTTCAGCACAGAGGAGGTCTTGTCTTAAATGCTTTAAAAGAATTAGACATGGACCTCATCTCATGACAAGAGTATATTTTTAAAAGGAAAAACACAGTTTTATACGTTCAGTAGTAACTTAAATATTCAATTTATCATTATAAAAGAACGTAAAAAGCAATGTATACTCCTTTCAAAGACACAGCTACACCTCACTGATCCAAAATCACTACACAATGGATTGCAGCACATAGATCAAGTCTCCAGTAAAGGAATCTCCTTCCATTCTAATAAGAAAACTTTTTCTTTGGATAACAACTATAGTCCTTTGGATAAATATTTTCTGGAAATATATGAGGATATGTTCTATTCTTTTTTTTTTTTTTCTCTAATTTTATTTTATTTTTAAACTTTACATAATTGTATTAGTTTTGCCAAATATCAAAATGTTCTATCCTTTTAAAGACAAACAAACTATACCCAATGCTCTGTCTATTGAAAACTCAGGAGTTATAACTCCAAACATAAATACAGTACATGTTATAATGCAGGGATAGTTTACTTTCACATTAAATGACCCCTGATGCCATATTTTTATAATTCTTACAATTATTTTTCGTGGTTTCTGTCTTTTCCTTCACTGTCAGGCTATTTTCCCTTCTGTTATTTCCAGGATAAGGTGGGAAATCAGGGAACCGACTGTTTCTAAAGTAAGTAAAACATATTTTGAGGGAAAATTAGCTTTATAGAATTTTTCTTTAAACGTAATTTAGTTTATCTAACTAACCATTCTGTCACTACAGATGCTGACTGCTAGCATTTTTTGCTTTTTGCTGTTGTTTCCATAGAATTACAATGAACATCCTCGAAAATGAAGTGAAACTGTTAGTTGCTCAGTCGTGTCCAACTCTCTGCAACCCCGTGGACTGTAGTCCACCAGGCTCCTCTGACCATGGGATTTTCCAGGCAAGACTACCGGAGGGGACTGCCATTTCCTTCTTCAAGGGAATCTTCCCAACCCAGGGATTGAACCCAAGTCTCCTGAACTGCAGGCAGAGTCTTCACCGTCTGAGCCACCAGGGAAGCCCTTGAAGGTAAGTCTCTGTAAACATATTCTGGTATTTCTGTAGAATGGGTTTAAGTGGGATTGCTAGGTAGCATTTGAACTTTTAATAAATTCTACAAATTGTCCCCTAAAAAGTTTGTAATTATTTGCAATTATTTGTAAATATTTATATTCACTACAAACAACAGTATATGAATATGTTCATTTCAGGATGTTCTCACAGTGACTGCTATAAAATGATATCTCATTTTTTTCTTTTAATCACGAATTTTTGGAACAATGTACTCACCATTTTATTCTATGACTTTCTGGCATTTTTCAGGAAACTTCATAATTTTACCTTTTCAAAATTTTGTCTTTTTCAGCAAAGAACTGTTTCAGATGCCTTTATAGCATTATTTTCATTATCTAGAAATTTCAGATTGTTCTTGAAAATAAAGTTTAACTATAATTCTGCTGAATTCACAATCATGACAGAAAATCCTATAAGCATAAACAGTGCATTCAATAGCACCCCCTGCAACCTCTGGAAGTAATTAATGAGCTACCTGGAAGCCACAGCCAATATGTAATGCCTAGATAAGGCATACCATGTAGCCTAGCTGATAACCATGATATAGAGTATGAATATTCTAGAAAAACAAGAGAGGCAGCAGCAAAGGGTGTGAGAGACCAGAGGGTAAGGAGGAGGGGTGGCTGAGCTTACTGTGTTTGCTCAGAAACTTAGTGCAGTAACACAAAAGGAATGCTGCCATGATGAATGTATAAAGGTATAGTCAGACGGAAGCAGTAAACCCTCAAAACTCATAATAAAAGCACCTGCTCACATCAGAAAGTTTTGAGCAACTGCCATAAAAAGCGGGGATCCAATGGATGTTAAGATAGCTGACTGAGAACAGACACTCCATAAAGCAAGCGCATCAGGATACTATGCAGCAGATAGGCTGCACAAGGATCTAGTATTCTGTGCTGTCAAACTTCACCTTTTTTTTTCTTGCTCTTCCTTCTCTATTTTGTGGGATGCAACATATGTGGAAAAGAGATGGCAACACCTATTCAGGAGCTTGACGAACTCTACCATGGCATCCTCTTTAGACATGTTTCCCAGGGCTGCCCATTCTCTCCTGTAAAGAACAACAAGAAAGTTACTTGCTACTCTTAAAAGAGTAAAAAATTTGATTTCATTTAAACCTAAATATAAACAAGTCTCAATTATAACTAAAATGAAGAATGACTCGACTATACAGATTCAAAACTTCAACACGTATGGACTGGTTTACTAAACTAAATAGCCTACGTACAAACCAAACTTACACCATAATTTAACTGCATTGCTGATAATTTCCATAACCAGTAAAAGGGTATCAAAGTTCTACTTTTCTTATAGTTAGCCTTAATTGAATAAAATGCTTAATATATTCTTTCCTGTCACAACTCTGTACGTGTCCCAACAAGGGAATCAACTACTATACTGTAAATTGCTGTTGTAATATTATTTTGGAAGAATCAAATGAAGCTGTTTTATGTTCATAATCAGATGAGTAAACATCTTTCACAATATTTAGCCCCAAACATCTCCAAACCAAAAACAGATAAACATCTGACGACTCCAGAAGCTGCAAGCAAAAATGTTTGCTTAGCTCTTATTCTAAAGCTAATGAGCCAGCTATTTACATCTGAACCAATTCACTCCGTATCCTTCTCTCCACTCCAATATTCTTGCCTGGAGAATTCCACCGACAGAGGAGCCTGGGGGGCTACAGGATCATAAAGAGTCGCAACTTAGCACGCACTCACTCATTAAATTCATTACACAATAAAACACTGTTACCTCCTGTCATTCCCCAACACATCAAAGAATCCAACCTCAGGACAAGTGTCTGGATTATATGGGCCCATAAGAACCTGCTTATGCAGTGCCACAAGTTTCAGTTTTTCTTCATAAGTTGGATGAAATGCTTTGCCATCTTTTTCTGTAACAAAAATAAACACAAAAACAATTAGCACTGGCAAAATATAACATTTTCAGCACTGTATGTTGAAATTCTGGTATAAGGTATATCACAAATTACCTGTGAAATTTACATTGCCTATAAAAACCACTGTAGGAAGATTTTTATTTCAAGTACTAAATTTTAATAATCAAAGCCAAGATAAAAAAACTTCATGCTGAGTTAATTTTTTAAAATAAAGTTAAATACTAATATTTATGTTAAAATTACTACAAAGAGTAAATCAATTAAAAAACAACTACTAAAGAGAAACCAATGTCAAGCAACAGTAAGGCACACACACACACTAGTGCACCACTTAACATCTTTTTCAAATATTAAAAATGTTCAGCAATCGTTTAAAATAAGTTCAAAAATTTCTATATCAAGCATTTTAAATGAGAGATATATGCATAGGAGATTACATATTATTTGAAAGGCTATATTCAAAATGTATCCATCCCACTGAAACAGTACGATGCAGTGGAAAGGACTTTGGAATCAGACATCTCAGACAATGGCACCCCACTCCAGTACTCTTGCCTGGAAAATCCCATGGACGGAAGAGCCTGGTGGGCTGCAGTCCATGGGATCGCAAAGAGTCGGACACTACTGAGCGACTTTACTTTCACCTTTCACTTTCATGCATTGGGGAAGGAAATGGCAACCCACTCCAGTGTTCTTGCCTGGAGAATCCCAGGGATGGGGGAAGCCTGGTGGGCTGCCATCTATGGGGTCACACAGAGTCGGACACAACTGAAGCGACTTAGCAGCAGCAGCTATAGGACCATTTAAACTCTTAGTCTGTTTATCAATAAAGAGTCTTTTCTACTTCAGAGGTAACAGGACAGTATTAATGGTAATAACTGTTGGATCTTTCCTCTGCTCTGGCAGGTTGCCAATGGGCAATTACAGTGAAGCCAGTATGACCCACAGAGACTTAACTACCACTGGGAACACTTAAAAGCATATGAAACTGGGTGCTGACAAAATAGGAAATCCTACTTCTTTGATGAATGGAGTGTTCGTTACTGGTTGGTTCTAATGATAAGAGACTACCACATTTTAAAACAAAAAAGGAGATTAAAAGTAGTGTCTATTGGCTACAAATTTTATCCATGTACAGAGCAGTCACCAAAAGAAAATTACTCATGATAAGAGAAGAATATGGTTTAACGAATAGTTCATATCCTGTCCAAGGAATCGTAACAGGAGGAAAAAAAAAAAATACAAGCATCACAAGACACTCAATTTCACTAGTCAAGGAAATGGAAACCAAAACCATTAGATACTCAGGATGCTGTCTACCACCAGATAGGTCAAAAAAGTTAGGTCATCAAGAGTTGGTAAGAACAGGACAAACAGGTATCCATTCTCAATACACTAATGTTGAAAGTATAAATTGTTAGTTATCTTAAAGGGGAATGAGGCAATATATTCCAAAATTGTAAATATAGATGCCCTATGGTCCAGTAATTCCAATTCTCATCATCTACTCTTGATAAGCATTCCCAAATACCCAGAAGGAGGTGGACACAGAAGTATTTTCATTGCAGCACTCTTTTCTTATTACTGTAAACAACTTAAAAGTTCATCAATAAGGAAACAGCTAAATAATGTGGCACAGTCTATGGAATAAATGAAGTAAGT
The DNA here is from genome assembly GCF_002263795.3 of Bos taurus. Classification (NCBI taxonomy): domain Eukaryota; kingdom Metazoa; phylum Chordata; class Mammalia; order Artiodactyla; family Bovidae; genus Bos; species Bos taurus. The sequence continues at coordinate 29,177,612 of NC_037343.1, forward strand.
AAAGGAAATAGCTTTACTTATGTTAAAATTACTACAAAGAGTAAACCAATTAAAAAAAAATTACTAAAGAGAAACCAATGTCAAGCAACAGTAAGGCACACACAAACTAGTACACCACTTAACATCTTTTTCAAATATTAAAAATGTTCAGCAATCGTTTTTTAAAATAAGTTCAAAAATTTTTTATATCGAGCATTTTTAATAAGAGATATATGCATAGGAGATTACATATAATTTGAAAGGCTGGCAACCCACTCCAGTATTCTTGCCTAGAGAAATCCAGGATAGAGGAGCCTGGTGGGCTAGAGTCTGTGGGGCCGCAGAGTCAGACACAACTTAGTGATTGAGCACAAAGGAAATACAGTTAAATGAAAAAAGCAAGCTGCAGAAAATTATATACAATCATACAGCACAAAATATATTATCTTCAGTTCTAAGTACTCCCCCAACCTACACTTTAACATCTCTAAAATCACATTAGTTTTTACATCTATTGTATTTTATAGTTGTAACTGGCAGTTTTTCTTTCTTTACAGTACATAATAGTAAGTCTTAGAATTGATGAAATACAGCATGTAGCACACTCACATATATATTCTATGGGTACATTTACATGCATGTAAATGCAAAGAAAAAGATCTAGATAGAGTCACACTAAAAAGATGAGAATGAGAAAGTGGGAGAGGGCTAAGATGAGGAGTAGTGATCAGAGACCTTAAAACTAGAAATATTTTAATCTTTCAAAGGAAAATACTCAGAAGAACAAACCAAACTGTTAAAGACAGTGGGGACTGAAAAGAATTATGTCTATGTTCAGTTCAGTTCAGTCGCTCAGTCGTGTCCGACTCTTTGCGACCCCATGAATGGCAGCACGCCAGGCTTCCCTGTCCATCACCAACGCCCGGAGTTCACCCATACTCACGTCCATCGAGTCAGTGATGCCATCCAGCCATCTCATCCTCTGTCGTCCCCTTCTCCTCCTTCCCCCAATCCCTACCAGCATCAGAGTCTTTTCCAATGAGTCAACTCTTCGCATGAAGTGGCCAAAGTACTAGAGTTTCAGCTTTAGCATCATTCCTTCCAAAGAACACCCAGGACTGATCTCCTTTAGAATGGACTGGTTGTACTTCTATATAATTACACATACATATACTTCAATCTGAATTTTTTTCAATAAGAACTCATCAATACTTGAAAAAAGACAAAACTGTGGCACTGACCTTATCTATATTTAATAAAAATTGTAACAACTCAGAAACCTGTGGACCTGCCATCTGTCTTTGTTACTGAGCACACAGTATCACTAAACAATTAGCACCAGAAGTAGGCACTTCCTCTAAAGCTTTTAGAAAAGGATTATGCAAAGGTCTATATATACCAACTAAAAGGCAGTTCCCATTTTAAAATCTAACTCTTAGAAGTCTGTTTCAATTATGAACACTATAAGACCTTTTGTATATTCATTCATTCAACTTAGTAAATATTTATTGAGCCCTTGCATACAAATCATAGGAAATAGAAATAGATGGGAAATAGATGGGGAAACAGTGGAAACAGTGTCAGACTTTATTTTGGGGGGCTCCAAAATCACTGCAGATGGTGACTTCGGCCATGAAATTAAAAGACACTTACTCCTTGGAAGGGAAATTATGACCAACCTAGATAGCATATTCAAAAGCAGAGACATTACTTTGCCAACAAAGGTCCATCTAGTCAAGGCTATGGTTTTTCCAGTAGTCATGTATGGATGTGAGAGTTGGGCTGTGAAGAAAGCTGAGCGCCGAAGAATTGATGCTTTTGAGGTGTGGTGTTGGAGAAGACTCTTGAGAGTCCCTTGGACTGCAAGGAGATCCAACCAGTCCATTCTGAAGGAGATCAGCCCTGGGATTTCTTTGGAAGGAATGATGCTAAAGCTGAAACTCCAATACTTTGGCCACCTCATGTGAAGAGTTGACTCATTGGAAAAGACCCTGATGCTGGGAGGGGTTGGGGGCAGGAGGAGAAAGGGATGACAGAGGATGACATGTATGGATGGAATCACCGACTTGATGGACGTGAATCTGAGTGAACTCCGGGCGTTGGTGATGGACAGGGTGGCCTGGCTTGCTGCGATTAACGGGGTCGCAAAGAGTTGGACACGACTGAGCGACTGAACTGAACTGACTGAGACACCAGGATTCATCAGCCTCCTGGAGTTTACAAACCACTGAGCTCAATTAAAAATGTGTAACTTGGCAATCCAGTATATAATTGTGTCTAGGTGTATTATTTCAGGTATAAATACACTGCAAACAAATTATTAAAAATTATACTGAGATAAACAATTATTTTAGTGTTTAGGAAAAAATGTCAGAAAGGTAATAACATGACTTGTTTCAACTGTTTAGGTTGGACCAATTTATTGGTTTAATTTCAACGTAATATATAATAAAAATTGAGCAAAACAGATGAGTTTAGAAAACCAAAATACATCTTTACATTATCTCTCATGTAAAAACCAACAAGTCTAATAAATTCTTTTCTAAATACTGCCTTGAAAAATTATCTTAAAAACGGTGTTACACCTGTTAACTGCTGCGTTATTTAAAATCTAATTATTCAACAATAACACAATACTTAAATTACAGTAATCTGCTGAATAGATTATACAGCTATTTAAAATGACAATATAAGGGCTATATATCATTTCAGAGAATACTTATGATGTATTAATGAAAACTAGCAGCATAAAAACAGATACTAAAAAATAATTTTATGTTTACAACTATGTAAAAATGGGTGATTACACATATACATCTTTCTTTTTAACAAAATTAGCCTGCCAGAACTCTGTATTCTAAGATAACAGTGTTAAAAAAATGTGAAATAGTGGCAACTTTTTACCAAAAAGTCTTTTTCAATTTTCAAGATGCTTATAAGCTTCTTCTAGCATCTACCTTAATTTTGTACATATTAGTCACCAAAAGTTTTCTTATGCTAATTACGCCTCAGAGAAACATAGCCCAGACAACTTTCTTCTCACATTCCCCAAAAGTGATGATTTGAAAAACAGCTCCAACCTTGATCTTAGCTTATGAGATGAAAGATAAACCAAACAGGTGCCAACTTAACTGTTCATGTTATCTTGAGCCTTATAAAAGAAAAATATGCTGCTGGTGAGTCGAGATAAAAAAAGAAGATACAGTGAGCCTGAGAAACAGTAAGGGTAGACAGCATACCCTCAAGGGTAGACTCTCTGCTTTGTTCCATCAGGATCCCTGAGATTTTGTTTTTCCTTTAAAAAAAAAAACAAACAAACACCTAAATTCTATTAAAGTGGTTGCTTTGACCCCTTCAATAAAGATAAAGATAAAAATCAATAAAGATAACATCAAATGGAAACTTTATTCACTGGAAGACCACTTTTCTGATCAGTCATGTAATATAGCAATTTTCAAATACACACACGAATCATTTGCTTCAGGGAGATGATCTGAAGCTAACAGATAAGACCAGTGGGTATGAAAAAAAGTATTTTAGGGCTTTCCTGGTGGCTTAGTGGTAAAGAATCTGCCCGCCAATGCAGGAGACATGGGTCCAATTCCTGATCTGGGAAGATCCCAAACGCTGCAAAGCAACTGAGTGAGTGTGCCCCAACTATTAAAGCCCATGCTCTAGAGCCCAGGAGCCACAACTACTGAAGCCCACGTGCCCTAGGCCCCCTGCTCTGCAACAACAGAAGCCACTGCAATGAGAAACAGCAACTAGAGAGTAGCTCTTGCTCTCCATAAATAGAGAAAAGCAACGCAGACCCAGCACAGCCAAAAATAAAATCAAAATTAAAAGTACATATTTTTTAAAAAGATGACTACTATAAAGTTACTTTAATGGAGAGAGGGTCCATTTCTTACCATAAATCTGCTCCTTTACTTCAAGTATTCGGCAGTGCAAACTAGCAGAGGGTGAGTCAACAAGGAAACTGTACCCATTTTTCAGCAGGTGTTAGTCTAACCGTGACCCTAAAAGATGACTCATCAACAGAGGGAGGGGGGGTTTCAGGATATTTAGATGTCATTTTAATATCTGCCCTTTATATGCCAGACAGGAGTAAGAATATACTGCCAATCCATAAAGGATTTTTCAAAAAAGGAATATGTTTTTAAGTGTAAGTTCTGGTCAAGCACTCAAATTTGCTCACCACCATGAAAGCCAGTGCTAAGCACAAGCTTTGTTAATAGACACTCACCACAGCAAAACCATGCCCAAGAAATCTCTCTAAAGAAGAAACTGACTGTAAAGGTCAATCTTTGTGAGAATAAAACAGTACATCCATTCTTATGAATTTTACTGGCATTTCCACAGAATCTTTATACATTTGCTAATTTTTCTTTTTCCCCCCTCTTATTTGATTCTCTGAAATGACAAACAAAATTGATAAACCTTTAGCTAGACTCATCAAGAAAAAAAGGGAGAGAACTCAAATCAATAACATTAGAAATGAAAAAGGAGAAGTTACAACTGACTCCACAGAAATACCAAGGATCCTAAGAGACTACTATAAGCAACTATATGAGCGATAAGGGATTAGTCTCCAAAATTTACAAAGTTGCTTCAGTCGTGTCCAACTCTTAAGAGACCCTATGGACTGTATCCTGCCAGGCTCCTCTGCCCATGGGATGCTCCAGGCAAAAGTACTGGAGTGGGCTGCCATGCCCTTCTCCAGGGGATCTTCCTTACCCAGGGCTCAAACCTGTGTTTCCTATTGCTCCTGCATTGCAGGCACATTCTTTTCTTTTTTTTTTTTTTAATGCTAAGCCACCAGGGAAGCCCAGCCATGGGGGAAACATACCAAAAGTTAACACTTATTCCTAAGAGATCGGATTACAGATTTTTTTTTCCTTCTCTCACTTTTATTTTCTGATTTCCAATATGCATATGTACTTTTATATCAAATACACATATGCTTTCTTCCTTTTATAGCAAACATTTTTAAAAAGTGAAGGGAACTTAACCTTTCAGCCTTTAGGATGAGAGTAACAGAGCATTTATTTTCTCCTGAGAACTACACAAAACCCAGGAGGATAAACCAAGGATCCCAACCACCTTTAGTATAGGACAACCCACATCATGTTGACATTCTAAACCTCAAAGAGTACAGAAAGTGAACCCCCCCAGATCAGTATCATTAGGCAGACTATTATAGTGTTACAAAAAAATTACTTCTCTTTCACTCTTCAGATGGCTCGAGTTCGCACACTAGGAGGGTTTATTTAGTTTTTCTACATTAGATGAAAATAATTTTCTCTTGAATTACTTTTTAACTATATTTTATTATTACTTTTATTTTAAATTTGTCTGTGCCCTCAGGCTTGTGAGATCTTAGTTCCCTGACCAGTGAAAACGCCACATCCTAACCATTGGACCACCAGGGAATTCTCTTTCCTAAATTATTTTTGGTTCCAAAGGCATTAAACATAGCAGAAAAGAAGTTACTACCGTAACTGCATAGACAGAAAAAGTCTTGCTGAAACTCAAAAATCTTTATAGTCAGGGCCACAGTCCTACAGGAAAGCTCTTCAGTCCTGCCATTAAGGAAGAGAGCCATTTCCCTTGGTCCCTGCATTTATAGAGTCAATCCAATCAATTTGGAAAACCGTCTTCTATGGCAACCAAAAAGACAAATATAAATTATGCTGGAAAGAAGTTGCAGAGCTATTGTTCAGATGCAAGCGTGTGAAAACACACCAATGAAAAGCAGAAAATGACTACTTCTACTACCTGGAGAAGCTGAGTACAAAGCTGGCCATTTTCAATCAAATGGACTAAAAGGGATCACGTGTTAGCATCTGTCCAGTGATAATTATATTAAAAAAAGTTTATTTTCAATAAGATTGAAGACCAAAAGTCAGGTTAAAAATCTATTTTACCTAAAGGATACAGACTAAAGCAGGGATTGGCAGACTAGACCAACTCTGCCCACAGTTGTTTAAATTCATTTATCTTTAACTTTTTCCCACTGGTTTGGGTAACATCCGCTTTAACTAGTAGTAAGTCATACTCAGCCATCGTTCTCCCCGCCCCCCCCGCACAACTGTTTTTTTAAGACCTGTGAGCTAAGAATTTTTTTAATCTTTTAAAAACAAGCAGAAACAGACAAACAAAAAACAAAGAATATGAAGACAGACCACATACGGTCCTTAAGGTCTAAAATATTTATATCTAACCCTTTACTGAAAATCCGTTATGACTATACAGTAGAAGTAAGAAACAGATTGAAGGGACTAGATCTGATAGACAAGACTGCCTGATAAACTATGGATGGAGGTTTGTGGCATTGTACAAGAGACAGGAATCAAGACCACCCCCAAGAAAAAGAGATGCAAAAAAGCAAAATGCCTGTCTGAGGAGGCCTTACAAATAGCTGTGAAAAGAAAGGAAGGGAAAAACAAAGGAGAAAAGGAAAGATATACCCATTTGAATGCAGAGTTCCAAAGAACAGCAAGGAGAGATAAGAAAGCCTTCCTCGGCGATCAAAGCAAAGAAATAGAGGAAAACAATAGAATGGGAAAGACTAGAGATGGCCTCAAGAAAATTAGAGATTCCAATGGAACATTTCATGCAAGATCAGATCAGATTAGATCAGTCGCTCAGTCACGTCTGACTCTTTGCGACCCCAAGAATCGCAGCATGCCAGGCCTCCCTGTCCATCACCAACTCCCGGACTTCACTCAGACTCACATCCATCGAGTCAGTGATGCCATCCAGCCATCTCATCCTCTGTTGTCCCCTTCTCCTCCTGCCCCCAATCCCTCCCAGCATCAGAGTCTTTTCCAATGAGTCAACTCTTCGCATGAGGTGGCCAAAGTATTGGAGTTTCAGCTTTAGCATCATTCCTTCCAAAGAAATCCCAGGGCTGATCTCCTTCAGAATGGACTGGTTGGATCTCCTTGCAGTCCAAGGGACTCTCAAGAGTCTTCTCCAACACCACAGTTCAAAAACATCAATTCTTCGGCACTCAGCCTTCTTCACAGTCCAACTCTCACATCCATACATGACCACAGGAAAAACCATAGCCTTGACTAGACGAACCTTTGTTGGCAAAGTAATGTCTCTGCTTTTGAATATGCTATCTAGGTTGGTCATAACTTTCCTTCCAAGGAGTAAGCGTCTTTTAATTTCATGGCTGCAGTCACCATCTGCAGTGATTTTGGAGCCCAGAAAAAGTCTGACCTGCATACAAATTTCTCAAGAGGCAGATCAGGCGGTCTGGTATTCCCATCTCTTTCAGAATTTTCCAGTTTATTGTGATCCACACAGTCAAAGGCTAATGGGCTCAATAAAGGACAGAAATGGTAGGGACCTAACAGAAGCAGAAGATATTAAGAAGAGGTGGCAAGAATACACAGAAAAACTGTACAAAAAAGATCTTCACGACCCAGATAATCATGATGGTGTGATCACTGACCTAGAGCCAGACATCCTGGAATGTGAAGTCAAGTGGGCCTTAGAAAGCATCACTACAAACAAAGCTAGTGGAGGTGATGGAATTCCAGTTGAGCTCTTCCAAATCCTGAAAGATGATGCTGTGAAAGTGCTGTACTCAGTATGCCAGCAAATTTGGAAAACTCAGCAGTGGCCACAGGACTGGAAAAGGTCAGGTTTCATTCCAATCCCAAAGAAAGGCAATGCCAAAGAATGCTCAAACTACCGCACAATTGCACTCATCTCACACGCTAGTAAAGTAATGCTTAAAATTCTCCAAGCCAGGCTTCAGCAATATGTGAACTGTGAACTTTCAGATGTTCAAGCTGGTTTTAGAAAAGGCAGAGGAACCAGAGACCAAATTGCCAACATCCGCTGGATCATGGAAAAAGCAAGAGAGTTCCAGAAAAACATCTGTTTCTGCTTTATTGACTATACCAAAGCCTTTGACTGTGTGGATCACAATAAACTGTGGAAAATTATGAAAGATGTGGGAATACCAGACCACCTGACCTGCCTGTTTGGAAACCTGTATGCAGGTCAGGAAGCAACAGTTAGAACTGGACATGGAACAACAGACTGGTTCCAAATAGGAAAAGGAGTACGTCAAGGCTGTATATTGTCACCCTGCTTATTTAACTTCTATGCATCATGAGAAACACTGGGCTGGAGGAAGCACAAGCTGGAATCAAGATTGCCAGGAGAAATATCAATAACCTCAGATATGCAGATGACACCACCCTTATGGCAGAAAGTGAAGAAGAACTAAAGAGCCTCTTGATGAAAGTGAAAGAGGAGAGCGAAAAAGTTGGCTTAAAGCTCAACATTCAGAAAACTAAGATCATGGCATGTGGTCCCATCACTTCATGGCAGATAGATGGGGAAACAGTGGAAAAGTGGCTAACTTCATTTTTCTGGGCTCCAAAATCACTGCAGATGGTGACTGCAGCAATGAAATTAAAAGATGCTCACTCCTTGGAAGGAAAGTTAAGACCAACCTAGATAGCATATTCAAAAGCAGAGACATCACTTTGTCAACAAAGGTCTGTCTAGTCAAGGCTATGGTTTTTCCAGTGGTCATGTATGGATGTGAGTTGGACTATTAAGAAAGCTGAGCGCCGAAGAATTCATGCTTTTGAGGTGTGGTGTTGGAGAAGACTCTTGAAGAGTGCCTTGGACTGCAAGGAGATCCAATCAGTCCATTCTAAAGGAGATCAGTCCTGGGTGTTCACTGGAAGGGCTGATGTTGAAGCTGCAACTCCAGTACTTTGGCCACCTGATGTGAAGAGCTGACTCATTGGACAAGACCCTGATGCTGGGAAAGATTAAGGGCAGGAGGAGAAGGGGATGACAGAGAATGAGATGGTTGGATGGCATCATTGACTCGATGGACATGGGTTTGGGTGGACTCCAGGAGTTGGTGGTGGGACAGGGACAGGGAGGCCTGGCGTGCTGTGGTTCATGGGGTTGCAAAGAGTCAGACACGACTGAGCCACTAAACTGAACTGGACTGACTTACTGAAAATGTTTGCTGACCCTGGACTAAGGGAAGAAATGCAAAAGCCAAACTAACTTCAATATTTTAAATACTGAATTAAAAAAATTCAAATAAAGGATAGAAAACATATAGTTAAACTTCCACGCCAGTATTCTTGCCTAGGAAATCCCATAGACAAAGTCTAAGCCTGGTGGGTGACAGTCCATGGAGTTGCAAAGAGTCGGACACAACTTAGCAACTGAGCACAAACTTCTGTTAAACCTGGTGAACTGAATATACACAATTACATCTGATCCTCAACGATACTCCACTAAAAGGAATAAGGAAGCTAATTTAGAGAACACTGAAAAGGCTCAGGAATTGAAGATACCAGGTTCATTAAAAGTTGGAGTCTAGATAAAAATAGGGATTTGGGCTTAAAAACTATCTAAAGAGCACGTACCCTTACCTACCCAACCCCAAGCAGACAGATGGCTACCTTTCCCCTACTTTAGTAGAGGCAATATATACCGAGAACACAAATCACATATACTCAGGTGGGAGGACATTAGCCTAAGACTAAGCTGCAGGACTGAAAAGAGAAATGAAATGAACGTTACCCTAGTAAATGGTAAACGACTTCCACCCATGCTCCCTTCTCCTGTCTACTGCCAAAATATTGGCAGCTAGATTCATACACGCCAGGCAGGGGAAAGGAATATTTTCATTAAAAAAACTGGCCTAAAACACCGGCACATACTGGTTTGAAAGGTAATGATATTTACAGATCCTCAATGAAACTTCTGCCTCATCACCTACAATAAAAGCTGTACTCAAGGTTATAGTTGGCTCTCCAATGCCTTACCCTTTAAAGAATGAATGCCCAAGGATCACCCAACATTTGAGAAAGTTCCCAACATGGTTGGGGGCGAGGGGGAGTGTAAAAAGAAATTTTCCAAAAGGAAAAAAAAAAAGTCTACAAGAAAAGGAATTCCAGAAGAAATTTCAACATCACAGAGAGGTGAAAGAAATTTTCAGGATGACAGTAAGTAGAGACTCAACAAAGGAGAAAGCCAAGACTGGATCAAAAATTTAAGACATCTAGGAGAGATGTTTTTTTTAAAAAAGAGTTTACCTGAGAACAAAGAAAACAAATGATAATTACTTCTAACCATACAAAAGACAAAGAGTTTGCATAAGAACCAAAATATAATCAAAGTGCGTGATCTGTCTCGGCTATAAATAACACAAATAGAAACAACTGAGTGATTTAATCACAAATGTGGTATCATAAAATTGGGAGTTTGGGAAGGAGGAAGAGAGAGGCACATATATATTAAGTTGCTTTAAAAAAAAAAAAAAAGCAGCAGCAGGAAAGTGAAGACAAATACCAGGAGAAACAGTTAAAATAATGGAAAGTGGCTGCCTTGGGGGAGAGGGTCTTGGCGATGGGAAAAGAAACAGGGGGATGGATATTTTTCATTATAAATTTTATATTACAACTTGGCCTAATTGCCTTGGTTTCCACTTTGATAAAAAGGTAAAACGAATAAACACATTTGCTCCATTTCAGTAATTAGTTCATAAGAGATTACAACGTGTGGTAGGCATAATACTCCCCTCAAAAGACATCCACATCCCAATCCCCACAATCTATAGTATATTCCTGTGAATATATTAGGTTACATGAAAAGGGGGAATTAAAGTTGTAGCTGACCTTACCCCAGACTACCCATATGGGCACAAAGTAGTCACAGGAGTCCTTAAAAATGGAAGAAGAGAAAGAACAGACAGATGGAGGTATGAAGGTGTTACGCTGCTAGCTCTGAAGATGGAAGAAGGGGGTCACATGTGAAAGCATGCAGGTGACTCCTGAAGGTGGAAAAAGCAAGGCAACAGATTCTCCCCTACAGTCTCCAGAAGGAACACAGCCCAGGTGACACTTTGATCCTAAGCCAGTGAGACCCATTCTGAACTACTAACCCTCCAGGACTATAAAACAGTATGTGTTGTTTCAAGCCACTAAATTTGAGGTAACACATTTTCCCAAGTTAATAAAGATAGAAACGGCTTCTAGATCTGTTGTTGTTCAGCTGCTAAGTTGTTTCTGACTCTGTGACCCCATGGACTGCCGCATGCCAGGCTCCTCTGTCCTCCACTATCTACTGGAATTTGCTCACATTCATTTTAATTTCGTCAGTGATGCTATCTAACCATCTCATACTCTGCCACCCTCCTCTCCTCCTGCCCAAAATCTTTTCCAGCATCAGGGTCTTTTCCAATGAGTCTGCTCTTCACATCAGGTGGCCAAAGTGTTGGAGCTTCAGTTCTTCCAATGAATACTCAGGGTTGATTTCCTTTAGGATTGACTGGTTTGACAACAATTCAAGGGACTCTCAAGAGTCTTCTACAGCACAATTAAAAAGTATCAATTCTTCGGCTCTCAGCCTTCTTTTACAGTCCTACTCTCACACCCACATGACTACTGGAGAAATGACAGCTTTAACTATATGGACCTTTGTCAGCAAAGTGATGTCTTGGCTTTTTAATACGCTGTCTAGGTTTCTCATAGTTTTTCTTACAAGGAGCAAACATCTTCTAATTTCATGGCTGCAGTCACCGTCCACAGTGGTTTCAGAGCCCAAGAAAATAAAATAAAAATGTGCTTTCACCTTCCCCCCTTCTATCTGTCATGAAGTGATGGGATCAGATGCCATGATCTCAGTTTTTTGAATGTTGAGTTTCAAGCCAGCTTTTTCACCCTCATCAAAAGAACCCCATGACAGTATGAAAAGGCTTCTAGATTACATTCCTATTAAATTTTAAGTATTTAACTGTACAGTTCTAATAAGACAGCATAAATAATTTTGGTAATAGTGTTATAATCACAGCGACCACGCCCAAAGCACTAAATGATTACCCTTCCACCTGAAATTAATTATACAAAAGGTTATTAGTCTCACACATCAACTGCTAGAGTAAGTTTACTGATAAATATTTTTATTTTCTCTCTGGAGGGAAAGATAGAGAAATATAACAAATTATTTCAACGTTCCTTCTAGTCTTTATCTTATGAAATGAAAGCTAATAAAATCTATGGGTTGGAAAGGATATTAAAGATAGATGGCTGAACTGCACAAAGTTCAAATCCTCTCTACATAACCACTTGGTCTACAATAATTTGTTACTGGACACATCATACAACTTATGTGAGGAAGGGAGAAATGAAAGTACAGAGTTTCTGTATTCTATGAATGTTATCAGCTTAGACAGTATAACTATAAAATATTTTATATATCCCTCACAGTAAGAGCAAAGAAAAAAATCTGAGGCAGATACATAAAAGATTATGATAAAGAAATCAAAAGCATAACCACCTAGTAATTGTTAACATATGCTTGAACACTTCCTGGTGATGGGAATTCATTGTCTCAAACAGTCTATTCCATGTTTGGATGGATAGCTGTAATTTTTAGCTCTTTATTCTGATTAGATTCTTCTCAATTTTATCCACAGCGTCTATTTCTAGTCCTCGACATTAAATAAAACACATCTAACAGGTCAGACCTCAAAAACAAACAAATGCCACAAAATACTGCACATTATACTTGCCCTGAGTTCTCTATTCTTTAGGCAAAATATTTTCAGCTTATTCACTCATACTTAACTCCTAAAGACTTGTGTTTAAATCTCAGTTCTGTTATTTACTAAGTACAAAATACAGATAACCTTTCTGAGCCTCAGTTTTGCTATCAAAAAATGGAGAAAATAACTTCTCTTTCTTGTGAGGGGTGGAAATAATGTGTTCCAAAGTCTTGACACAGTGCCTTGCATAGAGCAGACACTCACTAAGCAGCAGCTATTATAATGATGGCAGGGATTCAAATTCCCACAATATACAAGTTGCTTTCTTCTGAATTAGCTCCATTTTGTCTTTAACTCTGTGAACGATCCCTCAAACTGAAAGCAGGATCCAGCGATTGTCTGAACTGCGTGGATGAGAGCAGGACCATCTCTCTCTTCTCTCATTCCAGATACTGTACTTCCACCAAAGCAGCCGAAGCTCAAATCTGTTTTCTTTTGTGGCCCTATCACTGTTGCGTGGCAGAGAACACACATCGAATAAAATCCATCTTTTAGAAATATTAAAATTAAAACCACATTTTTCCCATGTTCAATTAAGGAAAAAAGTGATATATTTTTAATATATTTTATATATTCTTGTACTACTTATAATAAAGTATAATAAATGCAGTATTTCTGAGTTAATGAATATGCAACCCTGTAAACTGCCTAGCCTGCACGAAGTGCTTAATAAAAGTTGATCACACTCCATAATAAATTTTTGGTAATCTCTCCTCTTCAACATAGGCAGTCACAGGATACCAACTGCTAGGTACTCTGCTAAAAGTTTATAAATAATCTGAGTAAAGGAAGGCAGAATTTAAATAACTGAGTGACAGAACGAGGAAGTAGTACCCCAGGTAGTATTCACTCCAGAGCTCAACTTCTAAATACTTAAGCAGAGAAGCTCTCATTTTAGCTAACTGACAAAAGTAAACATCTTCTGGGGGTTGGTTACCACAGTGTACTCATTTGCAAAAATTCATCAAGCATCACTTATGATTTGTATACTTTTCCGCAGGGGTAGTAAACAAAGGGGAGGCCTCAGGTAAATATTAAAATCACAATAAAACATCCATAAATATAAAAACATATATATATCCTTGAATACCCCGTATTCAAAGGAAAATTTTAGTTCAGTTCAAATCTAACATGAAATAGCAAATAAGAAGAGATGTTTAAAAGGCATTATATTCCTGGTGGTTATAATTTTCTTTCTTTGTCTCAGGTCTCTGCATCGTTCTATGCTATACACTTATACCTAAAGACAATAAAGAAGAGGAAAATAAACTCAAAATTTAACAGACATTCAGTAGTAACAATTAAACCTGAAATTATCTGAGGCTAGTCCACTTAAGTCCAGGAAGCACACACTAATTATATGTGTCACCGAAGAATAAATTACAGCTTTACAGTATTTTAAAACATTAATGGAGCCATTTATAAAAGTTCTTGGAAGTGCATATATTTAAAGACAGAAGAAAATGGAACCATTCAGTATGTCCATATAATTGCTTCTCTGTTATCAGCAATATAACACCATGTAATAGATAGCAATGTTAGTGGAAATGCATTAACAATTCCATAGAAAAACTGAGTCTAAAACTTTAGTTCCCTCCAAATTTGACTACAGCTTCCTTTTACATATCATACTCTCAAAAACTTATCACTCCACACACACATTACCGCCCCCCGCACACACACACCCCTAGATCTGTCTACTGAAATAATGACCAATCTAGTAGCAATGAGCGCCCACTGCCAGCATCCTGATTATGGCTCTTCAAATGCCACTTTCCACTAAAGGAACCAAGTCTCTTTGGAGAAATGGCTGATTGCAATGGAGGCAGGAAATGCATATGATGAATCTGGACTATTTCATTATACCAGAGGGCAAAGAAGCTATGAAGACTATTAGTCATGTCAAAGGAACTTAGGAGCCAATCTGAAGAGACCTACCACTTGCTAAAGATGGTACAATTTGAGCATCTATCATAAGAGCTCTCAAAATAGTACCTGATATTTAGCAAACATCTGCTCAATAACTGGCGGCAATTATTAGTCTAGAATTTTAAATGAATGCAACCACCTACCAGCTAATGGAGTGAGGTAATAAAGTTATTAGAGAAGGAAAACCTCAATTCTAAGAACTCTAAAAACCAAAACACAACTTCCCAGGTAACTATATCCAAGAAGTATAAAGGCTCCAGTAAAGGCAACCAATTTAGTCTGTAACCCAAACAGGTAAGAAAATCAGCTTAATCTTGCTATTTACAATGCCATTCAAGTCCTTATATGGATATGATACCAACTTAGCTTCCCAGTTCTCTCCATCAAACTACCTAATCCCTACTTGCCATTTCCCAGACACACAGAACTTTCCCTTCTCTGGAAGGGTCTCTGCTCTCTGGATCCTCCACACTGTGCTGCAGTGCCACTGAGGCTTTAACTCCTTGGACTATAAGTTTCATAACAGCAAAAGGGAATATACTATTCATTTACAGTGGTAGCCTAATATAAAGCTGTACCCATAATAAGGATTCAACAACTCAGCTTAGGTGATAAAATGCTAACTTACATTTGCCAATATTTTCATCTATTATTTCACTTTTACCATCAAAAACTAAGAGCATAGGCAGTTGACACAATGGGTTCAGTCACTGGCCTATGATCACTGTGATAGAGATAGAATAAGAAACAGGGTTCCTGATTCTTAATTCAAGTCATTTTCAATCAAAAAAGATGCCCATGCTTTCAAGATTCATATTTATCCCACAGCAAAAGATAAAATGTAATGTTATTTCTAATTCATGTGAGATACAAAACCACAAAATAGTGATTTATTAAAGTCCCCGCAAGACTGATAAAAATGTCAAGTATTATGCAGGAAAAAGGGTTTTTCACACATTAATTCAAAGGCAGCAACACTTCACTCACCCCACTTTCCATAACCCTTCTGACTGCTTTTAGATCCTTCCTCCCTCCCCTCAACCTAAATCAGTAACCTCATATACTAATAGCTTCTTCACTGCTAACCATGTAATGATCCATGCAAAAATGTACCTTTTAATTGCCAGACCGTTATTTCTCTTTTTAAGTACTTGGATACCACTTTGAGAGCTTTGGAACTTCCTGAACCATACTTATCAATGTAGCTTTTTCCCTCTATGGTGACCTGTAACTAAGTTCCCAAATTACTGGTTCCCCTAAGAGTCTTAAATTTGACAAACATGTTAAAATAATGGGAGGTTTAGAGCACTAAATCGTGAATGTGAGATGTCAAATTTCATTTAATCCAGTCATATATATCTATGTACTTCCCTGGTGGCTCAGATGGTAAAGCGTCCATCTACAATGAGGGAGACCCGGGTTCAAGCACTGGGTTGGGAAGATCCCTGGAGAAGGAAATGGCAATCCACTCCAGTACTATTGCCTGGAAAATCCCATGGACAGAAACAAACTGAGTCTCAAAGAAAAAAGTTAATTGGCTAGGAGTAGGTTAATAGAATCGAAAGGGGGCAGTCCAGTGGTTAGGACTTGGTACTTTCACTGCTGTGGCCTAGGTTCAATTCTTGGTTGGGGAACTGGGGTCACGCAGGCTGCCTAGTGTATTAAAAAAAAAGTCCTCTGGAGAAGGGAAAAGCTACCCACTCTAGTATTCTGGCCTGAAGAATTCCATGGACTGTATAGTCCATGGGGTCGCAAAGAGTCTGACATGACTGAACGACTTAAAAAAAAATTTAAAAAAGAGTCCAAACTTGACTCCCAAGCAATGCTAAATTTATTGCACATTAACAGTGTTTTAATTTTTCAAAGAAGACACTACTACTATCTTCAAATAATACAGACTCAGAAGATAAAAGTATTCATTTATTTGTTAGTCATGTGGCAAAAGTTAGGACCAGAAGGTCATTCTTCTCTATTCTTACACATTGTTCTGCTAAGATACACTTTAATCTTATCATACACTGGAAACATAAGTTCCAAGAATAAAAATTTAAAGTAAAATATAGTCATATAAATTTTACAAAAACCACCAGGTTTTTATGTAAGCGGTAGTATATCATCACCTCAGGAAACTCTAAATTCAAGCCAGTGATCTAAGGGTCAAGTGTTCCAAAACTCATTGCTGCTGCTGCTGCTAAGTCACTTCAGTCGTGTCGGACTCTGTGCGAACCCATGGACCACAACCCACCAGGCTCCTCCGTCCATGCGATTTCCCAGACAAGAGTACTGGAGTGGGGTGCCATTGCTGCCTCCGCCGAAACACATTAGCCATTACCAGTTCCCCAAACTAGCAGAGGGCTGAACTAATAGTGCAACGACCATGAATATTTCAAGGGTAAACTTTTTAATAGAAAATAGATACCAGAGGGGAACTAGGGGGTGGGATGAATTAGGAGAATGGGACTGACATATACACACTCCTGTGTATCTATATATAAAATAACTAATGAGAACCTACTGGAGAGCACAGGGAACTCTACTCAATGCTCTGTGGTGACATTTCTCTGACATTTCCCACATTTCTTTCTCTGTGGGAAGAAAATCCTAAAAACAGGGGGTATATACATATGAACAGCTGATTCACTCTGCTGTGCAGGAGAAACTAATACAACATTGTAAAACAATCTTTTACCCTAATAAAAAAATTTTTTTAAATGCAATGAATGGAGAATGACTAAATTTTCTGTAAAATTTATACAAGAAAGGCTATCATCAGTCTGCACAATTATTTTCAGAGAAAACAAGTAACTTTTGAATGTATCACTAGTTTCAACGACTCAACTTCAGCTAGTAAAATATGTACTCCAAAAGGTACTCCCTCTGGGGAAAGGTCATAAATATGCTGTTTTGGAATGTATATAGAACCTAGCAACCACTTTTAAAGTTTCATTTGCCGATGTTTCTCCCTGTTTGTCTGCCCCACGAGATCTAAATATCTCATCAGTCTTTCCTACTGACAAGGTCATGTGACTCACCATTTGACTAAGTGAATCACCCAATTAAAAAAAACAAAACAAATCCAAGACCACAATTTTGGTCTAAGACAAGATTTACTACAACTAATTGTGAGAAATACAGAGGCTACTTTTAGGCCTTTATGTGAGAATCCACTCTTGGACACTGGAAAAATTTTAACCATCTAGAAGTCGCTAGAACACAGCAGCTATCCCTTCTCTAACTTAGAGTTTGACAAGCTAGAAAGGATTAGCTTAATACTTCTTTCTCTCTGCCATATCAATACTGCCAGGTGATTAAGCCCTATTCGAGTTTTGGATCCCCAGAATGAATGGAAAGCGTTAAGAATAGAACCCATGAAAAAATTTCTTCCACTGTAGGAGGGCAAAAATCGGTGGTTCTTACGTGCCAGTCACAAGAAACAAGAAAAAGAATGCGACTGTTAAAAAACAAAAAATCCCAGATTGGGAACCTCTGGGAAAGAGAACTCATTCTTCCATCCAGGATCCTGGAAAACCGAGAAACTAAATCTAGGTAACCTCCGGGAGGCAGGACCCGGAAAGCTAAACCAAGGTTCCAGGCCCCTAGGGGTGTGACCCAGTGACCAAGCGGATAGTGACAAACTTCGAGTACCCCCAAGGACAGAGCCCAGCTCCAGTCGCCGCGGTCCCGCACGGGTAGGTCAGGGCTACTCGGGTCCAGTCTCCCCAAGGCCCGGCAGAGGCGGCGGGGGTGGGGCCTGTCAGGCTCACCTTTGAAGAAGCGCAGCGCCAGGCCGTATAGCTCCTCCAGACCGAAGCCCCACCGCTGCTCCAGCCGCCGCGCCTCCTCCGCCGCGCCCCCAGCCACCGCCTCCCCAGGCTCCGGCTGCTCCCCTGCGGCGCCCGGGCCCCTGCCGGACCCTGGAGGCGAGGGCGGCGGCAGCGGCGGCGGCAGCAGCGGGGCGCCCTCCGCGCCGGGTCGTTCCTCCGGGTCCGGGCTTAGCGTGAGGCCATCGACGGAGACCTCGAGTCGCTCTGCGCTTAGCACCGCCGCCATCTCCGCCTGCTGCGCCTCCTCGGCGGGGACAGGCGGCGGCCACGTATCGACTTCCTGCTGACCTATGACCTCCGCTCACCAACACCGGAACTTCCGCCGCTGAGTAGGCGCTAGAGTTCCCGGAGAGGGGCTGCGGCCTGGTGCCCCGCCCCCACCCCGGGGGTCGTCTGTGGGCTGCGCCCCTTCACCACCCGCCCCGCCCACCAGCCCGGCAGCTTTCGAACGCCCCACCCAACCCTCACCCGGTTCCCTTCCGGCCCTCGTTCCTCCCGGAGGCTTGGTGCTACGCCCAGCGGCCCCGGCCCTGCCGTTCTTTCCCGCAGCTCGCGGTGTCCGGCAGGGGCGGGGTCGGACGGGACCCGCGTGCAGTCTGTGCGGAGAGGGTGACTCCTGGCGGGCGCCCTACCCTTCGGGTCAGACCCTCCCCACTTGTAGACCCTCCCCACTTGTAGAGAGTTGTGTGGTTGGAGTAATTGTTGGTAACTCTTAAGGAGATGCCGAGAAAATGCCTTTTTTTTTTTTTTTCCTGTGAAAGAAACTGAGGCTGCAGAGAAATCCCGCGGTTTCTGAGACTCGTAGAAGAGCACATCCTGGTTTCGCTGGAACTGAAGCTCATACAATTTGTGGGGTCCCTATTTAGTTAAAAAGCAAAAAGTTAGAAGCAGAGAGTTAGGGAAATGAATATATAGAATGAGAAAGAATTCACAAATGACATTTGAAAGGCTAGCAAAACTCACAAACGTCACACAGGTAAACCATAAAATATTTGGTAACTGCCTGACGCACTTCTACAGGGTGTCAAAAAATCCAGAAACGTAATTTTTTTTTAAGATTAATAATGCTCTTGACAACTATGTATATTTATCTGTGTCTCTAGACTTTCGGGGCACCATTTACAATCATTTCCCCCGCTGTTTTTGTATACTTTTGATCACTTTGCTATATATAACAGTTATTTTTTAATGTTTAAAGAAAATAGAAAAATCAGTATTGTCTTTTTAACATGGTGGTCACCATTGGTTTTTTATTACTGTTTATAAGTTTTAGCTTCGCAACTTACTACTTTTTGAGGATTATTGTCAAATTTGGGAAAACATGTATGAAGCTTCTCTCATATATGAGTTATAATATTTCAGGATGTTTGGCTGTTTCAATGGCAATTTATCGCTTAGTTTTTCTTGGATCTCTAGTACTCTTCAGGGAAAGATTTATCTATGTTAAGGCAGGGTCTCATTAATCAAGATGAATAAAACATGTGACTTCACGTACAGACTTACTGTAGCACAACTGCAGTGGATCAGGGCCATATGTCTGCCTATTGTCTGGAAAACTTTAGTCAAAGACTAAGTTTAACCTGAGAAGTGAGAAATGCTGAAACGAAAACAGTATAAGGAGACTAAATAATAATGTAGTCATCAAGCACACTGGAGGACCTTTAGTTCTTTCTCAAGGGCTATAGATAATATTCTGAGCCATATCCTGTGAGCTGTCTTATAGATACTAAAAAACCAGGAGGAGAAGCTAACCATGTGATGACCAGACTGTACCTAGGGCTTGAGCTGCCACAATTCCGAGAACTGACCCCAAAGAAATGGAAACAAGTGCACCCCAGCCCTGAAGATTAACTGTACCTAAAACAACCAAGAAGATGCTAGTCAGACCACTGATGACCAATTTGAAGATGACTGTGCTGTTTCTGCATGTAGCCGCCCGCCCCACCCTACTCTGTCTATAATGCTCTCACCCCCTGCTTGTCAGGGGTGGAGTCAGTCTTTGGACAGATGTCTGCCACCCTCCTGCCACCCGCCCAGTCGCCAGCATCTGAAATAAAGCAAACTTTCTTTTCTACCAACCTGGCCTGTTTACTGGCTTTTGAGTGGCAAGCAGCTGGACTCCCCACGCATACCTTTCGGTAAAACAACTGCAAGTTTGTTTTCTACAGATACAAGAATTCCAATATATTCCATTTTTATGCTTCACACAAAAACAAAAATAAGTACGGTGCACTTACAATTGAATATAAGACATTACTTAGATTCCTGATGAATGAGAACCTTCATTTTAGGTTAGGCATTGAGAAAATTGATCCCTCCACTTAAGAGTTGTTTACTTTTGAGAGTGGGGAGGATTTTTTAATGGGCTCGTTTCTCCTTTTCTTTCAAACCTTGTTTCTCTGTCGCCCGTGTATTTCCTGTGCCCGGCGTCACAGAGCTCTCGCCTCTAGCCGTGTACCTCTGTGACATGGTGCTGGCTGAGTTGGCATAATGGGCAGTAGGTGAATTCCAGAAAGCCAGTCCTACACCCACAATGAATAATAATTTAACAGTAGACGGAAATGACTGCAAACCGTCAATGCATGCCACTAAACCCAAATGAAATATATCCCTAAGTCAATTATTGTTTCCTTAGCCAGGTCTCAAAAAAGCCAGTAGCTATTCCTGCGCCGTTTACTGCAGAAGAGAAATGATGGAAGTTTGAATACAATGTGACGATGGTCTTAAATAATTTAGAAACTTTTACAGAAACATTTGACCTAGTGAATATATTGCCAGGGTCTCTCCAAGGGCTTTGGAAGTGACCCGAGCAAGTGTTAGGCATCCTGAAGCTTAAGCTTCATTAATCTATGGTAAACCCATGTCTCAAAATGAATTCTGCTATTCCAAGCCCAGTGAGTTTTTCCACTTAGCTGGGATCTTCAGATTTAGCTTTAATTATTTAAAAAATATGCATGTTAGAATACAAGGCGCTGCCTCCAAGAAGTCATATATACATTACCTTTTTGTAGTCTATCTTTAGTATTCAGTAACTTTTGAGGGTGATAATGAGATGGTTAAATATAACTCTACTTCCTAGAATTACAGATTCTGCTTCCCAAGTTTACTATAATAAGCATTTCTTTTGTGATCAGAAAATAATTTTTTCCAAAGCACTGTAAATATTAAAGCCTATAGAACACACCTAGAAAGGTGGACAGGTAAAATATGATACACTAGTAATTATTGACTTTTAAAAATTGGTTTGGACTTTAACATATTGAAAATTCTTGAAAATCTGCTCATCCTCTAGAGCAAACAGGTAAACCTCTTTCTAATGTAACCATCAAAGAATGCCCAGTAGGGAGTTGCTCTTAGTGACTAAAACAGAGTAGGGAATATAATTTTCCGTTAACAACTCATGGTGGGAAATGAGTTCCAGACATTCACTGTAAGAGGTCAAATTTAACGTGTATGAGAATCACTCATGGGTCGTGTTAAACTGCAGATTCTGACTTAGGAGGGAGGCCCAAGAGTCTGCATTTCTCATAAGCTTTCTGGGCTCATGCTGCTATCTACAGACTGCATTTCAAGTGTTTAGGAAACTTTTTCTCATCGCTTTATTGAGGTATAATTAACATCAAATAAACTGCAAATATTCCAAGTTCACAATTTGATGAGTTTGAACATACAAATACCTGTCAGACCCATTACCACAATGAAGATGACAAACATGTGCATCACCCTTTCTTTAGTGCCTCCCTCCCCCAAGACATCTCAGTCAATAGTTGCTCGAATGTGCTTGTCACAGTAGAATCTGATTTCTATAAACAGTTCAGGGAAACTACCTCTATTTCCACACTCCTGTCTTTTATATGTGAGGAGACACAGAGTTAGCAAAAAGGTATATTTTCTGAAACCTTTCGAATATCTTCCCTAAGTCTGTTTCTATACAAAAGAGTGCTTTTTAACCAAACAACTTTGTTGTGTGGATTTCAGTTAAGCACCATCACATTCAGGTGAAGTGTTACCATTTGAAATCTACCAAAAATTTCAAATGCTTTTGAAATGTCTTCCCTAAAATCAACTTTTCCCTTTGTTCTCTCCACATATTTTCATCTTCTCTGTAGACTAATTAGATCACCAGACAGAGACTAGGTTGAATTGTATGTTTCCTGCTTCATCTGGTGAATTCATTATTGGTCCTTGGTAAAATTTTCCAGTTAGTCTTATTTAGTAATGATAATTATAGACTTCCCTGGTGGCCCTATGGATAAGAATCCACCTGCCAATCCAGGGGACATGGGTTCGATCCCTGGTCTGGGAAGATTCCACAGCAAATAAGCCTGTGTACCACAACTTCTGAGCCTGTGCTCTAGCAACTAAGAGCTGCCACTACTGAAGGCCGCATGCCTCAGAGCTGCACGCTTGCAACTACTGAGCCCAAGTGCTGCGCCTACTGAAGCCCATCTGCCTAGAGCCTGGGCTCTGTAACAAGAGAAGCCACTGCAATGAGAATCCGGTCTCCCATAGGTCAGAGACAGGCTTGCACACTATAGTGAAGAATAGCCCCTGCTCGCCACAACTAGAGAAAGCCCACAAGCAGCAACAAAGACCCAGTGCAAAAAAATAAAAATAATAACAAATTGTTAATGATCAATACTATTCCTTTGTGCTGCTGCTTAGTCGCTCAGTTGTGTCCAGCTCTTTGCAACCTCATGGACTATAGCCCACCAGACTCCACTGTCCATGGGATTCTCCAGGCAAGAATACTGGAGTGGGTTGCTATTTCCTTTTCCAAGGGATCTTCCAAGGATCGAACCTGCGTCTCCCACATTGCAGGCAGATTCTTTACCACCTGAGCCACCAGTGATAATTATTTTGTACTCCTTGATTGGAAGCACCTGGAGACCAACGGCTATGGGACATAGCCCCTAACACAGGACAGGAAACATGGTAGTCACTCCAGATGTTTTACTGAGTGAATGAATGAAGGTATAATTACATCTATTACATGCAGTAAAGCTCAGCCTACATTTAAGGAGTGCCCCGTATGCTATTGTAGGAAATACACAGATGAGAGGTTCTGGTGTCTGTAACAAAAGGATCGCGGTCCAGTAGGTAAGAACATGAAAGAAGCACTTATATTATGATCAGTACCAGTACTGGAATGAACTCAGCAATCCGGTGACTTTTTATAAAATGGGGATGATAATAGTATCCACCTCTTAGGCTGTTGGGAAGACTGTATGCATGAATATGTGTAAAGCACTTAGAAAAGGACCTGTCAGGCATATAGTGAGCATGAAGTAAATTTGGCCACTATTATGTACAATGTTTTATTAAAATGTAGAAGAGAGGAGTTCCCTGGTGTTCCACTGGTTAGGACTCTGTGTTTTCACTACCATGGTCACAGGTTCAGTCCCTGATGGGGGAACTAAGATCCTACAGGCCATGCAGACAAAAAATGTCCAAGAAATATTGCACACCGGAGGCCCATCAAATGAAGCCTGCCCACTAGTGTCTTCTACCTGGCTCGCAAGAGTTGGTCCCTGCAGTGCTTTAAATCTGAATCAGTTGCTAGCATTTTAAAACTTGGAATTTTTACTTTATTTATTTTTTGGCCTCGGTACACAGCTTATGGGATCTTAGTTCCCCAACCAGGGATCAAACCTGGGCCCACGACAGTGAAGGAGCTGAGTCCTAACCATTGGCCGGTCAGAGAGTTCCCCCTAAAAATCTGGAATTTTAAGTTAAAAATTCAGATATCTGAGTTACCTTAAAACATTAAGAAAGTTGGTGGCACTGGCCTGGCACTGGTGCTAGACAACCATGAGCTAGAACTTTGTAGAGGCTGCCTTCTTAACAAGGGACACAAGCTCTCAAGTTTGCAACAACCCCCCCCCCCCCCCAGCCCACTGGGACAGACACCGTTCTTGGTGTTTAGTGTGGGCCTGTAGCTTGGGCTACTGCTCATTTTATATTGACTCAGTTTATATTGCTACTTGCCTGGCTGTTGTAGGCATTTGTGTTTGGAACTTCCTAATGCAGAAGGAAGAGAATGGTATATTGCCAGGAGGGTTTAGAGATGGCCTCAGAGAGGAGATAAGTATGATCACTGTGCATGCTTACATTAGAGGAAAGTAGAAACGACATTCCAGGCAGAGGGGATACCATTTGCTAACTTCCTGAGGGTTAAGAGAGCTGGCAGGTTTGGTTAGCCTTAGAGAAGTAGAGAAAAGCCTGAAGAGATAGGAGGGGTCAGATGTGCAGAGCCTAGAAGGGTAGGCCAGAGGCAGTCTTGAAGCTGGTGGGGAGTCACTGAAGGATTTTATGCAAGGGAGTTTCACAAATAACTTAGGCAGTGGTGGAAGGAGAACCTGGAGAGGAGGCAGGAGGTAGGGAGCTCAGAAAGAAGCTGCTGTTAGCCCAGGTGAAAACCAGGTGATCCTGAAGAGGAGCAGCTTAAGGAGATGACAAGGAAGAGACAGATTCCAGAGATGTACAACAGAGCCAGCCAGAGTCAGTAAGGGCAAGGGACTGAATCCTTTTTTATTTAGGTGGTGTGAACTTAGGGCCATTTTCTGGACCTCTGTCTCTTTATCTATAAAAAGTAGAAATTGTTTCTGCCCTGGCCTTTCAAAATCCATCAAGATGTGAAAAGGCCTAAATTATACTGTGAAAGTGCTTTAGAAACTGTAAAATTCCTGAACAGATAAGATATGATTAGCATGGCTGCTGTTACCATTCCTCCCAGGCCTCCACATCCAAAACACTTTAGGGCCACTTTCCATTATGAAATGATGTATATTTCTTCAGGTTCAAAAGTAAAAGTGAGTCTAATAAAAGAAGTCAAAGACAGGGATGACTGGTGTACAGCACAAATCTTTCAATTGTGGAAGTGTGTATATATTTATGTGCCAGACACCTAATATTCATGAACAGCTGCAAAGATATTCAATGGACATCAGATTAATAAAAGAGTATTTTTTGCTCCATTGTGTTAAAAAAAAAAGTCAAAAACATAGATATTTGTATCTAAAAATATAACTCTTCCATAATCCCATTATTGAGATCTAACCAGTATTAGCAATGTGGGGTACATTATTTCATTGTCTTGCAAATAATAATATTCATATAATAATGGTGATGATTATAAAGTAATATTCTCCACTTACAGTAAGAAGAGGTGAAACGTTCAGGAAGAGAGATGCCCTGATTGCAAGGGATCTATTCAAAAAATGCGAGACTAATGTGTAAGCTTTAGGGCCCCTCAGCCCCACCTGCTGGCGGGAGGAGGTAGCGCTGCTTGAGCGGGGCTTACTGGTGTTCTGGGATTGCCAGACTTGCCTCCTCAGCCGCGGCCCTGTAACCATCTCCTGGGTTGGGGGAGAGAGATGCGGGCAGCCATGCGGAGCAGCTGGGCTTCCCTTGTAGCTCAGACGGCAAAGAATCTGCCTGCAATGCAGGAGATGTGGGTCAATTCCTGTGTCAGGAAGATACCCTGGAGAAGGGAATGGCCACCCACTCCAGTATTCTTGCCTAGAGAATTCCATGGACAGACCAGAGTCAGACTCGACTGAGCAACTCACACACAGGGGAGCAGCTGCTGGGGCTCCGCCTGTGAGCTGCAGAGCCAGGATGAAGCCTGGGGCCCTGGGCAGGTTTGCCTAGATGATGACACTTCAAAATGATGAATGTAAAACCTAAAATTTGATCAGCCATGCTAGAGGAAAAGACTAAATTATCTTTCTATGCTCTCAGTAAAAAATTAAATTATGAAACTGTTATCAAATGGAGGACAAGGAGTATGCAGGCAAAAAAATGAAGGATGTGTCAGGGAATCAAATAACAGTATTAGTAGTAATAATAGTAATAGCTGTTGGTAATAATAGTAATAGCTGTTGTTGACCATTGTTGTAGCTGTGTCCTTTGAATTTTGTCATTGCTAGTCAGCTTTTTTATTCGTGATTCACTGTGATTTCATTTCTCAGTTTGATTAAGCATTCATTTTTGTACCTAACCATTTATCTTTTTTCTCTAAGAGTTCCCTGTCCCCCGCAAAGTTGAATAAGGTTCGGGCCAGGATGTGCCTGCCCTTGCTTGGTTGCGCTGGAGGGCTGCTCTCCAAAGAGCATAGAACTGAAGCTGGAGACACAACTTCCCAGATGGTTTGGTCACTTGTCCTGTATCTTGGATCCAACCTGCGCTTCCTTCCAGCTTCACAACACACTCGGTGCAGCGAAAACTTACTTTACCTGCACATGGGCTTCAGCTCCCTGGTGGCCAAGCCAAAGACTGACCTGAGATTTCCTGAGGGACACCGGCTGTGACTCGGGACTGCTGTCTTCCCTTTCCTTTCACAGTGCCTGGGAGCCTTAGCTTGCTCTCCAGAGAAGTGGGAATCCATCAGAAAATTGGCAAGTGCAAACAAACAGGGAGAACGGAAACTGGGTCCTCACGTGCTGATAGGATAACTGGGGCAGGAGGATATGGTTGCTGAGTGCGGTTTTCGAAGACTTCCTGGAGAAGGGATGATTTTGGGCCTTGATTGAAATCAACAAGCAACAAGAGCAAGAAGTACAGCTAAATAGATGTGGGAGAGGGGGGCTGAGTCTGGGAAAAAGATATGTCAAGGAAGAAGTGATGGTTCTCCTTACGTATTCCAGTGACTCGGATGTGGAGGAGGGGTACTTCTCCCACATAGAGGGACCGGTCCTTTTTCTCATTTGTGCTCACAGGCCTGGCCCAGTCCCTGGCAGCAAGAAACATCCAATCCATGTTTGCTGAATGACTGAAAGAACATACCACAATAAAAAACATTATAAATAAATTTTTTTTAAAAAAGAAAGGGCATACTTACAGATTTCATGGCAATGCAAGGAAGTTACAGGAGACCAATTTCAGCTCAATAGGAGGAAGGACTTTCTAAAAATTAGAACTGACAGCTGAAGAACACCAATAATAGCTACTGAACATGTTGTATGTGCTGTGAACTAGGCTAAACTTTTGATGTACATTTCCCATTGAAGCCTTACAGTAGCTGTTTGAAATAGGCATCACTGTCCTCATTTTAAAATGAAGAGACGAAGTTGCAGAGGTTAAGTCACATGCATAGGGTCACAAACCCTTGTTCACAGCAAGTGGAGGAGCCTTGATTTGCACCAAAGCTGTCTGATACCAAAGCCACAGCCGACCCCACCCTGGAGGTTTGCCAGTTCCTCCGGCCCTGTCTGCCAGTATCTCCTGCATCTTGCTGGCCCATGGGCTCTTGCATTTCATATGCAGAATATGCACAGCCTTTTCCCTGAAGAGGCTCTGTCTGGTGAGATCTACCAACAGGTACAGGAAAAGGTGCTCAACATCACTAATTATCAGGGTTTTGCAAATCAAAACCATGACAAGATACCACCTCACACCTGTAAGAATGACTATCATCAAAAAGTCAAGAAATAACAAATGTTGGGGATTCCCTGGTGGTCTAGTGGTTAGGATTCAGCACTTCACTATCCTGGCCTGGGTTCAGTCTCTGGTCAGGGAACTGAGATCCTGCCACCCGTGCCTCATAGCCAAAATAAAAATAAATAAAAAGGAACACATGTTGGTGAGGATGTGGAGAAAAGAAAAACCTTGTGCACTGTTGGTGGACATGTACATTGGTGCAAACACCAAAGAAAACAGCATGGAGGGTCCTCAAAAACTTAAAAATAGAACTGCCATATGATCCAGCAATTCTACTGCTAGGTATGTGTTTAAAGAAAATGAAAACACTAATTCAGAAAGATGTATGCACCCCAATGCTCATAGCAGCATTAGTTACAATAGCCAAGATATGGAAGCAATTTAAGTGTCCATCACCAGATGAATGGATAAAGAAGATACACACACGCGCGTGCACACACACACACACACGAATACTATTCAAACATAAAGAATAAAAAAATTTGCAACAAAACGGATGGATCTAGAGGATATTAGGCTTAGTGAAATGCCATACAGAGAATGACAAATACTGTATGTTGTCACTTACATGTGGAATCTAAAAAATAAAACAGATGAGTGAAAATAACAAAACAGACTCATACGGAGAATAAGCTAGTGGTTTATTACCGGTAGAGAGGGGAGAGGAAAGCAAGGAAGGGCAAGATAGGGGTAGGGTGTTAAGAGATACAAACTACTGTGTATGAAATAGATAAGCTACAAGGATATACTGTACAGCATAGGGAATATAGTGATTTTAAATAAAGTCTGCTGCTGCTGCTGCTGCTAAGTCGCTTCAGTCGTGTCCGACTCTGTGCGACCCCATAGATGGCAGCCCACCAGGCTCCTCTGTCCATGGGATTCTCCAGGCAAGAACACTGGAGTGGGTTGCCATTTCCTCCTCCAATGCATGAAAGTGAAAAGTCAAAGTGAAGTCGCTCAGTCGTGTCTGACTCTGTGCGACCCCATCGACTGAAGCCTACCAGGCTCCTCCGTCCATGGGATTTTCCAGGCAAGAGTACTGGAGTGGGGTGCCATTGCCTTCTCCGTTAGTAGAGTTCTAGTAACTATTAAAAAAAAGTTCCAATGTGGAAAGCTCTCAAAAATATATTACTGTGTTAAGAGCCACGTTTATAGCATGGTTCTTTTAGGTTAGAATATTTATGTGGCTAAAGAAATTGATGTATATGGGATATATGAGGGAGGTTTTTAACCTTTCATTTTCTACCTTTCTGTACTGTTTGAATGTTCTAATCTTATATGGGCTTTACTTTAAAATACCCCTGAGGATTATCTGGGAAGGAAGATAATGGCTTATTTTTAAAACCTATCTGTTGTGTATTCTTGTGTTAAAATACATGGCTCTTCTACTCTTACAGATAATCTATTCTTGTATATGAAAAATTAACATTTTTACACACATATATGTTTGAGTGAATCACTTTGCTGTACAGCAGAAACTAACACAACATTGTAAGTCAACTATACTTCAATAAAATAAATTTCATAAAAGTTAACATTTATTCAAAGACTATTTTAGGAATTTTTGAGGTGATAGCCGTCATTGCTGGCACGACTACCACCCCTCCTCATGCCTGGCACATAGTAGATGCTGAATAAACTATTCATTGGATGAATACTTTTGATGAATAGGTTGGAGGCATATCTTTCTGACTTTTGTTTACCTTCAGAGAACACTTCCTGGGTTAAATTCCTGCACTTATGGAGCTCAACCCCTCAAGCTCTCCCGTAGTCTCTGAAGAGCAGGTTATCTTTTTTATTTTATTCATTTTTTTTGGCAGGGAGTGCATTTCTCTCAGTGAATGGGATCTTAGTTTCCCAACCAGGAATCGAACCCATGCTCTCTGCATTGGAAGTGTGGAGTCTTAACCACTGGGCCACTGGGGAAGTCCCAGAGCAAGTTATCTTAAATGTAACCTTTGCAGCCCTGGTGTTCTACCCAAAAGTACATTTTCACACCTTCATTTAGGAACTATTTATTGGTCACTTATATGGACAAGGCAGAGGAAGGGGCTGGCGTTAGCTTCCCCCAATTACTTTGAGAATTTATTATTTGATCAATAAATATCTACTGAGGATCTATAATGTATTCCAGGTGCAGGGGCAAAACAGATGTGGTTTCTGCACTGAAGGACCTGGAGGTCAAAGGCCATGAATCTCAACTCTATCAGACCCCACGCCACTTCTTAAAACAAATGATTTTTAGTATCCCTCTTCCTATCTGAAGAAAATCAGATGATGAAATGGCGTATCTATAAAGTCATTTTTTATGTCCTAAATTTAATATAAAGGAGAAATGCAGGGAAAGCGATTAATAATAAAAGTGTTGCTGTTTAAGCATGACTTCTAGAACAATAATGAAGTGGTCAGATACTTGCGTGCATACGTAGTACACCTTGAAAACAAGGCGCTATAACAATCTGCTATAAATACAGATGGGTGACGTTGTTGCTGTTGGCAATAAGCTTTTTGAAATTATGAACGACTCTTGAAAAGAAATTATGCATAGACACTACCCTGGAAATTTTGGTGCAAAAATTCACTGTGTTTCTTTGTGAAAGTCAGGGTCTGTGCTTGGATAAATGCCGACTGGCTTTTTGTCTCCGTGACCACCCAGTGGGACGTGGGAGTTGGGTGACCTGACCTGAGAGTTGAAGGACATGGAGTGTCCCCGCCCTGCCCACGAGTCGCCGGGTTCGTTGTCTGCTTGGGTGACAAAAGCAGAAATGCTCGAGGGAGACACTAAAAGCACCCGGTCCAGAGGCTGCCCCGGGAGGGTGCAGAGAACCAGCCCAGTCACACTGCATATCTTCAAGCTGCAGGAAGTCCCGACACCCAGGAAAAATGTGGTGTGCAAGCCCCAGCGCTAGGACTGGGGGGTAGGCTCCAGGTGCCAGACAGCAGGGTTCTGGCTGAGGCAGATGTAAAGGTGATAATCAAATAAAACCCCCATCACAAAGGGCTTTAAAATAAGTACCAAGAGTATGCCAGCTACGTATACGTACGCCCTCCCCCATGGCACAGGGTTGTGTGCCAGCCTATATCTATTTATTTTAAAAAGCAAACTTTTTTAAGTTGCCTGAGAAGCAGAGTGATGATGGCAACTCTTGAGAGCCCTAGAGAACAGTTCAGTGGTCAAAAAACAGACAGTGGGATCAGGCAATATTTTCTTACTATTTTTATTTCTTATGAAGTTTACATATTAATACTTAATTATAATTTATAAACTTTAATATATGGTGCATTGTTTAAAAGATAAATACATCATGTGCATTTGTGCATATTTAGTCACTTCAGTCGTGGCCAACTCTTTGTGACCTCATGGGCTGCAGCCCACCAGGCTCCTCTGTCCATGGGATTTCCCAGGCAAGAATACTGGAGTGGGTTGCCATACCTTCCTACAGGGGATCTTCACGACCCAGGGATCAAACCTGCATCTCCTGCGTCTCCTGCATTGCAAGCAGATTCTTTACCACTGAGCCACCAGGGAAGCCCAAATACATCATATTGCTATAATACAATCATTAAAATAATTATATAAATACCAATAGTAATTAATTCTTAGAGAAATATTCTTTATTTCTCTTGACTTCTTTCTAATATATTTACTTTTAAATTCATCACAAAATAACACAGATTTGTGATAAAATATATTCACACAGCACTGCAGGATATGAAGTGAAAAGTTAAATTCCCTTCTCCTACCCCTAAACTCCCCAGTCCCACCTTCTAGAGGTCAGAGTTTCTCCAGTATCCTTCCCTGAAATTTTTTTCTATGCATATGCAAATATATTCATGTATATACAGTCTAGAACCTCTTTAGAAACATACACATGTGTTTAAAGTAGCATCAGGCTTCCCTGGTGGCTTAAACGGTAAAGAATCCTCCTGCAATGCGAGAGACCTGGGTTTGATCCCGGGGTTGGGCAGATCCCATGGAGGAGGACATGGCAACCCACTCCAACATTCTTGCCTGGAGAATCTCCATGGACAGAGGAGCCTGGTGGGCTACAGTCCATGGGGTCACAAAGAGTTGGACACGACTGAGTAACTAAGCACAGCACACACAGCATACATGGTCTTGTTTGGCAATTTCCTTTTTTCATTTCACAGTTCTTTCCAGACAGTACATTTAGAGCTACTGGGTTGACCAAAAAGTTCATTTGAGTTTTTCCAAACCATGTTATGGGAAAACCTGAACAACCTTTTTTGCCAACTCAATACAAATTCTTTCTGCTTGGGTCTAGATTGCCTTTGAACCAATGTACCCCAGTTTATTAAAGCAGGGAGTATGGGCACCGTCTGGAAACTTGGCGGGTGGAGGGCACAGCAAACCTGACAAGATGCACTCAGCCCTGCAGCCTCTCAGGCACACCTGGGGACGGGTGGGGCAGAGGGGCCACCTTCCAGAAGGTGGCTTTTGTGTGTCATTACCTCTTCTCCTGGAAAAGGCAATGGTACCCCACTCAGTATGCTTGCCTGGAAAATCCCATGGACAGAGGAGCCTGGTAGGCTGCAGTCCATGAG
Source organism: Bos taurus (assembly GCF_002263795.3). Classification (NCBI taxonomy): domain Eukaryota; kingdom Metazoa; phylum Chordata; class Mammalia; order Artiodactyla; family Bovidae; genus Bos; species Bos taurus. The sequence goes on from NC_037343.1 coordinate 29,209,955, forward strand.
GTAGCTAAGAGTCGGACACGACTGAGCGACTTCACTTTGACTTTTCACTTTCATGCATTGGAGAAGGAAATGCAGCCCACTCCAGTATTCTTGCCTGGAGAACCCCAGGGACGGGGGAGCCTGGTGGGCTGCCGTCTATGGGGTCGCACAGAGTCGGATACGACTGAAGCGACTTAGCAGCAGCAGCATCTCTTCTCTCACTGCAGGCCTGGGAAGGGTTTGAATCCTGGAATTGCAAGGGGCCTTAGATTCCAGTTCCCCTGGAGAAGAAAATGGCAACCCGCTCCAATATTCTTGCATATGAAATCCCACAGACATAGGAACCTGGTGGGCTACAGTCCACAGGGTCACAAAACATTTGGATGTGACTCGGCAACTAAACATCAACAACAACAAAGAGTCCAGTGCACAGACCATATGGATGAGAAACTTGAGGGGTTGTGTTGACCCAAGTCACCACCAGATGGTCAAAGAGCCTGAGAAGTGAAAGTGAAAGTTGCAAAGTTGCTGAGTGGTGTCCGACTCTTTGCCACCCCATGGACTGTATCAGTTCAGTTCAATTGTTCAGTCGTGTCCGACTTTTTGTGACCCCATGAATCGCAGCACGCCAGGCCTCCGTGTCCATCACCAACTCCCGGAGTTCACTCAAACTCACGGCCATTGAGTCAATGATGCCATCCATCCATCTCATCCTTTGTCGTCCCCTTCTCCTCCTGCCCCCAATCCCTCCCAGCATCAGAGTCTTTTCCAATGAGTCAACTCTTCGCATGAGGTGGCCAAAGTACTGGAGTTTCAGCTTTAGCATCATTCCTTCCAAAGAAATCCCAGGGCTGATCTCCTTCAGAATGGACTGGTTGGATCTCCTTGCAGTCCAAGGGACTCTCAAGAGTCTTCTCCAACACCACAGTTCAAAAGCATCAATTCTTCGGTGCTCAGCCTTCTTCACAGTCCAACTCTCACATCCATACATGACCACAGGAAAAACCATAGCCTTGACTAGACAGACCTTTGTTGGCAAAGTAATGTCTCTGCTTTTGAATATGCTATCTAGGTTGGTCATAACTTTTCTTCCAAGAAGTAAGTGTCTTTTAATTCCATGGCTGCAGTCACCATCTGCAGTGATTTTGGAGCCCCCCAAAATAAAGTCTGCCACTGTTTCCACTGTTTCCCCATCTATTTCCCATGAAGTGATGGGACCAGATGCCATGATCTTCGTTTTCTGAATATTGAGCTTTAAGCCAACTTTTTTGCTCTCTTGTTTCACTTTGATCAAGAGGCTTTTTAGTTCCTCTTCACTTTCTGCCATAAGGGTGGTGTCATCTGCATATCTGAGGTTATTGATATTTCTCCCGGCAATCTTGATTCCAGCTTGTGCTTCTTCCAGCCCAGAGTTTCTCATGATGTACTCTGCATAGAAGTTAAATAAGCAGGGTGACAATATACAACCTTGACGTACTCCTTTTCCTATTCGGAACCAGTCTGTTGTTCCATGTCCAGTTCTAACTGTTGTTTCCTGACCTGCACATAGGTTTCTCAAGAGGCAGATCAGGTGGTCTGGTATTCCCATCTCTTTCAGAATTTTCCACAGTTCATTGTGATACACACAGTCAAAGGCTTTGGCACAGTCAATAAAGCAGAAATAGATAGTCCATGGAATTCTCCAGACCAGAATACTAGAGCGAGTAGCCTTTCCCTTCTCCAGAGGATCTTCCCAACCCAGGGATCAAACCAAGGTTTCCGCATTGCAGGCAGATTCTTTACCAGCTGAGCCACCAGGGAAGCCTAAGAATACTGAAGTGGGTAGCCTATCCCTTCTCCAGCGGATCCTCCTGATGCAGGAATCAAATTGGTGTCTCCTGCATTGCATATGGATTCTTTACCAGCTGAGCTACCAGGGAAGCCTGTACTTGACCCAAAGTCCCCCAGCACAGCTGACCCACCACCCCTCCCTATGGACTCGATCCCCCTGCCCTCACACTCCACCACCCTGGCCTCTTCCTCCTCTTGGTCTGGGAAGAGCTTTGAAAACTGCTGAGAGGGGCCTTCATGTGCCTTACCAAGAACTAGGGGTCAGGGCAGCAAGGGGCCTTTGCTGTAGCTTCTTTGGGGAGTGAATCCATCTGACTCATGGAGTTTTAAAATAATGGATTTATTGGAGTATTTCCCCCCATATTTAATAAGTGAATACAACCTATGATCTCATTATCTGAAAAGAAGCAGCATTAGTATTTTCAAAGATGCCCCACCAGAAATTTTTCTGTGAATTTATATGTGTATGTGTGCTTTTTATCTTCAGAAAATGATATATTTTCCATAGTTTTGTCACACAGTTTGCTTTTCCCCCTTTGTGGTGGAGGGGGCTATATGTCATTTTCTCATGATAATAAATGTTATATCACAACACAATTTTCAATGGTTGGATCATGTTCTATATTATGAATGTACCATAATTTATCCAGCCAACCTTCTGCTGGTGCTGGTTTGTAATCAGATCAACTGTAAAGGGGTTAAGTTATCACCCAGTCCATATTTCCTGCACCTTCTCTGAGTCCAGCATGTGCTGAGGGAAGGGCAGAATGCTGGTCACAGCTCCTGTCCTCCAGAAGTCAAACATCTGCAAACACTGATTAAGAATGAGAGGAGGCACTTCCCCAACAGTTCAGTGGTTAAGACTCTGCGAGCGTGGGTTCCATGCCTGGTGGGGGAACTAAGATCCTGAATGCTGCACTGTGTGGCTGGCAGCGGTGGTGTGTGGGGTGGGGAGAATGACAGGAGACCATGCATCGTTTTGCTGGAGGTTGTAAATGTGCCCGAGTTGAGAGAAGGGAGTGATGGAGCGTTGCCACGGTGAGGAGGTTGGACTGTGGTGTCAGGCAGACCTGGGCTTGGATCAGGCCGGCCACTTAAGCAGCTTGGTTAAGGAGGTCTTGAGTAAGTTATTTGGTCCTGTGCCCAAACCTCAGTCTCTTCATTTAGGAAATAACTAGTGATAACCATACAATGGGATATTTTCCAGCCATGGGAAAGGAATGTAGTGCTGATACATGCCACAACGTTAGACAAACCTTTAGTGTAAAGTATTACACTGAACTGAAAGAAGTCAAATTCAAAAGATCAAATACTGAATGATTTGGCTTTTATAAAATATCCAGAATAAAGACTGACAGCTACCAAAGGCTGGGGGAGGAGAGGAGGAGGAGTAACTGCTTAGTGGACACGACATCTCCCCCGGGGAGTGATGAAATCCTTTGGAAATAGAAGCAATAGTTGCACAATATTGTATAAATACTAAATGCCACTGTACTGTATACTTTGAAGTGGTTAATTTTAGGTTATGTGTTCATTCCTTAAAATAAATGGTCACAGTAACTGTACTTACCACATAGGGAGGCTGTGAAAGTGAAATGAGATAAAGAATAGAAAGCATTGAGTGCAGAATTCAGCACAGAAAACTCAATTAGTGTCAGCTATGGTTACAAAGCCCCTCTTTTGAACAAAGCCTTCCAGGGCTTGGATTCCCAGGAAAAGCCAAAGTCATTACTCCATCTACGACCTAATGTGGGCCCGTCCCCTCCCGGGCCTGTTTTCCTACTGTTTCCCCGACTGCATACACAGGACTTGGGGTTCCTGCAACCCACCAGCCACACTGCCTCCCTAGGGCCTTTGCATTAGCGTTTGCCTTCCAGACACTCACAGCCATCACCTTCAGTGTTTGTTTCAGACTTCCCTGACTAGGCTGCTTCACAGTGTCTTCCTTCTTAAAAAAAAACCAATTATTTGTTTGGCTGCACCAGGTCTTAGCTGCAGCATGTGGGATCTAGTTCCCTGACCACGGATCGAACCTGGGCCCCTTGCATTGGGAGCATGGAGCCTTAGCTACTGGATCACCAGAGATGTTCCACCCTATTTTCCTTCCCTACTCTTTATACCAATTCTACCAAACTGTGTAGTTACACCATCCCAAATTCACATCTTATCAATCACTTCTTGTGCTCATTGTCTGTCTCCTCTCAATTAGAACCCCATGGGAGCCAGGAGGTTTGCTGTTTGGTGCATTGCCGTGTTCCCAGGGCCTGGGACAGTGCTGGGCTGATGGTAGGCACCCTTGGAACACCTCTGAATGAGTCAGGAGGCCAGCGTGCCTCCCCTGTAATTTGTGTCAGGGTGGGGGGGCTCAGGAAAGTATCTGAGGTTCACGAGGGATGTCGGGGGCTCAGAAATCCTAAACTTCTGAGGTGAGTATGCTGAGAAAGAACTGGAGCAAGAGCACATCGAGCAGGGGACAGGCTCCAGAAAAGTCAGGGAACATCTGCTTTGTCCTGAGTGGTTGTCCGAAAGACAAGGTTGTCATCTCAAGCCTCAGTCCCTTTCGAGTTCCTGCGAGATAACTACTCGACACCTAGCTGTTCCTGGGTGGATGAAAGAGGGCAGGGCAGCTGAGGAAGAAGGTGCTGGCTTTCTCATCGTCTCCAGGCAAGTACCAGCTGCTGGATGGTAGTGGGAACTGCATGGGGCTTGGAGGTGTAGGTAGATCCATCTCCACCACACACAAGCTGTGGGATCTCGGGTTGGTCATCTACATTCTTGGGGCCTTGGTTTCCTCACTTGTAAAACAAGAGAAAAGGCAACAGGAAAAAAAAAAGAAAGGAAAAATGGGAGAAAAGGCACAAGAAGAGTGGATTATTGAGGAATGGATTAAGGTAATAGGTGCATGGCAGCTAGAAAAGGTCCTGGCCTACCATGGATACTTACTCCTCCTTTCTCCTTTCAGTGGGGCTGAAGAGGGCCTAAGTGGATTGTGCTGAGTCTCTGTTTCTAAGTAGATATGTATATGAGAGCAAAGTCTCACAAGAGGGTTTGGTGTGGGTCTACTTGGAGTACGTGTAAGAGACGCAGGCTCAATCCCTGTGTTGCGAAGATCCTCTGGCGGAGGGCATGCAACCCACTCCAGGATTCTTATCTGGAGAATCCCATGCACAGAGGAGCCTGGCGGGCTACAGTCCATGGGGTCGCATAGAGTCGGACATGACTGAAGCATGCATGCACATGAAGTACACTATTGGTCAGAGCTACGAAAAGATTTGCAATAAAAGGCTGGTGGACTGTGTCCCATGGCTTCCCAGGTGGCACAGTGGTAAAGAACCTGCCTACAATGCAGGAGACTCGGGTTTGATCCCTGGGGCGTGAAGATCCCTTGGAGAAGGAAATGCCAACACATTCCAGTATTCTTGCCTGGAGAATCCAAGGACAGAGGAGCCTGGCAGTCTACAGTCCAGGGGGTTGCAGAGAGTTGGACACAACTTAGCAACTAAACAACAACATACTGTGTCCCACGGGTTGTTCTCAGCAGTCTAATAAAACCACGGCTGCATCTCCCATCAGAAGGGTGGGGCTGAGGGCTGCTGCCGCCTCTCTGCCAGGCCTTGTGGTGGACACGATGAGACTCAGGGACTGCTGCAGAGCTTCAGACAGTGGGGTGGGAGAGTGTCTGGGTCAGCAGAGGGGGCAGGCAGTGATCCTAGCATACAAGGGACCAAGGGCCAGAGAACTTGGTACAGATGAAAAATCCACTGGATATCTGGCCACCTCTGTCTGTTCCCTCTGGTCCCCGAAACTCCAAACACAGCACTAGCTGTTTGTTCGTTTCCCATGACGTCTGGGGTGACAGCCCGCAGGCTGCTGTGAGTCTGGAGGCCCCTGCACGATGTGCAGTCATGGGCATACCTCCGAGGTCCTTTCCCCTCTGAACAGCCTGTATGTTAAAGAAAAAAAAAATGTATTCATGCTACTTGTTAAAGATGCTGGAGTCCACTCTATTCAGGAACATCTTGATAGATATAGGGACCACAATGACCGAATTTTGCAAGGGAGGGAGAGAGATTGGTCTCAGCTCCAAATACAGCTTAGGCAAGGAACAGGATGGGAATTAGTGGACAGAAATTACTAAGAAGTAATTGCTAAAATTACATCAGGGGAAAGGGGTATTCTGGCTAATCAAGCTAACAAGGTTCTTGCTGAAGACAGGCCAGGGTGACCAGACATCACCTGGGGCTAGTGAAGGACGAGGAACCTGATCAGACATGGAGGGTAGGGGTTTCCTGCTAAACTAACATAGCAATAACTGTGTTGCTCACTCATGCCCGATTCTTTGCAACCCCATGGACTGCAGCCCACCAAGGTTCTGTGTCCATGAGATTTTTCCAGGCGAGGATACTGGAGTGGGTTGCCATTTCCTTTTCCAGGGGATCTTCCCAACCCAGGGATCAAACTCGGGTCTCCGGCGCTGCAGGCAGATTCTTTACCAACTGAGCTACAAGGGAAGCCCAGGGTTCTTGCTAAAACTGGATTCAAGTGCACAGATGAGCCTGGGAGAAGTTTCAGGAACCTGACTAAAGTTAGGCCAAACAAAGGATCCTTGCCACCTTCAGGCACTACAGTTTCGCTCTCTGTACCCACGACCCTGGCGCAGGTCCAGAGCCAAGAGACTCAGTGAGACCCTGAAACCAACCAGTCCCTGCCACGGCAAGTTTCTGCTGGATGGGGATGGAGTCCCTGTGGCAGAGAGAGGGAGAGGAGCTGGCATCAGGAGGAAACCCCTCCTACTGGTGGTGCCTGGAAAGTCTGCCATTCTTGCGCCCTCTCTCCTGGCTGCTGACTTTTGGTGCCCATCTCACTGCTCACTGAGGTTTCCACCAAAGAGGGTCAGGAAAAATGACAGGAGATTGAAAACTCAAATACTACTGGGGTTGCAACTCTGGTTTTTAAAATCAAATTAATTAATGATTAAACTTTTAACTAAACTGAAGTATAGTTGTACAACATTATATTTTACAGAAGTACAATAGAACGATTTACAATTTTTAAAAGGTTATACTCCATTTAATTACTATAAAATATTGGCTATATTCCCCATGTTGTATAATATAACCTTGTAGCTTATGTTTATTTTTTTTCAAGGTTCAGAGTATGTCACTCCCTTTATTTTTTAGACTAATTTTTATTCAGTATAGTTGATTTATAGTGTTGTGTTAGTTTCTGCTGTACAGCAGAGTGAATCAGTTATATGTTTACATATATCCACTCTTTTTTAGATTCTATTCCTTTATAGGTCATTACAGAGTACTGGGTAGAGTTCCCTGCGCTATACAGTAGGTTCTTATTAGTGATCTGTGCTGTGCTGTGCTTAGTTGCTCAATCATGTCTAACTCTTTGCGCCCCCATGGACTGTAGCCTGCCAGGCTCCTTTGTCCATGGAATTCTTCAGGCAAGAATACTGGAGTGGCTAGCTTAAACCTTCTCCAGTGGATCTTCCCAACCCAGGAATTGAACTGGGGTCTCCTGCATTGCAGGCAGATTCTTTACCAGCTAAGCTACCAGGGAAGCCCATTGGTTATCTACCTTGTAGCATATTTTACACCTGTTTGTATTTCTCATTCCCGAACCCCTATATTGCTCCTCCCCACTTGCAATTGTTCTTTTTATTTTTTTTTAATTTAAATTAAACATTTTTTTGGTTATACCACAAGGCAAGGGGGATCTTAGCTCCCCACCGGGGATTAAATCCATGCTCCCTTGCATTGGAAGGGACCACCAGGGAGGTCCTCTGTTTTTAAAAAAATAATTTAGAGGAAGAAAACTAAACCGGACTAAAAAGAACACTAGAAAAATTTTATATTTGAGAAGTGGTTTGAAATAAATTAATAACTGAGTTCCGCACACAGAGAGGGCTCCAAAAGACTCAGATATGTGAGTTAAATTTTCAAATCCCTCACAGAATCCCTCAGAGACTCCTTGAGTCGGGGGAAAGTTATGCTCAGCGAACCTTAGAATCCTGGAAATCCTTTATTCCAGAGCTTGAACTGGGCTGCACACTGGAATCACCCGGTAGCTTTAAAAACTTCTGATGCCAGGGTTCCACCCCAGAGGCTCAGGTTTATTCCATCTGAAGTACAATCTGGAGTCAGGGGTTTAAAGATGTCCCCAGGAGATGACATCACAGTGTGAATACGGCCCAGTTCGGGGGCAACTTACTCCTCTGTTTCCTCCTTTTGTGCCTTAGGAAACCAAGGCCCAGGGAGGGGAGGGCTTGCCCGAGGCTTTGCCTGTCTGGGCTTTGTCCATCTCCCTCAGAACATTGCCCCAACCCCCTCTTCAGGGAAATGACAGGTTTTGCCCCAGATAAGGGCTCCGCTCCCTGCTGCCCTCACGCCCTAGGTGTGGCTGATTGGCATGCTAATTCTGCCCAGCATCACCTTCTGGGCGGCTTCACAAGTACCTGTCAGCTGACCACTTCCTCCAGCAGCTCCTCTCAGGCTTCAAAAACTGTGGAGAAACTTAATATGGCCCCAAGATCCTTTCATCCCATCAGAGCCTTTCATCTGAGCCTTTTAAAAGTGAAAAGTTTCACCTATCAAAGAACCCCCAGGAAGAAGGTAGGAGACAGGTACCACTCCCCCCATTTCACTGCTGGCAAAACTGAGGCTCTGGAAGAAGCTGTCAGTTGCTGCCTTCTCCTTGTCCCCCCTCTAGTTCCTCTTGAGATAAATCAGTTGACAGAAACCTGCAGGCGCTGAAAGAAACCCCACCGAGTCTTCCAGAAAGAGCTGGTGGACCAGACAGTGGCTTTGGCTTGGACAGCCTCCCATGTCTTCTTGCGTCTCGGTAACTGGGGTGGGTGCTGCAACCCCCTTACTTTCGTACCCTCAGGAGCCGAAGGCCCCAGCCTCGTATAACCACTGCCCGTGCAGCCACGGTGGAGCTAGCCCCGGAGCTCAGCGGACACCAGGGACCTGCCCTCTGGGAGCTCACAGGCCAGATGGGAGCCGAGATGAGGACACCTGAAAAAACACTGCAAAGCAGCATGTGAGATGTGAGAGACCCAGCAGTGGAGGTCATGGCGGGTGGGAGGGCGTGTGGGCAGAGCCAAAGGGAGTGCACAGGGTCCCTCTGCCTCACTCACTCTGCAGCACCACCAGTAATGTCCTAAGCACCAGCCAGAGGCTCCATGCGCAGTCTTTGGAGTGTTCATTGCCATGTCAGCCGAGGCGTGCACACGGCCCGGGCTACCCAGCTTAAAAAGCCTTCTCAGGGGACTTCCCTGGCAGTCCAGTGGTCAAGACTCCAGGCTCCCAGTGCAGGGAACCTAGGTTCAATCCCTGGTCAGGGAACTAGATCCCACATGTTGCAACTATGACCTCGGTGCAGCCAAATAAATAAATATTAAAAAAAAAAAAGCCTTTTTCGGAGGTGGGGAGTGGGTGGCGGGGAGGGAAGGGCCTCTACTCTCCGCGGGCACATTTTGCAGAGGAGAAAACCAAAGCCTGGAGACATTAAAGCCCTTGCCCAAGGTCCAACGACTAATCAAGACTAAAGTGAAAACAAACGCAAGAATCTGCACCCTTCCCTGGGGGCTGGTAACCTGACCCAGAGCAGGCAGGACCCCCGAGCTTGTGCAATGTGCCAGGCCCCAGGGCGCCCTGACCTGCTAGGTGTTTATCATAATGAAAAGTGCGCCGAGTCTCTGCTATGTGCTGGATATCAGGCTGGGGTTGAGGGAGTGGAGAATAAGTCAGATTCAGCTCCGCTAGTCTCCCAGGGCAGGTGGATGTTTACTCAGGCATCCCAGGCAACATGCAGACAGGAGGGCTGGGAGCAGGGGCTTTGGTCTTGGGCTCAGCACTCCTTTTGGGTGTTCACACCACACTTCTACCTGGGACAGAACCCAAGGCCATCTAGCTCAGATTAGGAAATGTAGTGACGGTGTGGGAAGGAGGGAGGAGTCGTGAAGATGGACTGTGTGCCAGAGTGTCACCCCTATCTGGCTCCAGGATGTCAAATACACTCAAACACAGCCAGTAATATTCCTGACTGACTCTTGCTTTGAGGAAAAGCTGGGGCTAACACAGGGAGTGACCTTTGAGAGTCTAAGACAGGTGCTCCCCAAACAGCTCAGTCAGCCCCTCCTCATCCAAGTCCCTGCAGACTCCACCCCTTCAGCCCACAGACTTAAGGTGGCTCATGGACCCCAAGTAAGAGATACACTCAGCCACGCTCTCTACTCACCCTCATTCCTTTCTGGTCACAGAAGGAGAGGTGTGCTCAAGTTTCTGGCGCTCTCCTAATTTAAAGGCTTGCAGAACATTTTTGTTGCTGTTGTTGTTTAGTTGCTAAGTCCTGTGGACCTTTTACGACCCCATTAACTGCAGCATGCCAGGCTTCCCTGTCCTTCACTGTCTCCCAGAGCTTGCTCAAACTCACGTCCATTGAGTCAGTGATGCCATCCAACCATCTCATCCTCTGTCGCCTGCTTCTCCTCTTGCCCACAATCTTTCCCAGTGTCAAGGTCTTTTCTCTTTTCTAATAAGTCAGCTCTTTGTATCAGGTGGCCAAAGTATTGGAGCTTCAGCTTCATCATTAGTCCTTCCAATGAATATTCAGGGTTGATCTTCTTTAGGCGGAGAAGGCAATGGTACCCCACTCCAGTATTCTGGCCTGGAAAATCCCATGGACGGAGGAGCCTGGTAGGCTGCAGTCCATGGGGTCGGAAGAGTCAGACACAACTGAGTGACTTCACTTTCACTTTTCACTTTCATGCATTGGAGGAGGAAATGGCAACCCACTCCAGTGTTCTTGTCTGGAGAATCCCAGGGACGGGGGAGCCTGGTTGGCTGCCGTCTATGGGGCCGTACAGAGTCGGACACGACTGAAGTGACTTAGCAGCAGCAGCAGCAGCAGATCTTCCTTAGGATTGATTGGTTTGATATCTTTGCTGTCCAAGGGACTCTCAAGAGTCTTCTCCAGCACCACAATTTGAAAGCATCAGTTCTTCGGTGCTCAGCCTTCTTTATGGTCCCACTCTCACATTCATACATGACTAATGGAGAAACCATAGCTTTGTCAATTTGGACCTTTGTTGGCAAAGTGATGTCTCTGCTTTTTAATACACTGTTTAGGTTTGTCATAGCTTTTCTTATAAGCTGCTGCTACTGCTAAGTCGCTTCAGTCGTGTCCAACTCTGTGCGACCCCATAGATGGCAGTCCACCAGGTTCCTCTGTCCACAGGATTCTCTAGGCAAGAATACTGGAGTGGGTTGCCATTTTCTTCTGTCTTTTTAATTTCATGGCTACAGTCACTATCTACAGGGATTTAGGAGCCCAAGAAAATAAAATCTGTCACTGTTTCCACTTTTCCCCCTTCTATTTGCCATGAAGTGATGGGACCGGATGCCACAATCTTAGTTTCTTTAATGTTGAGTTTTAAGTTAGCTTTTTCACTCTCCTCTTTCACACTCATCAAGAGGCTCATGCAGAGTCAGGATCAGATGCTTCCAAAGCAGGACTGACTCCAGTAAAGTGGGCTAGTCCCAGAACTGGGAATCTAGGGATTTCCCTGGGGGCATCCATCCTTGGGCATCGCCTGAGTCCTTCCAAACCTAGAACACACAGGAGATTACAAGAGTTTGAGATTGATTGCTGTACAATAAGTACAGATATAACCACTATAGTCTATAAGGTAAAGTGTGAAAACCGCTCTCTCCCACCTAGGTCCCCTCCCTGCACAGATGGGCACACGCACAGATTTTAGATTGTGACTTCTTTCCAGCCCATGACAGATTTTTACAGTGTGCTAGGCACACAAGAAGGCAATGGCACCCTACTCCAGTACTCTTGCCTGGAAAATCCCATGGACGGAGGAGCCTGGTGGGCTGCAGTCCATAGGGTTGCTAAGGACATGACTGAGTGACTTCACTTTCACTTTTCACTTTCATGCATTGGAGGAGGAAATGGCAACCCACTCCAGTGTTCTTGCCTGGAGAATCCCAGGGACGGGGGAGCCTGGTGGGCTGCCGTCTATGGGGTCGCACAGAGTTGGACACGACTGAAGTGACTCAGCAGCAGCTGCAGCAGGCACATGGAGGGGGCACAGTAATATCAAACAAAGCAATTATAGTCTGGCTAAGGAAACAAGATTCAACTACATAAAACTATACATAAAATTATATAAATATATGTATAAATACACACACCCACACACATGGCTACAAAGAAAAGGTTTTATATGAATGAGTTGATCACGGATGACCTCTGATAGATTTATTTCTGGGTCTTTTCTTTTTTCTGTGGTTTACATTTGACTTTTGCAGAAACCAGGATTCACAGGAATTGGCTGGAGACCCCCACATACACAACCAAGGAACAGTGGCAGCTGGGGCAGGCCTGGGGGAGGAGGACTGGCACCCAGTCTGGCAGTGGGTGGGGGTGGGATCTGGAACAAGTATCAGGAGGAGGAACCAAGTTACTCCAGAGAAGGAGGAGGAATAGATGAGCTGATCTGAGAGGCTGTGGGGCGGGGGGATGGCCTGAGGGGGAGCAGGTGACACAGGCTCTGGATTGGGTCAGCCGGGCTCTGATTCCAACCCCCCGGGGCCTCCTGGGCCTGTCCCCTTCTTGGGTCACCCTTCACCCCAGGGAGCCAAGGCTCCATGAGATTAGGCTTGCACGGCCTCCGCACAGGGAGCTCCAGGCCAGGCCTCCTCTGATAAGTCCTCTGCTAGGCCCACAGGGACAACGTGGAGAACTGGCAACAGGCTGAGGCAGTCTTTCCTGTTCTAGAAAGTTCCCAGGGTGGGCTCCTGAGCTCAGCACCTCCGGGAGAGGTTCCCCATCACCTGTACCCCTGCTCCTGCCCTTGGGCCCAGGCCCAGGAGCGCAGGAAGGTGAGGGTCCCCAAGCAGCGTGCACCCCAAGGCACACCCAGCCCCAGCGCCCAAGGTCGGAGAGGGGCCATCCTGTAGTGGGCTGTTTTCTTAAGCCCTACTCAAAGACATCTTAGGGCTGTGGCTGCAGCTGAGGAGTCTCTTCGCAGACTTAAATGGATCAGTCCCAAGCTGCCCTCTCTCTGGCTCTCTGCCACCACGGTGGGCATGACTTCCAGCAACTTCTCCTCTGGCGAAGACTTAACAACAGATGAGACAAATTCCAGGGGATGCCCCAGAACTCAACTCAGAGGCCCCAGAAACTTGCACAGGATGATGGGGAAGAAAAAGGGGCCTTCTGGGTGAAGAACAGTTTGTAGAAGAAGAAAAAATTCCTCAAGAGCGGTGGAAGGAGAAGCTTGATTTTCTTCCCTCTAGTGTATTAGCTCTTCTTCCAGGTCCCTGTCCTTAGGCTGATGCTTGGTGGTGGGGACCCAAGCTCCTGGACAGGCCCTTGCTTATTCCTGCATTCGTACCTGGTTCACACCCTCTTCTCCCAAAGTCCTTCTTACAGCCTCCCTAAAGCCTGACAACCGTCTGCGAGGCTCAGCCCAGCCACTCTGCGCCCAGGAACTGTTTCTGCACCACTAAGCCCGCCAGGCCTGCCTTCGGCTCTCCCCCATGTACTCTCCTCCTCCCCGCCCCGGCCAGCGTCCCTTCATTTGACACAGTAGCGTGGCAGTATCATGGTTGTGCAGTAGGTACTGATTGCTGGCTGTGATTTGCACAGCTTGGCTTGTGGCAGATTCCCTAGAGGAAAGACTCTGCTACAGACCCTACTTATCTCCAGCCCCACCTCTGCAAGCAGTGACTCTGCTCTCCTCGGGGTTCATAAAGCAAGTGCCACCTCTAGGTCAGCAGACCCTGCTGCTCCAAAGTGATACTTTTTTCCTCAGGCTCAGCATCTGTCTTCCACTTCTTTAAAAAATACTGTCTATTGCATTTTAAAACTTTCATTCTGGAAAAATCTCAAACGTTTACACAAGTAGAGACAAGAACATCATAAATGATCATGACATAACTTCAACTGTTATCAATTCATACCCAATTCTGTTTCTGCTATATTTTGCCTCTCTTCTCCCAACCCCCAAAATAGATGACCCCCAAACATCTTATTTCATCTGCCAGTGTTTCCATATATCTCTAAAAGACAATGAATCTCTAAAAAATAGAACACAAAATCACCATAATGAAAAAGATGTTAACAGCAATTCCCTAATATCATCTCCTATCTACTGTTTAAATGTTTTACCTTGTTTTTGAAATGAATTTTTACAGATGGTTCGTTGGCATCAGGACCGAAATATTGCACTGGGTTGATACATCTCTTTGGTCTCGTTTAGTCTTTAGGTTTTTTTTCTCTCTCTCTGCAGTTTATTTGATGAAGCAGCTATCGATTTGTCCTGCAGAATTTTCCACAATCTGGGTTTTGAGAGAGTAACCTTGTGAGACTGTGCCTGTTCCCTGTATTTCTTCTGAACCGTTAGGGAGTTCTAATAACTGGATGAGATTCTGGTTCTAAATTTTGGCGAGAACGAGTTATAGGTGGTGATGTGCATTTCTAAAGAAAGCACAGTTAGCAGGCATGATGATCACTGCTTAGGTCCCCTGTTTCATTAGAAGTTGCAAATGGGAATATTCTATCATTTCTTCTTCGGGTATTAGCAAAATACCTCTATAAGGAGAAATTTTTCTTTATCAAGAGTTTGTTTCCCAGGAGTTACAGTCATACAGAAAAGACAGGATAAATACTTGCTTTTCTTCAGAACGAAGGATTTTTCCAAGGTGACCAATTTTGGGGGTTTTTTGTGTGATCATTATGAAATAAAGGATTTTAACATGTTTGATAGGTTTATTGCTTTTAGTATTCTGCTTTTGATTTTTTGTTTTTGCTTTCAGGATTCTTATTGATGCTCAAACTGTCCTCGTGTTTGGCGAGCAGGAGCTTCTTCAGATTGTCTCCTGTGAGGGCTCCCTCGGTTGTGCTTAATAGTTTTGTCATTTTCAGGTATGACTAAATATTTCAGACTCATACATTTGCTGTTCTAGGCCTAGAATGAATCATTTCGCAAAGGAGCATTTTTTTTCCCCTTTTAATAGGAAATAATATGTAGAAGCCAAAGTTTCAATGCGAATGAGTTTAATTAATCCTAGAATAAGCAACCAAATCAAAAGCAGGACCCGCTTTGGCACTATGTATAAGCGATAAGCCCAAGGCAAGTGTATTTTGGGCAATAAAAGGGGGTGGGCTGAGCCTGGGTCTACGACTGGGGCCTCAGAGCGGTGGCTCAGCCGCATGGGGTGGGCTTCATGGGATGGCCACTGGCCCAAGAAGCCAAGCTGGAAGGCAGAAGGCCCAGCAGTAAGGACATGTTCCTCATGGTCCTGCAGCTTGGTGTCTGGAGCAGAGCTGGCCACCAAGCACGGGAGTGCTCTAAAAGAAGGGGAGGTCAAGGTTACTTCCTCTTCCAAAGGAGTCTGAATGCTGAGACAGTGAAAAGCTAAATGCCCAACTGTCTGAAAGAGTGGATCTCTTTACTTAAAAATTGCCCTTCCTGGTGCACGCTAAAATGGACTAGGATCTATTTGAAAGTGCCTTGCACGTGTGTGCACGTTCAGTTGTGTCTGACTCCTTTCAACCCCACGGACTGCAGCCTGCCAGTCCACGGGATTTTTCAGGCAAGAATACTGGAGTGCGTTGCTATTTCTTCCTCCAGGGGATCTTTCCAATCCAGGGATCAAACCCATATCTCATGTGTCTCCTGCATAGGCAGGCAGATTTTTTACCACTTAAGCCACTTGGGAAACCCTGAAAGTGCCTTATTATATCTTATATCCACCAAGAATCTGTGATTGATTAGACTAACTATAGGTGGTATTTTACTTGCACAGAATTTCTCATCTGTTACAGCATGCGTGCGTGCTAAGTCACGTCAGTCGTGTCTGACTCTGTGCTACCCTATGGATTGTAGCCCACCAGGCTCCTCTGTCCATGGGGATTCTCCAGGCAAGAACACTGGAATTGGTTGCTGTGCCCTCCACTAGGGAATTTTCTGGACTCAGGGATTGAACCCGCCTCTCTTACATCTGTATTGGCAGGCAGGTTCTTTATCACTAGAACAACCCGTGAAGCCCCATCTATTATAAGCTTATAATATATCCAGTAAAAGACAATGTATTGGAAATTCAGACCCAGTACATGCTGGCTGGGACAGAGTCCAGAAATGATCTTAGATTACTTTGAGTATCTGCTAACACATGAATAAATTATTTGGGGGCAGAAAAGACAGGTATGGGCAGATTCTGTGTTCTCCTAATACCTCTCTCTTTACTTGTCCTGGTTCAGTTTAACTTTGTGCAAGACACATGATATGCATTAATTCAATACCATGCCACACTCCACAGAGAATCAGGGAATTCTGAAGCTAAATTTCATTACCTAGTTAGAAGAGAACAGAATCATCAAAATGAAATGGAGTTTAAGTCAAATGACAATATTGAAGAAACTCATGGTATCATAAGACTTCAATCAGCAGTGCTCTCTCACACTGTCACTTCGGAGAAAGACCATGCATGAATGCTACAGGAGTACTTCATATGCTGCTCAGTCAAATCTGTATGAGACTGACTGGCTGGAAACTGGTAATCATTTTGATGATCCAGAGTTTTGTTTAAACAATAAAAATGAGATTCTAGAATTCAAATCTAGTATATGCTTTTGTATCAACTGAATACCTTTTTGTATCTAAATATAAAAAAATTACCATGGGGGAGTTCCTTGGTTAGGTGGTTAGGATTCTGGGCTTTCACTGCCATGGCCCAGGTTCAATCCCTGGTCGGGGAACTGAGATCCCACAAGCTGAAAGACACGACCAAAAAAAAAATTATCATGGATCTAGAGATTATCATACTAAGTGAAGTAAGTCAGAGAAAAACAAATGTCATATGATATTGCTTACAGGTGGAATCTAAACAAATTATACACATGAACTTATTTATAAAACAGAAATAGATCCACAGACATAGAAAACAAACTTACAGTTACCGGAGGGGAGAGAGGGGGAGGGATACATTAGAAGTCTGAGATTAACATGTACACATTAATATACATAAAATGGTTAACCAACAAGGTCCTGGTGTATAACACAGGGAAACTATACATAATATTTTATAATAGCCTATAAGGAAAAGAACCTGAAAAAGCATATATATATTTACATATGTAACTATAAATTTAAACATACAAAACTGAATCACTTTGCTGTACACCTGAAACTAACACAATATAAATCAACTATACGTCAATAAAAAATATCAACTATATTTCAATTAAAAATAAATAGAATCAAAATAAAGGGGAGCACAGACATACAGCTTGTGGACAAATATGAAAATTTTCAGAACCTAAGCTACAAAACCTAGCATTTACCAGATAAAAACTTCATATGAAAAAAAAAGATCAAAGAAGAGTGATTTTCTGGATGATATAGAGCTTAAATACAACAGCCGCTAGCCACATGTGTCTACTTGATTTTAAATCATTGAATGGAAATAAAATTAAAAATGCAGTTCCTGGTGGCACCAACCCTATTTAAAGTGCTCAGTAGGTACGTTGTAGAAAGAAATGTCAGACAAGTATGGATGTGAGGACAAAATACTCTGCTAGTTGTTTCCGTTTTTCTTTTCAAGTGTGTAGACATAAACTTAAAAATTTACGGTTTCCTTTCTCTGAGGCTGAAATGTTCTTTTAACATTTCTCAGCTATGGGAATCAGCATTGTGAAAGACGTCCAGAAGAGTCTTTCTTGCTTAGAGGCTTTTGGGTAAAAATCCTTGAAAGAAGAAAAGGAATCATCCTTTCAAAAAGCTCAACAGGCTAGGTTCCAAATCTGTTTTGTGTTTGTTATTTGAATTTATATGACGCTGACTCAACAACAACAAAAAAGCTTCTTAACATTTTATCACTTTCCTGGCACATTGATACCTTTGCAGGGGAAGGGGGGAGGTGGGTGTTGCCTTTCGATCTCTTGCAACCACTGGTTCTGAAATAAACTTCAGAAACCGAAGAGGCCTGGGCAGCCGAGGAGATGAAATCAAAGCGAGGCCAGGATCAAAGGGGCCAACAGCTCTGGGATCTCAAGGTGAAAGCAGAGCCATCGACTCCCCTGGGCTGCCTTTTCCTGGCTCTCTCTTTAATAAACACCCGGGGCTCCAGGGCCAGGTTTGAGGGCAGCGCAGAGGGGAAGAGAGTACTTAGCACTTGGAGAGGAAAGGCAGGCCTCTGTGAAGTCTGGGGGAGTTGGTGACAGGAACCGTGGTGGGAAATGTGGAGCAACCAGAACACGACGGTGACCCCGAATGGCTCCATCCTCCCCAGCCCGGTGGCCTCAGAGCCAGTGTGGCTCTGGAGAATAATGTTTTCTTTCTGCATCACTTTTCTATTGCATTTTTACTTGTATTTTTACCAAACTTCCCTCTTAATACAGAAAGCAGCCTTGAAAATTGTCTGCTATTTCACCTTGCCCTTCCCTGTGTCTATTTCAACAGGCATTCCTGACAGGCTGAATAAAATAATGGCCCCAAATTCTCAGCACATCAAGTGGTGAGGAGCAGAGCCCAGGTACTGGCGAGGGGGAATCAGACCCCTGATCTCAGTGATCCTCATCTTCAGCTAACCCTGAACTTGTCTGCTATTCTGAAACTGGTAAACTGACTTCCTTTGATAGAAACAAGTACTTTACAGAGCTTATTTAAAATATACTTAAATTTCACAGATCATCTACTTTGGGAAAATCACTTGGAATAATTGTTTTTTAAGATATTGCCAAGGATCGAGCTCTTTCCACTTTCCATTTGGAGAAACAGGTATAGGAGAAAGAACGAATATTCATTGTGTGCTTGCGGCATGGTAACTGAGTATGGAATCTAAAACTTGGATTTAGTGAAAACCACTCATGATTTTGAGACTTCTCTGGTGGATCAGATGATAAAGAATCCGCCTGCAAGGTGGGAGACCTGGGTTCGATCCCTGAGTCGAGAAGATCCCCTGGAGAAGGAGAGGGGAATGGCTACCCATTCCAGTATTCTTGCCTGCAGAATTCCATGGTCAGAAGAGCCTAGTGGTGTGCAGTCCACAGGGTTGCAAGGAGTTGGACACAACTGAGCGACTTTCACTCACTCATGATTTTATAGGTGTTTGTCAAAGGAGAAGCAGAAAATAACTTTCAAGTGAATGAACACCTCAGAGCTTTGCAGAGACCCTCTAGACACTTATAGCTTACCGATTTTAGTCAATGAAAATCCAAGAGAACTGGGAAATTCATTCCTACCAGGAAGTAGTATCTCTTTTCAGATACATTTCCCTGTATTCTTTGCTTCAGTTTTTTTTTTAATTATTTTATTTTTAAACTTTACAATATTGTATTAGTTTTGCCCAACATTGAAATGAATCCGCCACAGTGCTTCAGTTTTTAAAAGTTAGTTTGTTAAAAAAAAATGCAGCTTTTACCAGTTTTTCCACTAATGTTCTTTTTTCTTTTCTAACGACCCAACTCAGAATACCACAGGACATTTAGTCATCAAAAAACTAAGTTTTAAAAATATACTTATAACAACAATACAGGCCATGATTTAAAAAGTAAAAAACAAACAAACAAAAAAAAACAGCACCAAAAGGTATACATTAAAATCTCCATCTCTAATACTTGACTCCAATTCCCAACCCTGGGTTTGCAGCACAGTCTCCTCACTGAAGTTATTTTGTAGGTATATACAAGCACATGCCATTAAAACTTCATTTTATTTATTTTTTTATTTTATTTTATTTTTAAACTTTACAATATTGTATTAGTTTTGCCAAATATCGAAATGAATAAAACTTCATTTTAGAGGAAAAGGAGGAGAGAAGGGGAAAGGCTGAAATGTTATTTCAACATGGAGGATTCTAATTCCACAGACTCTCATAGATTCTCAGGAAAAGTCATAAGAAGATAATGCTTGTTTAGTCAGTTTGGAGGATTATCAAGCCACAAATTGAACACTGCAATTTCCTATCACTAGTTTAAAAGACAGAGAGAAGACTGTCTTATAGGTTTAGATTCCTTCATCAGATCGTCACCAGGCACTCCATTTGTCTCTGCAGGTCCATTTTCCTGGCCCACTCACTGTAAAACAGGCAGGCTTGAGGGTAGGGGAGGGCCCCTCACAGGCGAGCAGACAGCAGCAGAGGAATGAGGCTGGGCACTGGACTAGCGGGGATTTTCACATAGGCTAGAGAATTCCGATGACTCGACCTCTGCGGAGAGTTTCTGGGTTGCTGGGCCATCAGGCTGTTAGACCTCAGCTGGCAGCCAGCAGCCAAGCCAAGCTCTGCTTTCCTTGCTTGGTTGGCCTAACGGTGCCAGAGCAAAGCAATGGAAGCACTGGATCTGGCTCCATCTCCTCCATCGCCTGTGCCTGGGAACCCAGAGGGCCCAGTGTGCCTCAGAGAACAACCCTGAGATGGGAGAGGGCCAGGGGCTTCACCCACCTCTGAGGGCGGCTGGGAAGATCAGCAGGGGGCCCAGGGGTCATGTCTGGAGACCGGCTTAGCACGGTGGCTTTGGAGTCATCTGGGCCTCGTCTAGACTGTGGAGTACTTCTTGATCTGGAAAACTGGGATAGGAATTTCGACTTCACAGGTACATATGCAAAGCACAGTCTAGTACAATGACACTTCATAAGTGGTTTTTGGATTAATGAAAGAATGAAGGCACAGAGTAAAATAAAAGGGTCTGACCTCCCATCCCATACAGTCTATGTCTGAAAACCCCAATGACCAGGCTAAGGAATAAGAAGGAAGGAGGAGGGGGAAGAGAAAGAGGGGTGCTGTGGGGTCGATGGAGGAGCAAGCAGGCTGTGAGAATGGTCAGACTGCCTGCAAGAGCCTCTGGGACTGTGTCCCAGACCCCATCTTCCACCCCCACACCCACAGGGAGAGAATCAAGCACAGGGATCCTATTTGCAGCAGCCCCAATAATTCTTTCTGGGGACTTCCCTGGCAGACCAGTGGTTAAGACTGCATGCTTCCATTGCAGGGGGGTGAGGGTTCGATCCCTGGTAGAGAAAGTAAGAAGTTGCTCAGGTGCAACCAAAAAGTTAAAAAAAAAAAAAAATTCTTTCTGCTTTGACACCTGGAAGGTCCACTCAGGACAAAAATATCCAAGCTCTTCCTGAGGTTGTCTCTGAGCATTCTAGAATGGATAGAGACAGGCAGGGGCTGTGGCCTAAAAGATCCTTCTAGCTCAGAGTCCCCTTGGAGCCAATGACAGAACATGGTCCTGGTGAAATCAGGGCTCAGGTTCTGGGAGCAAGAAGAGCCAAGTCTCTGTGCTCCTCTCCTGAAGACTGCACTGTGGTGGAGCTGCTTCCGTTCTGGACCGTGAGTTCCGATAAATCGGTTCAGTGCCATCCACTTCTACAGACCTTCACTGAGAGTCTGGCATGGTGCCTTGTACATACATAGCAGCAGACATACAAAGCAGCCACTGGACAGACATGATCAAGAGAAGTGGCTCCTGCTCCCTAAGCCTTTACAATCTAGGAGGGGAGGCAGGTACCGGAACCATAACCACAGTACAAATAAGAATAAAATAGGAATCTTAAATGAGGCCCTGAGGGCAAAGACAAGAGGGAGTGGAAACTTCGGGGTGCCCCTTTCATCTTCTCCCTTCCAGCTTAGATGAGCCTTGAGCATTGCAGGATATCTCCAGAGAGGCCAGATCAGGAGTCAATAACTGAATCTAGAAAGGCACATTCCTAACTCTGCTGTGTCTAGGGTACCCTTATTCCTAGGCCCACTGGGACATTCCAGACAAAAGGTCTCCTCCCCTCCAAGGTGAGTTTACTGCCTCTCTTTGAGGTTCCTTTATCTGCACCCCCTCCTTCTGATTCAGGATTTGTTACGGAGGTCTGAGGAGGACAGGGGCTGGGCTGTTTGACCAACCTGGTACCGGGTCTAGCACATAGCAGGGGGTGTAAATAAATACCTTTGATGACTACAGACAGGGCAGCGGGCAAGGCTCTCTGCCTGGCCATGGGAGAGATAGGCGGCTGGCCCCTCGCTGCCCTGCGTGCGGGACCTGGCCCTAGAGGAGGGCGGTTCTGCCCCACTCCGCCCACGCACTCGGATCCCTAGGCACTGCCATCCCGGGCAGACCTGCTCTGGGGGATGTTGATTGTGGTGGCGGCGGTGGTGGGGCTGGCCCGGCAGATGGACGAGGGAGGGGGCGGAGGGGGCCCAGGCCCAAGTTCACGCCTCCCTCCCTCCATCCCACGGGCAGCGGAAGCGATTATTCCCCACCGGCGTCTGGCGGGGTGGGGGGCGGGCTCGCACCCCGAAGAGACACGGGCCTCCCCGCGTCCACCGCTTTGATCGCACCGCCACCCCGGGCCCCCGCCCTCGGCCCCGGGGCCAGTATAACTAAAGGCCGTGTCCCTCCCGGCGGTGCACTGGGGTCGGGCAGCGATGGCCGCAGCGGAGTCCAGCCAGCTCCAGTTCGAGGAGATCGCCGCGCCCCCAGCCTACCTGCCCGCTCACCCCGGCGGGGCGTTCCTGCCGCCCCCGAACCCCAACGCTGGCCTGCTCCTCGCGCGCCCCTCGGGCTCCGCTCCGGAGCTCGGCGCCCCAGTAGCCTTCGCCGGCTTTCTCGGGAGGGGTCCCGGGCCCGCCGCGCCGCCCCACGCCGGCCTGGGCCCGCCTGCGCCCCCTAAAGGCGCGGCCGTCTCGTCAGCATCGCAGCGCCGCAAGCGCACGTCGTTCAGACCCGAGCAACTGCAGCTGCTGGAGCTCGTCTTCCGCCGGACCATGTACCCCGACATCCACTTGCGTGAGCGCCTGGCCGCGCTCACCTTGCTCCCCGAGTCCAGGATCCAGGTGAGCGGCTCGCGGCGGGCTGGCGAGTTCGCCGGTGCCACCTACTTGACGTTGGGCAAGTTATTTCCTTTGAGCCTTAGTGTTCTAGGCTGTAAAATAAGTGTCTATTGGCTACGGTGATCGTGAGGCTTGAATGAAGTAATTCAGTCTCAGGCTCAATGACTTCTGCCTCTCATTGCTGAGTATAAGGGCTCCTTCCGGGAGGCTAGCTGGTCCCTTAAAATGGTCAAAAAATAAATCCTCAGCAGGAAGGTAATAGGGAGTATTTTCACACTTTTTTCCTTATCCAGGAAGGAGGGGCAGATGAGGTGCAGTTGGTGTTTCCCCCTGCTGGCTCACCAAGTTGCCCCCCCTGGGTCCCTAGGCCACTTCCTTGGCAGGTGTTGGATTTGTAATGTGGGTTGTAAAGGATATGTCTTGCGGGTAAAGCCTGAAGCATATGGAGTCTCTTGTCACGGTTTGAAAAGTTTAGTGCAAGGTGTGTTTATTGCCTAAAGTAATTTAGATCAGAATCCTGGAGCTTGGTGGTCATAAGAAGCCTACCTTTTTTGCCTGGTCTGTAGCACCATGGTCTGTACCTAAGAGCAATCCTAAGTAGGAGCCCTGATTTTCACACTGGGAAACAGTGGACTTGTTTTTCTGCCTCTCTGGTGGAATGCATCTGTCAGTTTCAACAGCAGGCACAGAAGCTTCCTAAGCAGGACGGGTCCTTTGGTATTTGTGGGGAAATAGTGAGCAAAAATTTTATTCACCTAAGTCAATGAAGTCCACTGAGAAAAATGCCTCCTTAAATAATTTGACAAGGGAGTATACTTTTGAAAATTGACTCTCCAGATTCTTTTAAGGCATAGTAGCATTTTTTCCCCCTAAAATTCTAAGTGCTGTTGTTGCTGTGGCATTTTTTCATTGCAGATGTCCCTATATAAAGAACTAGGTATTACTGCAGTTTTGCACCTGGGAATGATGAGGTCGAGAAAGCCGGGTGCTCTGATTTTGTGAAGTGTTGTGTGAAAACCATAAGGTTCCAGAGCAGGGAGCCAGGGCATGTTAACTGGAACTTACAGTGAACTATGAAGGTCAAAGCACGAGGACTCCAACCAGAAGCAGTTTCTTTCTTCCCTCTTGCAGGTGTGGTTCCAGAACAGGCGTGCCAAGTCACGTCGTCAGAGCGGGAAACCCTTTCAACCCTCAGCCAGGCCGGAGCTGTTCCTCCACCACTCTGCTTGTGAAACTGAAGCAAAATATCTGAAGGCCCAGCCGCCTCTGGAGGTAGATGTGAACTGCCTGCCCGATCCCAACAAGGTTGGAGGAGGCATCTCTGACTCTAGCTCCCAGAGTCAGAATTTTGAAACCTGTTCTCCTCTCTCTGAAGATATTGGTTCAAAGCTGGACTCATGGGAGGAACACATCTTTTCTGCCTTTGGTAACTCTTGAGTCTGGGAGGACTCAGGGTGAGCTCAGAGGAACCATGACTGACAGTCAGGGGGACGCACATCGGAATACCGTCCTTTCTGGCTTCCATGTTAAGGACTCATCCGTGTTAACCTTGATAATGGTCCTTGAGTCATCTCTCACCTGTTGCTCATGGCCTGTTCCTTCTTCACAGTACACACCACCTAGGAGTTCTGGCATTTATTTTTATCAACACATCTCCAAATATGCACATTCATTTTGGTCCCCTTATCTGTTCCTTCTTACCAGCCCTGTTGTAATTTTTTCAAATTAGTTTCTCAGAACTCATTATTTTCACAAGAACTCCTCAGTTTGACTCAATTTCCCCTTTGCTTGACAGCTGCTGTCTTCATATGGCTCCTCCAAAGGCTAATACCCTTAAACTTATGTTAACCCAGCTCCTTCAACCCTCCTCCTATCGTCAAGATTTACTGCTTTTAAAATCGGGCCTCACATCTTTACACACCTTCATAGTTCCAGTGATTCTGCATCCAGATTATTCAAGAGACCCCTGCCTCTATTTTCTCAACTTTTAAAAAACTACTCTCTAAAACCTGTAGTAACTTTCAGTTGCTGCCAAATTATAAAGACCTTTTGGTTACTCTTGCCTGGAAAATCCCATGGATGGAGGAGCCTGGTAGGCTGCAGTCCATGGGGTCGAGAAGAGTCGGACAAGACTGAGCGACTTCACTTTCACTTTTCACTTGCATGCATTGGAGAAGGAAATGGCAACCCACTCCAGTGTTCTTGCCTGGAGAATCCCAGGGACGGGGGAGCCTGATGGGCTGCCATCTATGGGGTTGCACAGAGTCGAACACAACTGAAGTGACTTAACCTTAGCCTAGCCTTTGGTTACTCTTCTAGGTAACGGACATTGGTAGCCTATAGGACAGTTATGCACATCTTTAATTTCACCCATCCACAATATATGTCTGTCTCAAAGCCATTTCTTTCAGTTTTGGAAGCAAATGCATAACCTCTCTCTTTCAAAACACTCTAGACCTCCCTCTTGCTGAAGGCTGTAACTTTCTCTAATCCTGATTTTGTACCTGTTACTTCAGTCACTGCAGCATCATTACCCTTAGCACTTGTTAACTGTACTTCTGTGCAACTTTAGTTTATTATTATTAAATGTTTCCCACAAATGTTTCATTGTTAATTCTATTTAAATGAGTTCTGTTCTTTAGACAGCTCTTAGTACAGCACTTCACTCCATAACTATTCAGCACATATTTTGTGGCCATGAAGAACATTTCTGCAAGAAGTTTCTGCAAATGTAGTTTCTAAAGCCAGTCACTGGTATATCCGGAGGCCACTGTATTAAGTTTAACTTG
Source organism: Bos taurus (assembly GCF_002263795.3). Taxonomy (NCBI): domain Eukaryota; kingdom Metazoa; phylum Chordata; class Mammalia; order Artiodactyla; family Bovidae; genus Bos; species Bos taurus. The sequence goes on from NC_037343.1 coordinate 29,235,408, forward strand.
GTTAAAAGTCGGTCTAGCTTGTTCAAAGTTTAGTAACACGAATCTTTTGGTTCCAGGAGATTTCTTGTTCCCAATTTATATGATAAGGATGTATGAAAATTATTATTTTCAAGTTATTCTGAGATAAATTATTGTCTTGTTATTTTGAGGGTTTTTAAACTTCTAAAGGCAAAAGGAAACTCTTTGTATATGAGGTAATCACAGGTAAGGTTTTTTTGTGAATTGTACTTTGGAGGCAGCTCATTGGAGAAGGAAATGGCAACCCACTCCAGTGTTCTTGCCTGGAGAATCCCAGAGATGAGGCAGCCTAGCAGGCTGCCGCCGTCTATAGGGTCGTACAGAGTCGGACACAACTGAAGCAACTTAGCAGCATGAGAAACCAGGGCTGGGGCCAGGACTCAGGTGTTTCTGTTTTTTTAATGGAATTTTTTTTTTATTTGAATATGCCTTGGCATGGGGCTTCCCAGGTGGCAGTGCAGGAGCCAAGAGACGTGGGTTAGATTCCTGGGTCGGGAAGATTCCTTGGAGGAGGGCATGGCAACCCACTCCAGTATTATTGCCTGGAGAATCCCCATGGACAGAGAAGCCTGGGGGGCTTAGAGTCCATAGGGTTGCAAAGAGTCAGACACAACTGAAGTGACTCAGCACACATGCCTTAGCATGGATATTATTTCCCAAACCAGGGATCAAACCTGGGCCCTTGGCAGTGAAAGCGAGGGCCCACCAGGAAATTCCCCAGGACTGGACTACCAGGGAATTCCACAGGACTCAGGTCTTGATTACCAGAAGACTGTGAACTACACTGAAAACCTCAGAGATTATACGTGCCCACTACCCTGATCTTCATAGAAGGGTTGAGTGGCCTGTACTTTTCCGAGTAGCACATCCACTATTATAAGCAACCAGGATATAGTTCAGGCTTTAGTAGCAGATGACTTCTGAAAACTGTCTGAAATAAAAAATGGGATGATAAACATTAGGTCTTATTTTCAGTGCTTGCTTTGTATTATACATTATACTTGGGGCCTACTATGGGGTTGGCCAGGAGGTCTCACAATCACAGCTTCCTTCGCATTTAGACTTGTGACAAGGCCAAATGAGATAATATAAATACATTCACAACTGAGAGGCATATCATTTAAACTTAACAGTCCATTAAGGATCACATTTAAAGGAAATCTTATAATGAACATATTAATTTTATTATTGTATTTACATTATGTTCTCTTTTCCCCAGTGAACAGTTAAAAAAAAATCTACAAATGTTTAAGTACTGTCACGATTTTTAATATAGGATCCTCTAAGAATGGTCTGTACTGTTCTGAAACACTTGAGACCCTAACTGTTGAATGCATTACAGGCATTATAGATTTAATCCTTACAACTGCCATGTAAGGTAGGGACTGTTATTATTTTAAAAATTACGAAATTTAAGTAGTGGTTGACAGTCACATAGCTAATAAATAATGGCCAGGACTCAAATCTAGAACTCAGTCCACCATTTATTCACCACCATATAATGGCTGTTATATTGGCCTGACCTTTTAGTTAGGACTAATGATAACGTGATAGGTTTAAAGGCAACTCCTTAATCAGTATTTGTACATCCAAGTGAGTATGTCTCATCTTTCAAAGCAATCCTCACAAAGGACCCTACTTTTATTCCAGGGACTCAAATGTTGCTTAGAACTCCTTAGAAACTCTTGTTCATTTATTCCACAAATATTTGGTGCCTATGAAAGGCACTTTAGCAGGGCCTGGAAATAAAATGGTGAGCAAAACCAGCAATGGTCCCCCACCTAATGGACCCAAGAAGCCAGGATGGAGACAGAAGAAATACAAAATTGCAAATGTGACCCAGTGCTGGATGGAGGAGGCCTGTGAGGGCCTGGAGAGGACATGTAGTGGTCAAAGATTATCTTCATTTCTGAAGATACCTTCAGACAGGGATGCTGAAGGTAAAATCTGCAGGATCATCAGGAGTTACCAAAGTAAAGGGAGAGGGAACACAGAGGGCACTGAGTGTGCAAAGACCCTGGAGACTTAAGGAGCAGGGTGGAGAAACTGTACGGGAGGCCAGATCAGGCATGGCTGTGTAGGTCTTGTAGAAGAGTTCTGAATTTGTCCTGAGAGACAGAAGACTTTAGTTGGGAATAACCTGACCAGTTCTTCATTTTAAGAGCATCGCTTTGGCCGCTTCTGCGGAGAGCTGAGTGGATGCTGGGAGACAAGAACTCTCTGCTGTATTCCAGGATAGGGATGAGGGCACTGGGTGGACAGTACTGGTGATAATGAAGATGGAGAAAGGGCTTGAATTCAAGGAAAAAAATTTAACAGGCAAGTTTGTTTGTAGATTCTCAATGGTAGCAAGTGAATCTGATTTTTGGAACTAATAGAAATTCAGAACCAAATCTACATAAAGCATGATGTACTTGCTTGCTCGCTCAATCTGGCTTTGATAGTTTTCTTTAGGGCTCCATAAAGGTGTTAAGCAGTGGCAGCATCATTTAAATTAATGCACAGCCGATCCCAAATGACTACTTTGAATTATATAGATTTCTTCTTCCTTAAACAAAAATAAAATTCATATTTATTCTTAGGCACAGTTCTTGTCATCAACACATGATGGCACTGAAAGATATAGATGATGCTTAATTACGTAAGTGCAAAACTAGGTATAATTTAAGTGTGACAAGTCAGCCTTAAGAAATGTAGAAGAAAAAATATAAAAAATGCTTACCTAAGTCTAGGCAGAATATATTGAAAAGCAACCTTTCTCTAGTCTAGAGTAAGCCAAGTAACTTACGTGCTCAGTGTTTTCCGTAGTGACTACTTAGCCGTGGGGAAAAAACGTCCTAATGGTATTTTAATTCAAAATGACTTAGTAATAAATTTGTACTGTTCCTCCAAAAAATATAGTTTAGTGGAAAAGATAATTTTAAAAAACATTTTAAATAGAAGAAATATTTATCAACTTGTATTAATTAAATGAAAATGAAGATCATTAATTTTCATAAATCAATTTATTTAGAATTACAAATATTAAGAATAAAAGATTTATGCATTTCTTAATTAAACATAACAGTTTAGCTAAATATAAACTCTGCACTAAAGTTCTGCAGTGGCACAATACCAACAAAGAATATGGAAGCATTTTTAAACTGTACAAAAATTTCAAATGGAAAATAATCTTGTTTCAGTTTTATTATACATTAATATAAAAAGTCTCATTTTATGAGACATCTAAAAGAATCAAAGCCACTTCTACAGCTATATCTTAAACTCCAAATCTGAAAACAATTTATTATATTTTGACTTTATAATATTCTATATTAAAACAGAGAAAATTCCAAATACACACTTTTTACAAGATTAACATCTTAGGCAGGGTTTTCCTTAAAAAACCGAGAACCAAAAAAGCCCACAACCAAATACAAACCTTTTTTCTCCATTTTCTAGCACTGGCTATTGTATTTGTATTCCTTATAAAATTTTTTTTACTTTAAAAATTGTGTAACTGTTGGATTTTAACCAGTAATCTGGTTCAAAAATTGTGCAAATAAACAAAAAAATATGAAAATAGTGTGTTATCAGTCTTTTGAAAATAAATCCCATAACAATGGCACTTTTTGCCCTGAATTGATGGGAAAAGACATGCCAAATCCATTTGCTGAAATTTAGCATCTTGCAGTAATGTTTCTTTCCTGCTCCTTCATTTTCTTTCAACAGACAAACAACAAAGGTTTCTTTTATAAATTATGATAAATTAAAATATTTATTATTATAAAATGATCTATAGAACCATGTCACATTGCAAGTATATATCATATATACTTGTAAAGTCCGTATTTCCCACCTATATTCCAGTGGCTTCCTAAAAATGAGGACTTCCCATATCTCATGATGTTATCTTTTGAAGACTGAAGTGGTGATCAACTAAATGAACTGGAGTTGTAATTTTCTAGATAGAATTTCCACATTGCCATGCATAATGCACAAAAGACCATGTTTCTTCATGTTCTCCACTGCAGTAGTTGTCTGCCTGGGTTGAGTTGAATTCATGCACATTAAAAAAATGGTCAACAATATTCTTCCATGAAATTATGTTATGTTCAGACATTTTCAGTTTAAAAATACTTGCTAATAAACATATATAACATAAGCAGTGCTACTGCAGCTGAGTAATAAAAGAAAAATAAATATAATGCTGGTCAGCAATGCTGGTTCAAGAAGCAGTAGAGTATATTAAAATGCCTTATTTGGAGATTTAAATTTTCCTTGTTTTCCAGCAGATAGGTTATTTGGTGTTGGAAGCCTATATAAAGGAAGAGAACTTCACAAAAACAATGTCCTATGCAGTTGGGATAATTAAATCTTCTATTCAGTCTCTGTTGGTGTTATTTGCTGCAAAGGCATGTAAGTTTCCCATCTGGCTCAGGCCGCTCTGAATATGTGCAACATGAATTTCTACATTATTCTGAAAGCAACTAAAGAAAGAAGAAATATGGTTAACTACTTTATCTCACAAAATTAAAAACAGTTTTTCTAAAAAGAAAAAGCTGAATTTCAGTTAGGAAATAGCTAAGATAACAACCCCACATAAGTAACATATCTTCCCTTTACATTAGCCATAATTCTATTTCAGTAGTAACTGAAAGGTATGCTTGAAAGAAGCCAAGAAACCATGGAAGTACTGGAAAGAGGATGGACAAATCTCTCTTTGGGGAAGACTCACTTCAAAGTTAAACCTCTATGCCAAACCCAAACCTAAATATTATATGTCTTTGACGCCTTTATATAAAAAAATCCATCTGAAAATTCTGTCAATAGACTGCATATAACATGAAAGCTCATTTACAATTTACTTAAAGGATAAAAATCATGACTACTTCATAAATACGTACAATTCTTAAAGCTTATACTGGAAATCACTATGAATTTCAATAAAAATAGAGTACATCTAACGAATTACCTGATATTAGAAGCATCTATTGTACTCTTGATATCATTTAGTGAATCTGTAAGTGATTTAAATTCAAAGGAATTCAGGTCGCCTCCTTCTGCTAGACACTAAAGAAAAAAAAATTTCAAAATTGTACTTCGAATACAGACAAAAACTCTGCTCTAATATACAGTTTAATTTTTTAGCACCAAATTAGCACAGTTTGTTTAGGTGTCAAAATGAAGAAAGTATTCTTAATATTTTCCCCAAAAGGTCCTCTGAAATTTACCTTAATTTGTAATAAAATAGCTGTAAGCCTGGAGATTAAGTCTGTCAGATTTTCATTTTCAACACAGGGCTGTCCTGTTGAGGAATTTGCATGCCGAACTATTTCCTGTGCTTCTTCCTCACACCTTCGTCTCATGTCTGTCGGCTGATCTGCAGGCTGGAGCCCTTGGTCTGGAGCAAGCTGAATACAGATGATTAAAACACAAGATACACATTCATAAGGCCATGATAATTTCTGTGTGTTTGTGCCCTGTTTGCAGATTAGGATTTTTTAAAAAGTAGCATTTGTGTAACAAAAACAACCTCACTTTTACCTTAGAAATTTTTTCTCCTCTAACAGTATTTATTTTTTGATTTGTTTTATATTTTGGGTACCTTTTAATTTTGAGGTACTTCTAAAAAAAGAATAGAACAAAAATTTCTTGATAACCTTTTACCCAGATTCACTAACTGCTTATGGTTTACTGTGTTTGAGTTAACATTCGACCTTTCTCTGTATATAATTTTTTTTCTCTTAATTATTTGAGAATAAATTGCAAACACTGTGCCTCTTTACTCCTAAATACTTAATAACCACAGAGCAATGATCTGATCACAATCAGGAAGTTTAGCAAAGACATAATACCATTTTCTAACAGTCTATATACAGATTTCATCAACTGTCCCAATACCTAGCTATTTTTCCCCCTGAATACATCTGGTTGTCCTGTTTCTCTAGACTCCTTTACTCTGGAACAGTTCCTCAGTCTTTCATAACCTTGATAGCTTTGAAGAATATCAGCCAATTATTTTGCATAATATCCCTCAATGTGGGTTTGTCTGTTTCCTCTTGATTAGACTAAAGTAATAGGTCTTCGGCGGGAACACCACGAAAGTGATGTTGTTCTCAGTTCACTGTGACTAGGAGGTGTATGATGTTTATCTGCCCCACTACTGCTTATGTTATCTTTGATCACCTGGTTAAGGAAGCTATGTGCCTCCATCAGCACAGACAGCTTCCTTGTTCTTAGAGCAGCACACCGCTCCACTATGGGATGTGCCATAAGTTATTCAGCCAATTCCCTATGTATGGGCATTTAGGTTACTTCTAATATTTTGTGACTGTCAGAAACACTGCAATGAATAATCTTGTCTTCTAACATTTAACATTTTTTTAAACTGAAGTATACATAAATATATAATACTCCAAGGGTAGCTACCATCCTGACTTTTATATATATATAAACAATACAGACCTATATATTATTATATATATTAGTTTTTGCTGGCTTTTGAGCTTTACATAATATGAAATTATGCATTATATATTCTTTTGTGTCTGACTTTATTTGTTCAATATTTGCATGTTCTCATATGAACAAATATGTTCACATATTCATTCTTATTGCTAAGAATTCCATATTATATGACAACTTACCGATTCATTTTAGTATTGATGGGTATTTGGGTAATTTCTAATTTTTGGCTATAATGAACAGTGATGCTATATATGTTCTAGTGTCTATCCTTTGGTAAATACATGTTCATATATCTTTGATATATACACAGAAGTGGAATTGCTTGTTCTCATTTTAAAATCAATATTGTGCTTCCATAAGAGCTTTGTGAAAATTAAATTAAGTTTACTCCATTAGGAAATGAGTGTCACATATGGCCTTGTGTACACAGTGAGATACAAAAGGACATCCACTTCTGCATGTTTCACGTCATCTTGGACAGCATGGTTTGCACCTCTTGTGGATGGTTGCTAGTCCAGGGGGAGAACTCTATTTGCAGGGACAACACATATTGCTATGTAGGTAAATGACAATTATCAGGAAAATAAAAATAATAATGGATGGCTGAAGGAATGAGCAAAACATACTCAGAATTTAGTTAAAGGTAATCGCAGTTCATTTCTCTCAGTTCAAGTGGACTGGTATCAACAAAAATGGCAGATCTTTGGGACTCAATGATGAGGTTAGTATCATAAAAAGCTGTTTATCTCACATCACAAACAGATGTGGCTGTAAATATCCCATGCTGTGCTTAGTTGCTGGGTTGTGTCTGACACTGTGAGCCCATGGACTGTAGACCACCAGGCTCCTTTGTCTATGGGGATTCTCTAGGCAAGAATACTGGAGTGGGTTGCCATGCCCTCCTCCAGGGGGTCTTCCCAATCTAGGAATAGAACCTCTCGCATTGCAGGTGGATTCTTTACCATCTGAGCCACCAGGGAAGTCCTAGACCCATGCACTTATGGTCAATCTACAACAAAGAGGCACAAATATACAATGGAAAAAAGGTAGTATCTCTTCAGTAAATGGTGCTGGGAAAACTGGACAGCTATATGTAAAATAATGAAATAGAACATTCTCTCAGTTCAGTCGCTCAGTCGTGTCCGACTCTTTGCGACCCCATGAATCTCAGCACGCCAGGCCTCCCTGTCCATCACCAACTCCCGGAGTTCACTCAAACTCACGGCCATAAAGTCAGTGATGCCATCCAGCCATCTCATCCTCTGTCATCCCCTTCTCTTCCTGCCCCTAATCCCTCCCAGCATCAGCGTCTTTTCCAATGAGTCAACTCTTCGCATGAGGTGGCCAAAGGACTGGAGTTTCAGCTTTAGCATCATTCCTTCCAAAGAAATCCCAGCGCTGATCTGCTTCAGAATAGACCAGTTGGATCTCCTTGCAGTCCAAGGGACTCTCAAGAGTCTTCTCCAACACCACAGTTCAAAAGCATCAATTCTTCAGCACTCAGCTTTCTTCACAGTCCAACTCTCACATCCATACATGACCACTGGAAAAACCATAGCCTTGTCTAGATGGACCTTTGTTGGCAAAGTAATCTCTCTGCTTTCTAATATGCTGTCTAGGTTGGTCATAACTTTCCTTCCAAGGAGTAAGCGTCTTTTAATTTCATGGCTGCAATCACCATCTGCAGTGCTTTTGGAGCCCCCCAAAATAAAGTCTCTCACTGTTTCCACTGTTTCCCCATCTATTTCCCATGAAGTGATGGGACCAGATGCCATGATCTTCGTTTTCTGAATGTTGAGCTTTAAGCCAACTTTTTCACTCTCCACTTTCACTTTCATCAAGAGGCTTTTGAGTTCCTCTTCACTTTCTGCCATAAGGGTGGTGTCATCTGCATATCTGAGGTTATTGATATTTCTCCCGGCAATCTTGATTCCAGCTTGTGCTTCTTCCAGCCCAGAGTTTCTCATGATGTACTCTGCATATAAGTTAAATAAGCAGGGTGACAATATACAGCCTTGACGTTCTCCTTTTCCTATTTGAACCAGTCTGTTGTTCCATGTCCAGTTCTAACACTTGCTTCCTGACCTGCATATAGGTTTCTCAAGAGGCAGGTCAGGTGGTCTGGTATTCCCACATCTTTCATAATTTTCCACACTTTATTGTGATCCACACAGTCAAAGGCTTTGGCACAGTCAATAAAGCAGAAATAGATGTTTTTCTGGAACTCTCTTGCTTTTTCCATGATCCAGCGGATGTTGGCAATTTGATCTCCGGTTCCTCTGCCTTTTCTAAAACCAGCTTGAACATCAGGAAGTTCACGGTGCACATATTGCTGAAGCCTGGCTTGGAGAATTTTAAGCATTACTTTACTAGCGTGTGAGATGAGTGCAATTGTGAAGTAGTTGGAGTATTTTTTGGCATTGCCTTTCTTTGGGATTGGAATGAAAACTGACCTTTTCCAGTCCTGTGGCCACTGCTGAGTTTTGCAAATTTGCTGGCATATTGACTGCAGCACTTTCACAGCATCATCTTTCAGGATTTTAAATAGCTCAACTGGAATTCCATCACCTCCACTAGCTTTGTTCGTAGTGATGCTTTCTAAGGCCCACTTGACTTCACATTCCAGGATGTCTGGCTCTAGGTGACTGATCACACCATCATGATTATCTTGGTCGTGAAGATCTTTTTTGTACAGTTCTTCTGTGTATTCTTGCCACCTCTTCTTAGTATCTTGTGCTTCTGTTAGGTATACCATTTCTAGTCAATCTAATCACACGGACACAGCCTTGTCTAACTCAGTGAAACTAAGCCATGCCGTATGGGGCCACCTAACACGGGTGGGTCATGGTGGAGAGGTCTGACAGAATGTGGTCCACTGGAGAAGGGAATGGCAAACCACGTCAGTATTCTTGCCTTGAGAACCCCATGAACAGTATGAAAAGGCAAAATGATAGGATACTGAAAGAGGAACTCCCCAGGTCAGTAGGTGCCCAATATGCTACTGAAGATCAGTGGAGAAATAACTCCAGAAAGAATCAAGGGATGGAGCCAAAGCAAAAACAATACCCAGTTGTGGATGTGAGTAATAGAAGCGAAGTCCTATGCTGTAAAGAGCAATATTGCACAGGAACCTAGAATGTTAGGTCCATGAATCAAGGCAAATTGGAAGTGGTCAAACAGGACATGGCAAGAGTGAACATCGACATTCTTGGAATCAGCGAACTGAAATGGACTGGAATGGGTGAATTTAATTCAGATGACCATTATATCTACTGCTGTGGGCAGGAATCCCTTAAAAGAAATGGAGTAGTCATCACGGTCAACAAAAGAGTCAGAAATGCAGTACTTGGATGCAATCTCAAAAACGACAGAATCATCTCTGTTCGTTTCCAAGGCAAATCATTCAATATCACAGTGATCCAAGCCTATGCCCCAACCAGTAACTCTGAAGAGCTGAAGTTGAACAGTTCTATGAAGACCTACAAGACCTTTTAGAACTAACACCCAAAAAAGACGTCCTTTTCATTATAGGGGACTGGAATGCAAAAGTAGGAAGTCATGAAACACCTGAGGTAACAGGCAAATTTGGCCTTGGAATACGGAATGAAGCAGGTCAAAGGCTAATAGAGTTTTGCCAAGAGAATGCACTGGTCATAGCAAACACCCTCTTCCAACAGCACAAGAGAAGACTCTACACATGGACATCATCAGATGGTCAACACCGAAATCAGATTGATTATATTCTTTGCAGTCAAAGATGGAGAAGCTCTATACAGTCAGCAAAAACAAGACCGGGAGCTGACTGTGGCTCAGATCACGAACTCCTTATTGCCAAATTCAGACTTAAATTGATGAAAGTAGGGAAAACCACTAGACCATTCAGGTATGTCCTAAATCAAATTCCTTATGATTATACAGTGGAAGTGAAAAATAGATTTAAGGGACTAGATCTGATAAATAGAGTGCCTGATGAACTACGGACAGAGGTTCGTGACATTGTACAGGAGACAGGGATCAAGACCATCCCCATGGAAAAGAAATGCAAAAAAGCAAAATGGCTGTCTGGGGAGGCCTTACAAATAGCTGTGAAAACAAGAGAAGTGAAAAGCAAAGGAGAAAAGGAAAGATATAAGCATCTGAATGCAGAGTTCCAAAGAATAGCAAGGAGAGATAAGAAAGCCTTCCTCAGCGATTAATGCAAAGAAATAGAGGAAAACAACAGAATGGGAAAGACTAGAGATCTCTTCAAGAAAATTAGAGATACCAAGGGAACATTTCATGCAAAGAACATTCTCTAATACCATATAAAAAGTAAACTCAAAATGGATTAAAGACTTAAATGTAAGATATTAGAACACTCTTTGACATAAATCACAGCAATATTTTTTTGGATCCATCTTCTAGAGTAATGAAAACAAGAGCAAAAAAAAAAAGGGACCTAATTAAACTTAAAAGCCTTTGCATAGCAAAGGAAACTGTAAATAAAAAGACAAACTACAGAATGAGATAACATGTTTGCAAATGATGTGACCGCAAAGGATTAATTTCTGAAATAAACAAAGAGTTTATACAACTCAATATCAAAAAAACCCAAACAACCCAATCAAAAAATGGGCAAAAGACCGAGACATTTCTCCAAAGAAGACGTTCACATGGGCAACAAGTACATGAAAAGATGCTCCACACCTCTAGTTATGAGAGAAGTGCAATCAAAACTACAAAAAGTTATCACCTCACATCAGTGAGAATGCCCATCATCAAAAAGTCTACAAATAATAAATGCTGGAGAGGGTACGGAGAAAAGGAACCCTCCTACACTGATGGTAGGAGGGTAAACTGGTATAGCGAGTACAGAGAACAGTATGGAGGTTCCTTAAAAACTAAAAACAGTTACTATTATGATCTAGTAATCGTACTCATGGAAAAGATGAAAACTCTAATTCAAAAAGATAAATGCACCCCAAAGTTCATAGCAACACTATTTACAATAGCCAAGACATAGAAGCAACCTAAATGTTTATCAGTAGAAGAATGGATAAAGAAGATGTGGTATAAGGAAAAAAAAAACAAACCACAGGAATATGTGGTACATATATACAATAGAATATTACTCAGCTTTAAACAAAGAATGAAAAATGCCATTTACAGCAACATGGATGGACCTAGAGATTATCATACTAAGTGAAGTAAGTCAGACAAAGAAGGCAAATATCATTATGATAACACTTACTTGTAGAATCTAAAAACATGGTACCAAAAAAAGGATCAAAAAGTGATACAAATAAAATTTTTTACAAAACCAAAATGGACTCTCAGACATAGAAAAGAGGACATAGAAAGGATTATCAGTGGAAAAGGGATGGGGGGAGGATAAATTAGGAATTTTGGATTAACAGATATACACTACCGTATATAAAACAGATAAACAAGGTCCTACTGTATAGCATAGGCAACTATATTCAGTAATAATCTATAATGGAAAAGAATGTGAAAAAGAACATATGTCTCTGAATTACTTTGTGTACACTTGAAGCACTGTAAATCAACTGGTCTACAAATAATAAATGCTGGAGAAGGTATGGAGAAAAGGAACCCTCCTACACTGAGTAGGAATGTAAATTGGTACAGTCAGTATGGAGAACAGTATGGATGTTCCTTAAAAACTAAAAACAGAGTTACCATTATGATCAAGTAATCCCACTCATGGAAAAGATGAAAACTCTAATTCAAAAGGATACCTTTTGAATGCTAATTCAAAAAACCCTACTTCAAAAAAAAAAAAGTGGCTTTACTGGAAATATACAACTTCTAAGAATGCAAATGCTGGAGCATACTAAACTCATTACAATCATTTCATTCTTCCTTGTAAGAAACTCAAATTTTTGATGAAACTGGTGAACCACCTTCATACATATAATTATATGTACATAACAATAATGATAATTCACAAATAATCCTATAATGTATGTGACTGCAGTTCAAAAATGCATAGTTCTAATGTAAAGTTTATTTTTAAAATTTCTATTTATTTTTTTGACTGTGCCTCACAGCCTGTGGGATTTTAGTTCCCCAAGCAGACATTGAACACAGGCTCTCAGCAGTGAAAACACCGAGTCCTAACCATTGGACCACCAGGGATCCCCAAATGTAAAGTTTAAAAAGGAGCAATCAAAACTGTATACACAGCATGGTCATAACTTTGTAAGAAAAAGCATGTATGGTTTAAAAAAATTAGGAAATAAACAAAAATAAAGTTTTTGTGGTAGTAGAATTAAGAGTAATTATTTTTCTGGATGTTTCTAAATTTTTAGAGAGCTATAATCATTTGTAATTCAAACAAAAAACCAACAGAATTGACAGGTGTGTATAAAGCACTCTTCAATGTTGATGCTGTAAGGGAAAAAAAAGTATATAAATATGGTTCTGCTCAAAGATCTTGGCTTAGTTTGGGTTTTCTAAGATGGGATGGTAACAGAATCAGTTTCAAGTAAGAGGGGGTCACAGCCCCCTCAAGGGAACTCCGCACACACCACCTACCTCATAGCAGTACTGCTGAACTTTGTGCAAGACTTTGTTTAGGTCCTTGTTCAGTTGTTCAAGCTCTAAAACGATCGTTGCATATCTCCGTTGAAATTCAATGCCAATGGGCATGGAATATGATTTCTGAGAAGGAAAAAAAGTCAGATTTTGATAAGGTTTTTTTTTTTAACAATGCAATTTCAACGATCTACTAGGATACAGGACTTTTTTTTTTTTTTTAAACTTTACATAATTGTATTAGTTTTGCCAAATATCAAAATGAATCCGCCACAGGTATACATGTGTTCCCCATCCTGAACCCTCCTCCCTCCTCCCTCCCCAGGACTTATTCAAAATAGACAAACAGGTTATTAAAACAGACTATGCTCAATGTTATACTACTTATATGTGGTAATGGTATTATTGTTATTTAGGTGATTGTCTTTGTTCTTATGAGTGTCATGATGTCTGTCATTTACTTTTTAAAAAATGGAGATTGTATATATATATATAGAGTGTGTGTGTGTGCAAGACAGATTAAATGTTCAAAACTGTTGAATCTATGTATGTTTCTTATGTTTCTTAAAAATCTTTTAACTTTTTAGTAACTTTATCATTTTCAAAAATAAAAAGTTGGTAAAAAATTATATATATTCATTTGAAGTGTTCTAGTAATTTAATTGATTCTCCATTTGGACTCAATTCAGTATAGCATAATGGATAACAGTCATGCGTGCTAGAATCAGATTACATGTTCAAAACCCAACACTATTACATATTAGCTGTGTGACTTTAAGCAAGTTCCTTAATTTCTCTGTGCCTGTTTTCTCATCTGCAAACTGGGGATAAAAGAACTTCTATCTAATGAGATTATGGCAAAGGTTAAATGAAATAATATATGGTAGCATATTGCCTTCCACATAGAAAATATTCATTAAGTATTAACTGTTACCACCATTGCCATCATTTCGTATCTGCTTCCTACCAGTAAGTGTAAACAGACTTTGATTCCATTTCTTTTCCTTTCTTCATAACACCTCCAATAAATTACACTATCCGTTCCACTTCAGCTACAAATGCTGCAATGAGACTTCTTTAGTCAAGCCAAATTGAACCACACTTCTGTTTTTCACAGGATTTCTAAGAAAGCAGACCATCGTGCACTGGAGAAACAAGTACAATTAAGAAATAAAAGTGTGCCTAGACTGGTAGGGTAAACTACTTGCACTAATAACCAATCACAGAGTTTTAATTGTTTGAGCTAACAGAAACCTGGCAATCATCTTGTTCAGCCTTGTCATTTTACAGATGAGAAAACTGAGGCCCAGGAAAGTTAAATGTTTTGCTCAACAGCACACACTATTAATAATGTACCAGGTACTGTTCTAAGTGTTTAAGAGAATCTCACAGAATCCTTACAACCATCCCAAGAAGGATACTATAATTATCCCCACATTACATATGGAGGAATCTGAGGTCCATGTACCAAAGCCAATAAGTGGTAAGCATGCAGGATCTGAAGGTAGACTGCATCAGAATTCCTCCACCATGAGATCTGATGCAGTGAAAGAGGAGGAAGGGAAACAATGTCACAGGGAGACAAGGGAAGGGATGTCATTTAAAGATTCCATGTCTGGTTCTAACTGTTGCTTCTTGACCTGCATACAGATTTCTCAGAAGGTAGGTAAGGTGGTCTGGTATTTCCATCTCTTTAAGAATTTTCCACAGTTTGTTGTGATCTACACAGTCAAAGGCTTTGGCGTAGTCAATGAAGCAAGATGTTTTTCTGGAATTCTCTTGCTTTTTCTATGATTTAGTGGATGTTGGCAATTTGATCTCTGGTTCCTCTGCCTTTTCTATATTTAACTTGAACATCTGGAAGTTGATGGTTCACCTACTATTAAAGCCTGGCTTGGAGAATTTTGAGTATTACTTTCCTAGCATGTGAGATGAGTGCAATTGTGGAGTAGTTTGAAATTATTTGGCATTGCCCTTCTTTGAGATTGGAATGAAAACTGACCTTTTCCAGTCCCGTGGCCACTGCTGAATTTTGCAAATTTGCTGGCATATCGAGTGCAGCACTTTTACACCATCATCTTTTAGGATTTGAAATAGCTCAATTGGAATTCCATCACCTCCACTAGTTTTATCTGTAGTAATGCTTCCTAAGGCCCACTTGACTTCACATTCCAGGATGTCTGGCTCTAGGTGAGTGATCACAACATTGTGCTTATCTGGGTCATGAAGATCTTTTTTGTATAGTTCTTCTGTGTATTCTTGCCACCTGTTCTTAGTATCTTGTGCTTCTGTTAGGTCCATACCATTTCTGTCCTTTATTGAGCCCATCTTTGCATGAAATGCTCCCTTGGTGTCTCTAATTTTCTTGAAGAGATCTCTAGTCTTTCCCATCCTATTGTCTTCCTCTGTTTCTTTGCACTGATCACAGAGGAAGGCTTTCTTATCTCTCCTTGGTATTCTTTGGAACTCTGCATTCAAATGGGTATATCTTTCCTTTTCTCCATAAAATCACTCAGTGTGAAAATCATTTGGGTTTAAACATAAACATTAAATTAGTTCAATGACACTAACCTGATGTATCACAGAAAATTAGGAAAAAATGCATACCAAGAAAATCTGTAATCCATAAAAATGAAAGAACTGTTATACCTCTGAAGATATTAAAAAATAACAGTTCTGGATATATTAAAAATAAAATCTCCTTATAATACTTAGGATTCTTCCTTCTGTAAAGAAGGAATTAAACTAATTGAATAATTTGTATTTGTCCCTGAAATATTCGACAAAATTTCAACTCACAAGTGATATACGAAACAGAATAAATAATAGGTATGTTATGATTAATGGATATAATTTGATTTTTACTACCTCTATAAGGCACTGTCGGAGAAGGCAATGGCACCCCACTCCAGTACTCTTGCCTGGAAAATCCCATGGACGGAGGAGCCTGGTAGGCTGCAGTCCATGGGGTCGTTAAGAGTCGGACACGACTGAGCGACTTCACTTTCACTTTTCACTTTCATGCATTGGAGAAGGCAATGGCACCCCACTCCAGTACTCTTGCCTGGAAAATCCCAGGGATGGAGGAGCCTGATGGGCCGCCGTCTATGGGGTCGCACAGAGTCAGACGCGACTGAAGCAACTCAGCAGCAGCAGCAGCAAAGCACTGTACTTATATCAATATAATAGAAATGGCAGTCTCTGAAGATAATTTTCATGTTTTATTTACTTTTTAAAACTAATCTCAAATCATGTAAGTAAGTGTTAGTAGCTCAGTCATGTCGGACTCTTTGCGACCCCAGGGACTATAGCCCACCAGGCTCCTCTGTCCATGGCATTCTCCAGGCAAGAAAACTGGAGTGGGCTGCCATTCCCTTCTCCAGGGGATCTTCCCAACCCAGGGATCAAACCTGGGTCTCCTGCACTGCAGGCAGATTCCTTACCATCTGAGCCATCACATACCATACTATTTCCTTTTTGATGATTCCACTTAAATTAAAGGGTATGGTTTATTAAACAAAGACCAAACAATTACCATGCATGATACATGTTATACACAGGACCTACTGTGAATAGAAATCCATCTCTCTCCACCATTTGTTTTTAATGAGTACAAGGATCAAATAACCTTGAATATACTTTTTATACTACTGCTGCTGCTGCTGCTGCTAAGTCACTTCAGTCGTGTCCGACTCTGTGCGACCCCATAGACGGCAGCCCACCAGGCTCCCCGGTCCCTGGGACTCTCCAGGCAAGAACACTGGAGTGGGCTACCATTTCCTTCTCCAATGCATGCAAGTGAAAAGTGAAAGTGAAGTCGCTCAGTCGTGCCCAACTCAGCGACCCCATGGACTGCAGTCCACCAGGCTCCTCCGTCCATGGGATTTTCCAGGCAAGAGTACTGGAGTGGGTTGCCATCGCCTTCTCTGTTTTATACTACTGGCAGTTAGCAACTCTCTAAAAAGCAACAGGATTTGCAATAGCATTCCTTATACCCGCTACACTGAACAATTTAAATTTCAACTCTTTCGCCAGGCTAGTATGTGATTTATGCTTCTTCTTCTTTGGGGAACAGTTTTATTCTAAAGCAGTCTGATACTTCATACCTTGATCTTATCCTATAGAACTGAATTCCAGGTTTATGCTTAAATGACAGTCCTTGACATCAGGAAAAAAATAGGGGCACATTGTCCTCCTGCTGTCTGAAAACATAATGAGTATACATGTTTTAAATATTTTATTACCAACGAAAGAACATGTTATGTTCACCAGCTGGAATAACTTTATTAAATGTTTGAGATTTTTGCACCATAATAACCAAGACAGGAAGCTGGATAGCCCCTAAAATCAACTGCTATTTCTTATATAAATGCCTGCAGAAGTTTCATATTTTCTTTGGACATCATTAGATTTCCTAGCTTTTTTTAACCTTTTATCTTATATTGTAGTATAGTTGGTTAACAATATATATAGTTGGTTGTGATAATTTCATGTGTGGAGGAAAGTGGTTCAGTTATACATATACATGTATCTCTTTTGGATTGACACGTATACACTGCTATAATTAAAATGGATAACCAATAAGGACCCACTGTATAGCACAGTGAACTCTGCTCAATATTATACAACAACCTAAACAGGAAAAGAATCTGAAGTATGGTTTTAAAGCTAATATGAATTCTGACATTTTGCTTAACATTAGTATGTTCTGTGAATCTGCCACCCCATTGGAAATAACTCTTTTCATATTAAGTTTTCTTGTAAATCTACCTAATGGAGGAGCTTCTGGATATTTAGGTCATTTTAGCTTACATGTTTTATATTCTATTTTTGTAATCTGTCTGTGGACCATCATCTTCTTCTGTGGCTAAGACTCCACTTATTTATTTCTGAATGTTAAACTACCTTTGCATTCCTGAAATAAATCTACTGGTTGGCATGATGTACCTTGGAAACATTCCCATTTGTTAATACTTTGTTTAGGATTCTTTCACCTATATTCATAAATGATATTGGCTAGTAGTTATTTCTTTTGTAATATCTTTGTTAGGTTTTAATATCAACTTATTCAAGAATTACAAAAAGGAATTGGAAAATGTTCCTAGTTTTTCTCCTGTTCTCTAAAAAAAGTTTTTGCAAGGTGATGGTAATGGTAAATATTTAGTTGAATTCATTGGTATGGAAGAATTCATCTAGTGGTGTAGGTTCTTTGTGGTCAAGTTTACATTATAGATTCATTTATAAGGCAGTGATGGGACTATTCAGACTTTTTTCCCATATCAGTGTTGACAAGTATTTTTCTAAGAATTTGCCTCCTTCATTTCAATTTTCAAAAATATTTACAGGAAGCTGTTTATGAACTGTATTAGTCCGCTTGGCATGCTATAACAGGATACCACGACTGGTGGCTTAAAAAATAGCAATAAATTCTTTTTGTAGTTATGAAGGTTGTAAGTTCAAGATCAAGGTGCTGTCAGGGATGGTTTCTAAATAGAACTTTAGAACTTTATCTGGCTTGCAGATAGCTGCCTTCTCGTTGTGTCCTCAGATGGCCTTCCTTCTGTGCATACATGGAGAGACCTCTTGGGGTCTCTTCCTCTTCTTGTAAGGACACCAGTCTTACTGATTTGGGTCCCAACTTTATTGCCTCATTTAACCTAAATTATCTCCTTAAAGGCCCTATTTCTAAATACAGTTACACTGTGGCTTAGGGCATCAACTTATGAATTTGAAGCACACAAAATTCAATCCTACAGTATCCTCTCAAGATCTTTTTCATGTCTGTAGGTTTTATAGCGATGTTCCCTCTTTCTTTCTTTTTATGGCTGCGCTGGACCTTCATTGCTGCTTATGGGCTTTTCCTAGTTGGGGCTACTCTGTGTTGTAGTACCTGGACTTCTCACTGTGCAGGCTTCTCTTGTTGCTGCTCTCAGGCTCTAGAGTGCAGGCTTTGCAGTTGTGGCACACAGGTAAGGGACAAAACTCGTGTCTCCTGCCTTGGCAGGCTGATTCCCCACCACTGGACCACCCTCTTTCTTAATAGCAGTAAGCTGTATCTTTCCTGATTAGCATTTTCAGGATTATCAATTTTATTAGGTCTTTCAAAGGGCTGAACTTTTACTCTGTTGATCATCTCTATTTTACATTTGTTTTCTATTTCATTACTTTTCTCTCTGGATTTAATTTGTTGTTCTTATTCTAACTTACTGAGATAGATGTAACTCACTAATTTTTTTCAGTCCATCTTCAATTTAAACATGCCTTTTATTCTAAAATAGGTGTGGCTGCATAATAACATTTTGATGTATATAATTTTCAATACTACTAAATTAAAAACATTTTCTGGTCTCTGATAACTCATTCTTTGCTTTATGGTTTATTTAGCATTGTATTCTTTAATCTTGAAGCGTGAGTTTTATTCTTGGTATCTTTTAGTTAAGAACTGACTTATTGGAAAAGACCCTGATGTTGGGAAAGACCGAAGGCAGGAGGAGAAGGGGACGACAGAGGATGAGATGATTGGATGGCATCACTAACTCAATGGACATGAGTCTGAGCAAGCTCTGGGAGTTGGTGATGGACAGGGATGCCTGGTGTGCTGCAGTCCATGGGGTCGCAAAGAGTCAGACACAACTGAGTGACTGAACTGAACTGATCCTTTAGTTATTAACTTCTAAATTTATCTGTACTGTGGTCAGAGAACTTACTTTGGACAATTTTAATCATTTTGCAATTTGTTGAAATCTGATCTAAGACCAGTGTACAATTAATTTTTGTAAATATTCCATGCAGGCTTGAAAATAATAGGTATCCTACAGTTGGCAGGTGTAACTGTCTCCGTATGCTAATGAAATCATTTGTTAACTGTGTCTTTCAAGTATATATTCTGATTTTTAAAAAATTTTTATTAATTAACTAACTTAATTTTGACTGCTCTGGGTCTTCAATGCTACACAGGCTTTTTCTCTAGTGGTAAGAGAGAAGTGCAGTGCATGGGCTTCTCACTGTGGTGGCTTCTCTTGTTACAGAACACAGGCTCTAGGGCCCGCAGGCTTCAGCAGTTGCAGCCCCTGGGCTCCAGAGCACAGGCTCGGTAGTTGCGGCGCACGGGCTTAGTTGCTCTGTGGCATGTGGGATCTTCCTGGACTGGGGATGGAACCCGTGTCTCCTGCATTGGCAGGTGGATCCTTTACCACTGAACCATCAGGGAAGCCCTCTGATTTTTTTTTTTTTTCTCTAACTGATTTTTGACTATTTGTTTTATTAGTTACTAAGAGGGCTATGGAAACTGTGTTGTTACAACAGTGGATTTGTACTTTTCCTTTGAGTTTTGCCAGTTTTTGCTTTATATATTTGGATGCCATGTTATTAAGTACATATAACTTTCAAGTTATTATTTTGAAACTATACCTTTCATCATTAAGAATCACACCTCTTTACATCCAGTAAGATATGGTGAATTAAAGTTTTCTTCATTAGAAAGCATCTCTCTCTATATCCAGTAATACCAGTATATCTGTTGCCCTACATTTAATTATCAGATACTAATATAGTTACCCTGGGTGTTCTTTGGAAGGAATGATGCTAAAGCTGAAACTCCAGTACTTTGGCCACCTCATGAGAAGAGTTGACTCATTGGAAAAGACTCTGATGCTGGGAGGGATTGGTGGCAGGAGGAAAAGGGGACGACAGAGGATGAGATGGATGGATGGCATCACCAACTCGATGGATATAAGTTTGAGTGAACTCCGGGAGTTGGCGATGGACAGGGAGGCCTGGCGTGCTGCGATTCACGGGGTTGCAAAGAGTCAGACACGACTGAGTGACTGAACTGAACTGAATATAGTTACATGCTTTTCTGTTGTTATTTTAAAATTTGTATTGCTGGGGTTTCCCTGGTGGCTCAATGATAAAGAATCCACCTGCCAATGCAGGATGCATGGATTTGATCCCTAATCTGGGATGATCCCTGCCACTGAGCAACTAGGCCCATGTGCCACAGCTACTGAGCCCACCCACCCTAGAGCCCTGCTCTGCAACAAGAGAAGCCACTGCAATGAGAAGCCCATGCACCACAACTAGAGAAAAGCCCGCAAAGCAACAAAGACCCAGCATAGCCATAAATAAATAATTGTATTGTTTATTTTTTCATACATTAATGATTTTATCCTGGATTTTTTTATATTAAATGTGTCTCTTTCAAGAATCATAGAGTTGGATTTTTTTTAAAGTTGTAGTTGATTTACAACTATTTAAACTAATATATCAGTTTCAGGTATACAACACAGTGATTCAATTTTTTTTTATAGATTATACTTCACTTAAAGTTATTACAAAATAATGGCTAAATGTCCTTGTGTAGTACAAAGAATTTCTTTTTTTTTAATTTTTAAAAAAAATTTAAATTTATTTAATTTTATTATTTTTTAATTTATTTCTTTTAATTAGAGGCTAATTACTCTCCAATATTAAGAATTTCTTTGTGTAGTATCCTTGTCGCTTATTTGTTTTATACATAGTGAAAAGTGAAAGTGAAGTCGCTCAGTCGCACCTGACTCTTTGTGACCCCATGGACAGTAGCCTGCACCAAGCTCCTCTGTCCACGGGATTTTCCAGGCAAGAGTACTGGAGTGGGTTGCCATTTCCTTCTCCAGGGAATCTTCCCAACTCAGGGATTGAACCCAGGTCTCCCGCATTGTAGACAGACGCTTTACCGTCTGAGCCACCAGGGAAGTCCATTTATACATAGAAGTAGCTTGTAACTCTAAATCCCCTATCTTGCCCATCCCCTTACCCTTTTCCCACTGGTAACCACGAGTTCTTTATATCTGTGAGTCTGTTTCTGTTTTGTTATATCCATGTTTATTTTCTAGATTCCACATTTAAGTAATAACACAGAGTAGTATTCATCTTTCTCTAACTTCTTTCACTAAGCATAATACCCTCTAGTTCGATCCATGTTACTGAAAACAGCAGCATTTCTGTTTTTATGGATGAGTAATAGCCCACTGAGTGTGTGTGTGTAAGCATGTATGCGTGCATGTGTGTATATACATGTACACACATATATACAGACTATATCTTCTTTATCCATTCATCTGTTGATGGACACTTAGGTTGCTTCCATATCTTGGCTACTGTAAATAATGCTGCTATGAACACTGAAATGCATGTATCTTTTTGAATTAGTGTTTCTGTTTTCTTCAAATATATACCCAGGAGTGGAACTGCTGAATCATATGGTAGGAACTGGGTTTTATTTTTCATCCAGTCTGGCAATCTTTGTTTTTTATTTAAGAAATTTAGTCCACTTATACTCAGTGCTATTTATCAAAATGTTTAGATTTAAATCTACCATCTCACTATTTTCCTTCTACGTGTCCCACTTGTTTGGTGTCATTTTTTCCTTTCCTTTGTTGCCTTCTCTTGGACTGAGTGAACACTTAATTGTTCCATTCCCTCATGCAACTCCCCCTGATAAGCTTGGTAGTTATTAATCTTTTACCATTATTTGAATAGGTGCCTTAGAAAGTAAAATGTACATTCTTCATTTTTCAAAATCTATGTGGAATACACACTCCTTACCCTAATCAACAAATGTTGCACTGTATTTTTAAACCTTTATATTTTAAATGCCGCAAGATACAATTTTATTATTTTATACGGTGACACTTAGACTAATGCACATATTCATTCTTTTTGTTGTTTTTCATTCCTTTTTGAAACTTTTAAGTGTCTTAAACAAGTTGTTCCCTCCACCCCCCCCCCCGCTTGAAGAAAACCTGTATTATTTCCTTTAGTACAGATACTCTGGTAACAAATTCTATAACTTGCCTGCAAATGTCCTTGTATTAACTTTACCCTTACGAAATTTTCACTGGATATAGAAATCTAGGTTGGCAGTAATTTTGTTTCAGCACTATAAAGATGTCATTCCATTCACTTATGTCCTCTGTGTTTTCTGTGGAGAAGTCAGCTGTCAAACGAACTGTTACTGTTTTTGAAAGTACTTCCCCCTCTCCATCCTACTCTGGGTACTTTAAATACCTCCCACTTTGTGTCTGGCTTTCAGCAGTTTTACTACGCTGTGTTTTGGAGTCATTATCTTTTTATTTACCTTATGATTTATGGGGGCCTTGGATTTGTAGCCTGTTGAATTTTGAGAGTTCTGAAAAATTCTCAGTTATTATCTCTCAAAAATTCTCTCTCCTTTTGTCTCATTTTTCTTTCTCTTCTCCTTCTGCTACCCTATTAGACATGTTAGACTCCTCACTATATCCCTTATTTCTTATTCTTCTCTTCTGTACTTTCTATCCATCTTTCCATGCTTAATTCTGGACATTCTGATCTGTTCTCAAATACTAGCTCTCTCTTCAGCTGTTCCTAATCTGCTGTGTTATATCTACCAATTGAATTCTTAATTTTGATTACTGTAGTTTATTTCCTGAGTTTTCATTAGGTCATTTTTGTTGTTGTTTCTAGTTCTCTTCTAAAATTCTGTTTTGTCTCACCTCGTTAAACAAAATAAGCATTCAAAATCTATGTCTAAAAATAACATTCTCCTTAATCTGCCCTCTGTTCATATTTTCTTGTGTTTTTCGTTAGTGTTATCATGTCTCCTACTGTTTCTGGGATTTAAAATTGAGTATTAGATACTGTATGTTAATAACTGTAGAAATAATTTCAGGTCTAGTATGATATTATATTCCCCTAAGAGGACTACTTACTTCTGGATGGCTGCTTTGGGGCCTGTGTGTGTTAAGTTGCTTTACTTGTGTCTGACTCTTTGAGACCCAGTGGACAGTAGCCTGCCAGGCTCCTCTGTCCATGGGATTCTCCAGGCAAGAATACTAGAGTGGGTTGCCATGCCCTCCTCCAGGGGATCTTCCCAACCCAGGTATCAAACCCACATCTCTTATGGCTCCTGCACTGGCAGGAGAGTTCTTTACCACTAGTACCATCTGGGAAACTCCATGATCAACTTAGTTCAATTTCAGAGATAAAATAATCTGAAGCTGGGCCAATGCAGCCTTTTTGGGGTCCAATCCAGAACATGGAAGGAATTTGCCAATTTCTCTCAACCCTTGCTGGTTCTCTGGACTCTAATTTTTGTCCTCCCCATTCTTCTAAGCCCTTTAAGAACACCACTCGGTTTCTCAGCCATCTTTTCTGAAATTTGCATAAGCCCCTAAGGAAAAAGGAATCCTAACTGCCAGAATCCTCCTTCTGTGTTTAATTCTTTTCCTAGATCCTATCCCTAAAATTCTTAAATACCTTATTAATGCTCCAGTGTCTTTGGCTTGTTTTTACATTTTATTCCAGAGGAAATAGCTGTTCTTAACTATTTGGATTAGGAAGACTAATCCAAATTATCTAGCCTACCATTACCAAAAGCAGAAGCGCATTAACTTTTTCCAAACAGTATGTTCAAATTCTTTAGGGGAGTGTCAGTTTCTTTCTCTCCTTTTAACTTGGGTAAAAGCCACATTTACATGAAGATCGGAAATGTGAAAACAGAAATTAAATCAATTCCTTTTAAAGTATAGCATCTCACTTCTGCATTCCTCTATCATATTTGCAACTCTTGGCCTGGAGTCTCTTCAGGGTTCCAACATGCAGCCTCTTTTAGCCAAGGTTTTAATTTCATCCAACACGTCAGAAAATGTAAAAAAACAAACAAACAAACCCTTTCATACATTGTTAAACAATCTGTTTCCATATATTCTATTTACTTTTTTTTCGTACTTATTTTATGTGGAAATTGTAAGCGACAAGAAAACACATGTCCAGCCTACCATCTTAAGTTAGGAGTACAATTAAATCTTTAAAATGCTCATACATTTTGACCCTGCCACTTTCTATACAAAAAACCAAACCAAACCAAACCAAATAAAAAACCCCTTCAAAATGGTTTAAAGACCTAAATGTAAGCCCTGAAACCATAACACTCTTAGGACAGAGGCAGAATACTCTGACAGAAATTGGCAGCAATATTTTCTTGGATCAGTCTCCTAAGGCAAAATAAATAAAAGCAAAAATAAACAAATGGGGCCTAATTAAACTTAAAACTTTTAGATAGCTAAGGAAACTATCAACAAAAGAAAAAAACTTGAGGCTGACAAGGGTTCATATCCAAAATACATAAATAGCTCATACAACTCTAAGAAACCAAACAGACAAACAATTCAATCCAAAAATGGGCAAAAAACTTGAATAGACACTTCTCCAAAAAGGACATGCAGGTGGCTAATAGGCACATGAAAAGATGCTCAACATCACCATTATTAGTGAAATGCAAATGAAAACCACAATTAGGTATCACATCACACCAGTCAAAATGGCTATAATCAAAAAGTCTACAGAAAACAAATGTCAGGGTGTGGAGAAAAGGGAACCCTTGTACATGGCTGGTAATGTAAATTGGTATAGTCACTACTGAGAACACTATGGAGGTTCCTCAAAAAGCTAAAAATATATAGGATCCAGCAATTTCACTTCTGGGTATATATCTGGGAAAAATGACAACACTCATTCAAAAAGATACATGTACCCCAATATTCATAGCAGCACAATTTAAAATAGCCAAGACAATGGAAACAACCCAAGTGCCCAGCAACAGATTGGTTTATGAAGACACGGCACACACGCACACCTGCACACACACAAATGAAGTATTACTTAGTCATAAAAAAGAATGAAATAAAACCATCAGCAGCAATGTGGACAGACCCAGAGAATGTTATGCTTAGTGAAATAAGTCAGACAGAGGAAGGAAAATACTGCATACCACTTATATGTGGAATCTAAAAAGCAATGCAAATGAATGTGTAAGCAGAAAGAAACAGACTCACAGAGAAAACAAACTAGTGGTTACCAAAGGAGAGAGGAAAATAGGGATAAATTAGGGGTATGGGATTAACAGATAGAAACTATTACATACAAAATAGATAAACAACAAGAATATACTGAATAGCACTGGGAATTATACCCAGTATCTTATAATAACCTATCATGGAATATAATCTGACAAAACCACTAAATTAGTATGCTGTATACCTGAAACTAAGACAATACCATAAATCAACTATACTTCAAAAAACAAAACAAAATATGAAAGTAAATGCATGGAAGAAGAAATCCATATGCTAAGCATAAAAAATATTTATACCATATACTAGTTTCACAATATTTGTATTTTTATAATGGAAATTATTTCTAATCATAAATAAAATTATAAAGTCTGTCAAGAAAATTAGATTTGTGCAGAGTTTCCACATGCCAAGAAGCCAAGCCAACATCAAAATAGGCCTTTATTTAAAAGTAGGTAACATTAATTCGGCTGAGTCAAATCTAATACTTTAAGGTGTGAAACCCAGCTACAGGGAAAAGTCCTAGTTAGTGGTATGAAAGTAAAATAATTTGATTACGCATGAAGATGAAATGGCTTCCCTAGTGGCTCAGATGGTAAAGAATCTTCCTGTAATGCAGGAGATCCAGGTTCGATTCCTGGGTTGGGAAGATCTCCTGGAGAAGGGAATGGCAACCCACTCCAGTATTCTTGCCTGGAGAATTCTATGGACAGAGGAGCCTGGTGGGCTACAGTTCATGGGGTCACAAACAGTTGGACACAACTGAAGAACTTAAACACTTTTCTCAAGATGGAAAAGATGGTATGATCAGAGGAAATGCAGCGGGTGAACATTGAAAAACCATAGAATAAAGGGCAGAAGTAGAACTAATGGAAACCAAGATAAGAACGAGAGTCCAGTAGCAAAGAAGCAAGCACATTAATATTATTATGTTCAGGATATACAACAGCAATACGTTATGCCTAATTTTTTTCGATCTTTGATAGTCTGTGTATCTGACAATATTAATTTTATAACATGCCTACTTGAGTTAAACTGGAACCAAGAAGTCTGTTTTGGTATCTGTACTACTAAATAGCAGCAAAATCTTAGGTCAAAATCCCTCGACATCTTTGGTCTTCAGTTTTCAATTCCATAAAAATGATGGGTTTGAACTGGATAATTCAAAGTCATGTTCAGATTTTTAAAAAAAACACCTACAAGAAGAGTGTTCCTCATTCAATTCTGTATCTACTTGTCCAGCTGTTTATTCACACCTACCCCTCACACCATTCCATGCAAGAGGTGATTAATGTTATGACAACTCCCTATTCTTGTACTCATGACAGACACTGGTAATTAGCTAAAGCCCTTTGCCGCCAAGTCTAGTCACTGAGCTCTCCTTTTCTTTCAAACTTTCTAGCAACCATTTCTAATCAGTTGGAGATGGTATTTGAGATAAAAACCATTCACCATCCTATAAAATCATAACTATGACTTTCAGTATGATTAAAAAACTTTCTTAGTGAATATTTTCTACATCTTAAAAAATTATGATAATTCTCTCCTATGAATTAAATTGACTTTCATATTTTGTACTCACTGGATTGATAAAATAGGATATAAGCTTTGTCAAGATAACTAAAGATACCAGCCTACATATTTCCTGATTTATTTATTCTGAACCATTTGAATAACCTCTGCTAATATGATTTCCTTAGTCAGAAGCACCAATGCTAGGAATTCTACACTCATGTAAACTGTCTAAGAATCTAATATATATCCATTAATCCTATTCAATGACATAAGGAGGTCCAGGGTAATGAACTGTTCTGTACTGCTAATTAAGCATGTGTTCAGTATAATAAAACATAGGGAGAGTAAATCAGGATTTTAAAATAACAGTTATCTCTAGGTTTTCTTTCATAAAATATTTTCAACCCTTAAATATAGAAGCCCCCACCATTTGAAAATGAGACAAGTAAACAAAAAAATATCCTTACCAGTTTTTCTGCTTCTGTGTTCATTTCCCTTAATTTCTTGATATGTTCCTTTTTAATCATGAGAATTTTTGATAGTCTGGTCTACAGACAATGAAAAAGAGATGTTTTGGAATAAAGAGAGGCACTTAAATATACCAGGTAGACATCAAACTTGTAAGTTTCCACTAAGATATTTTAGCAGATGTGTTTCAATATAAATATAGCACAGACACTATTTTAGAAATCTGACTGGCTGAGAGGAAGATATTTTAAAATCCACTGTAAGCAAGTACATCAAAACGAATAAGAAGTCAACCTGAATAAGCTTTCACTGGAACAACATGTAGACCAATCAGAATAATAACTATAATTAATTGAAGCACAAATATGTTAAAATCCATGCATTCAGACCGATACTTAAACAAAATTAACCACTGTTGGAGAACACTAGTAACCAAACTCATGAACTGGAAAACAAAGCCAAAAAAATCAAGCATTTATCCTGCCTTTCCTATACAAACTATGCCATTAGGTAACCAAATAATAGATTTGGGGAAGTTTTTCCTTGCAGAATGATTTCAGCTAACAAATAAAGAACAAGAATGGCACCATTTTTGCAATCCTAATGAATGAATGGATCTAGGCATTGATAATTTGTAGCAGCTAACATTATATTTAAAAAGAGATAAAAAATAGGGGTATCCTATCAGAGCTTTCCAGGTGGAGCTAGTGGTAAAGAAACCGCCTGCTAATGCAGGAGACACAAGAGATGTATGCTTGATTGCCGCTTTGGGAAGATCCCTGGAGTAGGAAATGACAACCCACTCCAGTATTCCTGCCTGGAAAATTCCATGGACAGAGGAGCCTGGTGGACTATAGTCCATGGTCGCAAAGAGTTGCACATGGCTGAGCACTACTACTACACATCCTATCAGAATACAAAAGTATGCATAAAAGTAGTCATATACAAACTATACCAATCAAATAAAAAACCCAAATCAATTCAAACCTTTATATTCAATGAGCAATTTACATGAAGTACAAAGACAGAAGAGTATACTGGATGTTATTACAAAGATTCAGTCAGCAAAATCCAGACAGTGGGAGACAAATAATACAGTTTATTCAACAAAGAGGTTAATGGGAGAAAAGAAGAGCCAATATTTAAGAGCCAACTAGACAACTGGAATGCTGACTGGATATGTGATGATATTAAGATATGTTTTTAATAGACATGTTTTTAGATGTAATAATAATATTACAGTTATGTCTCTTTTTTTAAAAAAGGGCCCTTACCACTTAAAGATACATAACAAAATATTTACAGATAAAATGATATGATGTTTAATTTCTCAAAAGAGAGAAAGAGGGTAGAAGTATATATGAAATAGAAATGGCCAGGAGTTTTTGATAACTGCTATAGCTAGATAATGGGTTCAGAGAGATACATTATACAACTGTCTGCTTTCATATGTACTAAATTTTTGATAATTAAAAAAATAAAAATAAAAAAACTGACCTAAGTTGATACAGGTAGAGGGAGGGCCTGGTAAGATATGTTATATACTTGTTCACACTGACCCTTTTTAGTAGGTCCAGAGCTCTGGACTGGTCTCCTGTCTTTAGTTGTTGGGTTTTATGGAAATTTGTGTGATTCTACTGAGTAAGAAACAGTAAAAAATGGATGAAGGCAACATCTTTCTCCCATTTTTAGTTTATCTTTCAGTTTTGTGTTTCTTGTTAGTTTTTGATAGAAAATCATGCTGTTTCTTTCTCATTCTTTTCAAAACTGAGTCCTCTCTTAGAGAGGGTCGGTCAGTCTTTTTAGATTCCTCAAAATCCCTAACCCCAAGAAAAAAAATTCATTGCGAACTATGAATTATGAAACTAGCAAAAAATGATGTTTATTTTGTCATAAGAAAAAACAATACCAAAGACAAAAATGTATCTTACAGCTCGACAAGAGCAAACCTGAGTTTCATAAAACTTTAGATATTACAAAAGACAAGTACATAAAAGGGCTTTTATTTTTACCTGCTAGAAAGCTTAAAATAATGAAAGCAGTGTTTCAACTAGGCATTACACATAGATTTTGAAGTTAAAATTAAGCACTGCAACCAAAACATCTAAGCAGCAATAAAAACATCAATCCTTTAGAAGTGGTGTATTAGTATTTAGCTTCTGACTCCCTCTGCTGGTGGATCTTTTGCTCCCCACTCCTCTTCCTCTTCACCCTCCTTCCCCATCTCCCTCTACCCCTTGCCCAAATATGACATATCAGCTTTGTTTTTACTTCCAGTATTTAATAAAAGAAAGAACGTCTTTAAAAAACAAGTACCCTAGTTGTGAAATGATAAGCCTTGGCTTTTTTCATATTTAAAATTTTTCATATAAAAATATCTACCTTTGAAAGTTAAAAGGTATAATTCTGTAGTTCAAGGATAATTAACAACATATAACTAAGGAATAAGAAATGCCATACATATACATACAAGTGACAAGACTTTTCCTCAAAATAACATTAATTGTAAAAGGTAACACTGAATATTTTAATGGCTTATGTTATAAACATTTTTATTTATAAAGACTTTATCTATCCCAAGCCAAATAGCTTTATTTTCAAAAAGGAAAAAGAAGAGGAAAAGAAAAGAAACAAATCAAACATCATTAGACTATGATTCAAACTAAATAATTTATTCAACCTTAAGAGTTAGGCTATTCAAGAAAACTGTTCTATATAATAATTGCTATTTGTTTCTGCTTTAGCTTTAGATTTCTTTGTGTCTAATCATTAAGTACTTAGCAAATGAATAGCTATTTGTAGTCACAGAAAAAAACTAAAGTTCCTCCTAACCGGAGAGCGGGCCAACACACCATAAGTTTTGAGGTGACTGATAATGGCAGGATTACTGAGGTTACTAAATAAAAACATTTATATTTATACAATTTATTAACAGCTAACCATTCAATTTCATAGAGTGTATGCTAGAACACTTATGCTAGAGTCCTTAACATTGCAAAATAATAAGAACCAAACCCAAGAAAAGCCCAACAAAAATAGACCTCTAAGTCTTTTTTGGCTGTTATAACTTAATTTCAAGCTTTGTTGGAAATAACAGTTTTTAAAACACAATGATTTTAAAAAGTGTAAAAATATTTGGTCCTAGAAAAATTTTCAACTTTAATAACACAAAAGATATTGAATTTTTTTTTAACAAATGAGCAAAATATTCAGAGCAATTCTTACCACTTGGATAAGGAATTCTACTGGAAAACCACCTAATGTTTCAGTGTCAGAGCCAGAAATTTTACTTCTCCAAGGTGACTGTCCTAATAAGGGATCATTATCCTATAGGAATAAAAGGGAACCATTTAACCACTGACCTTTCAAAAGGAAGCATTTTAATTTTTTAAAACTTTATTTTATTGAAGTATAGTTGATTTACAATGCTGTGCTAACTTCTATTGGGCAGCAAAGTGATTCCTTTCTACATATATGTTACATTTTTAAATGTTCTATTTCATTATGGTTTATCACAGGATATTGAATACAGTTCTTTGAGCTACAAAGTAGGAACTATCATAAAATTTTGAATAAAGAGCAAATTCTATTATAATTAATATTCTATTAGAAATCCTATGAAAAGGAAAATATTTCCAAGCTGAAGCAACTATTTTATTTACTTTATTAGCTTTTTATTTAACATCTGACAACTCCAAATAATGCGGGCACCACCTAAAGTTACTACAGTCAATCAATGTATATTTCATAAGGACATAGTTTACATTCAAAATAATCATTTAAATTACTGGTGACATTTAAAAAATATAACTTACTGTAATCGGTGACTGGAGAGGAGGAGTATAATGTAACCGTGGTGGAGTCATAAAAAATCGAGAAGGCCGCTGTTTTTGTCCAAAGGCAGCAATTGGCATCGTCTCATGAGGCTCATTACTCTTTGGGAAAAGAGAACAGACCCCAAAACTTGAAGAACTTTACCAATCATTTTAGCTTTATAAAAATTCTATTTTAGCATTAAATGTACACTAGTTTATTATGATTTATCATAAAATATATTAACTACAAAGATCAAAGGGCTAGAACTTAAATCAGAGTATGAATATTACTTGGCTACTAAGATGTTGAACCCACAAAAAGAAGAAAGTGATCTATGAAAGAAAGAAAAGTGATCTATGGCCACCCTTGGCTGTCTCTGTGTTAAAGACTATTTGAATATTACCCACTGTAATTAAAGGCAATTCTTATCTGGCCAGGGAGAGATGTTTTGGTGATCTCATAAAGGAAATTACATTAATGCAACAGAAGAGTAATTTTTCTCTTTTGAAATGGGAGGTTTAAAGATTTCATTCTTTAATGAAAAAAATAAGATTGATATACCTTGCTCTATATTTAGTCCAAATTGTCTTTCTCTCCTACTCCTCTCTAAAGTACGTTTGATAAGGAAACTCTTAGAATATGCAGAGTCACAGATTTTTTAAAAGTATGGAGCAGAAAAACAGTCTTCTATTTTTATACTAAGGAGATAAAGAAATTCTGATTTTTAATTGTAAGTTCAGAATCCTTAAAAATCAAGTTTATAACAAAGGAATGAAGAAGCAGGGGGATTAATGTAAACAGTTAAATTTCCATTATACTTAGAGGCAAACAATTTTTTTTTCAAAAAGTTTTTACTCATTAAAAAAACTATCAGAGTTATATTTACTCTTTATATTTTAACTTATTAGGAAAGTATATAATTTCCATTACCTTGCTAAATTAAGCATGATCATGAAATAATGGTTCAATAGTTTAATGGACTATATCAGAAGTTCAAAAGACCTGGATTCAAGACTTAACCTGGCAAGAATCCATCTTGAAAGCCTTGAATAAATTACCTAATGTACTTATGTCTCAGTTTCACCTTACGAAAAGTGGAGGTTATTAACATCCACCTTGTATATTCTAAGGATAAAATAGGAACATATAAAAATATATATATTTCAAAGTACAAGATGTTACTTCAACTTTCAAAGTTGTTTTACAAAACAACTCCTTTTTGTAAACTGGAAAACTTGTTTCAGTTGTTTTATAAAAACAACTAATCAGTTGCGTCACACTATAATTTGGTGTAAGGAAGGCAGAGAGATGCTAGATTCTGGAAAATGTAGAAGAAAATTAGAGTTCTGCTCCAGGAGTTCAGGAGGCAGGGCTGGGAACCCCTAAATATCTCTTCCTTTAAGACTTGAAATCTTGATTTCTATCATAAATACAACCCCTAAGAAAACTCTACAAAACATATTTTATAGGCATAAACCAAATATGTATTGTGAAATAAATACTCACAAGAACTTCATAGTCAGGGATAGTATGAGTTCCAAGCCCTGCCCTATCAAATGTTACTCTATAAGTAGCATTAAGAGTATCCACAGCATCTATTTGTCCAGTGAAGAGACCATCATGAACACCACGTAATCGAGCTAAAAAAAAGAAACAAAAAGACATTATGGTACTTAGGACACAAAAAACTCCCACGTACAGAACTGCTCCAAGCATGTACCTCAAAGTGGAGAAAGTACAGTACTGCTGTCTATTAAAGTTTCCAAAAAAGTTATGTATTAATACTTTATTTTAGGTTTAGAAGATCAATTAAAACACTTTTGAAACAAACAACAAAATTATAAATGGTGATCCTTAATTTGATAAATGAATGAAACCATATATCTACCAAACTAGGAGGAAAATACTTATTATAAAAGTCAACAAAAGAAACTTGGTCATTATACTCATGAATGAAGCACTAGGAATAATCCAAATGAAAAAAAGACAAGGTTGCTAAGCAGAAAAGATTTACTAGGCTTCAGACTGCTATCCTTAGAAAGGGTCGCCTACAAGGTTGACTTCTGGGAGCCTGAACAGTGAGAGAGTGTTCCCACTGCTGCCATACTAAGAAAGGTGGTTAACTGTACCCAGATTGTTTGTGCAAACAATGTGGTTACCAGCTTTCCAATTCTTGTATAAGCCAGGCAAAGGTGCCTACATAAGCAGTCCCCTATAAAAACCTTGGGCATTGAGTAATGAGTTTCCCTGGTAGACAACATTTCATAAGTGCGATTACAACTTGCTGCTAAAGGAATTCTGCAAGTCCTGTGTGACACCATACAGAGGGGACTCTTGGAAGCTTACACTTGTTTTCCTCTAGACTTTGGCCCCATGTACTTTTCCCTTGGATCATCGAAAAAGCAAGAGAGTTCCAGAAAATCATCTTCTTTATTGACTATACCAAAGCCTTTGACTGTATGGACCACCACAAACTCTGGAAAGTTCTTAGAATTCCAGACCACCTGACCCGCCTCTTGAGAAACCTGTATGCAGGTCAGGAAGCAATAGTTAGAACTGGACACGGAACAACAGACTGGTCCCAAGTAGGGAAAAGAGGATGCAGAGTATATCATGAGAAACCCCTGGCTGGATGAAGCACAAGCTGGAATCAAGACTGCTGGGAGAAATATCAATAACCTCAGATATGCAGATGATACCACCCTTATGGCAGAAAGTGAATAAGAACTAAAGAGCCTCTTGATGAAAGTGCAAGAGGAGAGTGAAAAGGTTTGCCTAAAGCTCAACATTCAGAAAATGAAGATCATGGCATCTGGTCCCATCACTTCATGACAAATAGATGGGGAAACAGTGAAAACAGTGTCAGACTTTATTTTCTTGGGCTCCAAAATCACTGCAGATGGTGACTGCAGCCACTATTAAAAGACACTTGCTCTTTGGAAGAAAAGTTATAACCAACCTAGACAGCATATTAAAAAGCAGAGACATTACTTTGCCAACAAAGGTCTGTCTAGTCAAAGCTATAGTTTTTCCAGCAGTCATGTATGGATGTGAGAGTTGGATTATAAAAAAGCTGAGCACCGAAGAATTGATGCTTTTGAACTGTGGTGCTGGAGAAGACTCTTGAGAGTCCCTTGGACTGCAAGGAGATCCAACCAGTCCATCCTAAAGGAAATCAGTCCTGAATATTCACTGGAAGGACTGACGATGAAGCTGAAACTCCAATACTTTGGCCACCTGATGTGAAGAACTGACTCATTTGAAAAGACCCTGATGCTGGGAAAGATTGAAGGCAGGAGGAGAAGGGGATGACACAGAATGAGATGGTTGGATGGCATCACCAACTCCATGGACATGAGTTTGAGTAAACTCCAGGAGTTGGTGATGGACAGGGAGGCCTGGCGTGCTACAGTCCATGGGGTTGCAAAGAGTCGGACACAACTGAGCGACTAAACTGAACTGATTTTCCCCTTTGCTTATTTTGCTTTGTATCCTTTTCTATGATAAGCCATGGCCATGAATACAACTATTTGCCAAGTACTCTTGAGTTTTTCTGGGGCTTCCCAGGTGGCTCAGTGGTAATAAATCCACCTGCCAATGCAGGAGATACAGGTTTGATATCTGGGTTAGGAAGATGCCCTGGAGGAAGAAAGGGCAGTATTCTTGCCTGGAAAATCCCATGGACAGAGGAGCCTGGTGGGCTACCGTCCATGGGGTTGCAAAGAGTCGGGTACAACTGAGCGACTGGTCACACTTGTACACACACTTGAGTCTTTCTAGTGAATCGCCAAACCAAATCTGGGTGTGGTCTTGGGGATCCCTCACATAGATGAATTCTTGTGCCACTATTATTTAAATTCAGTTTGAAGTAACATCAGGAAAATCCAAGGAAACAACCAGCATGGGTGAAAAAATTAGAACATTTAAGGTGTTAAACTAGGCAAAATGACACATTTTGGTGTGTGCTGTGCTTAGTCACTTAGCTGTATCCAACTCTTGGACTGTAGCCTGCCAGGCTCCTCTGTCCATGGGGATTCTCTATTTTTATACACAAAAAAATGATATTATTTTAATAGAACACAAATGTTCATTGCAAAACTGCTTGAAATGATCAACTGATTAAAAACTCAAGTGCAGAAGACTAAAATATCATTTTCAGTCTTTGACCAATTAAGGGAAAATTAAACAGGTATATAGAAGATAGGAGCAATAAAGTTAAATAAACAGAGAATTAGAATTTCTAGTTATGGCAGTATGAAGAGGCTAGTGATTCTTCTCTGAAAAAAGACTTGTATAAAGACAACCTGTACAAGATTGTCAAAGACTACCATTTCAAGGTACTGGAAATGGACTAAATGCAGAAAACAATTAAGAAATGAGCACTGTTGGAAAATTGCTAGAACTTCAGGTAAGGATTGGTGAAATGAGTTTTTCTAGTGTATGGTTGGTCATGGAAACAGTGCTGTTTGTTGCCAGAGGGGCAGACTGGTTGTGGACCAGTGAGTAAAAACCTGTGACTGTGTTAGCTAACAGTGGTGAACTCAATGAAGAAAGAATAAGAAAACCCTACAATTCTGGCAGCCTAAGATGCAGTCCTGTCTGAGGTGAGTGGCAGTATATAGGCAGGAGTTTAACAGGGAGATCCTGTAAAATAGAGAGCCATAAAAAGACTGAAATAAACTCTCCATAAATTTTTGCTTAAGTGGAAAACTATGTGATTTGGTGGGAAAGACCCAAGAGAGTCTGGTAAAGAGCAAAAACTAAAGGATGACCTGGAAACTGACATCAACTTTGTATGTGTTACCCAACTCCACCTACAGATTAGTCTAAGGCCTTTCTGGATTAAGATGTTTGAGTACAACCTCTGCCTAAGTCACTGGCTGACCACTAAGTCTGCATGACTTTATTTATTAAAAATTAATAAAAGAGCAAACAAAAACTAAGCAGAGAAATCGGTGGTTGCACAGTGAAAGTGTCAGTTGCTCAGTCATGTCCGACTCTTTGTGACTCCATGTGTGTCCATGGAATTCTCCAGGGAACAATACTGGAGTGGGTTGCCATCCCTTCTCCAGGGGATCTTCCTGACCCAGGGATTGAACCCAGGATCTCCTGCATTGCAGGCAGATTCTTTACCATCTGAGCTCCCAGGGCAAGTTACTAAAGGAAATACAACAATTCTCAAAAAAAAGAAAGAAAGAAAACAGACTTGCTAATACATTATCTCAAACATCTAGTTTTTAACCAAAAATTACTAGACATGTAATAAAGTAAAAAAGCGTGATTCTTACCCAGAATAAAAGTATAGTAGGTAGAAACTGAAAGAGATGATATATTAGCAGAGTCTTCAAAAGTAGGTTTTATAAATATGTTCACAAAATTAAAGACAATGACTCAATAGGAATCTCACAGAAACTGTACAAAAGAACCAAACAGAAACTCTAGAATTAAAAAGAAGATATGAAAAAAAGCATCAGGGAACATTTTAGATAATATATTGTGATAAGTTTGGATTCTGCTCTATTAAAGAGAGATCAAGATAGAGACTATCCAATCAGAAGAACACAGAGAATGAAAGACTGAAGAAAAATGAAGACAGCCTCAGAGAGCTGGAGAAAGATATCAAATGCACCAGCATATTTGTAATGAGAGATGGAAAGGGAAGGAGAGAAAGCAGCAGAAAAACACTATGGCCAAAAATCTCCCATATTTAATTTTAAAATTAGATCCTACTTATCAATGAAACTCAATAAACCTCAAATAGGATAAATTTAAAGAGCATCAAATCTAGACACAACATAGTGAGATTTCCAAAATCCAAGGACAAAGAAAGAATTTTGAAAGCTTCAAGAGAAAAATGACTCATCACATGTAGGAGAATAGCAGCACAACGAACAGGTACATTTCTCACTTCTCATCAGAAAGGATGAAAGTCAGAAGGCAATAGGGTGACATATTCAGGGTGCTAACATGAAAAAACTGTCAGTCAAGAATTCTATATCCTGTGAAACTATTTTTCACAAATGTAGGAGAAATGGAAACATTTTCAGATAAACAGAATCTGCGGCTACTAGACAAGATAGGAAGAAATACGAAAACACATCCTATGTAATAAAAGGAAACAATACCAGACAGTAACCAAAATTCACAGCAAGAAAAGAAAAACACCAGAAATGGTAAATATGTGGGTGCATATAAAAAACAGTGTATACAAAATACAACACTTTTTCTATATTCTTCATTTCATTTTTAAAAAGTAAGATTATTTAAAGCAATAATTGTAATACTATATTCTCAGATGATCACAGATATAATCTAATGCATTTGATGATGACAGTAATAAGAAAGTGGGAGAAAATGGAGCTATATTGGAATAAATTTGCAATATTTTATCAGAATGAATTCAGTATTAATTAGATTCTGATATGTTCAAAGTTCATACTGGAAAAAAAAACCTTCATATTGTATTTCCCAGAGCAACACACACACACAAAACCTTCAAAAAACATCTAAAAATAACAACAGAGAAATTAAAATTGTATACTAAATTTGTACACTAATATACAAATCCTAACTATGTAACTATACTAAATAAAACTTGTATACGAATTTTATATAGTACTTAACACACAGGAAGGCAGCAAAGGAGGTACAAAGGAACATGAAGGATATGAGACACCCTGTAAACAAAGAGCATGACAGGCAAAATTCAACCATATCAACTACTACATTAACTGTGAGCAGACTAATCACTGATTAAAAAGCAGAAGGTGAGCGGGGTCAAAAGTCAGGGGTCAAAATTACAAACTTTCAATTATAAAATAACTGGATTTCCCAGGCAAGAATACTGGAGTGGGTTGCCATCCCCTTCTCCAGGGGATCTTCCCCCACCCAGGGGTCGAACTCAGGTCTCCTGCGTTGCAAGCAGATTCTTTACTGTCTGAGCCACCAAGGAAGGAGTATAAAATAAGTTAAGTCTATATAAAATAGATAACCAACAAGGACCTACTGTATAGCAGAGAGAACCATACTCAATATTTGGTAATAACTTATAATGGAAAAGAATCTAAAAAAGAATATATATATACACACACATGGACACATCCATACAAACACACACATCACTCTGAATCACCCTGCTATACACCTGAAACCAACCACTGTAAATCAACTATATTTCCATAAATTTTTTAAAAATTGTAAACATACAAAAAGTCATGTACAAAATGTACAACATGGTGACTATAATACTGAATTATAAACCTGAGAAAGCATCACTACAAACAAAGCTAGTGGAGGTGATGGAATTCCAGTTGAGCTATTTCAAATCCTGAAAGATGATGCTGTGAAAGTGCTGCACTCAATATGCCAGCAAACTGGCAAAACTCAGCAGTGGCCACAGGACTGGAAAAGGTCAGTTTTCATTCCAATCCCTAAGAAAGGCAATGCCAAAGAATGCTCAAACTACCACACAATTGCACTCATCTCATATGCTAGTAAAGTGGTGCTCAAAATTCTCCAAGCCAGGCTTCAGCAATATGTGAACCGTGAACTTCCTGATGTTCAAGCTGGTTTTAGAAAAGGCAGAGGAACCAGAGATCAAATTGCCAACATCTGCTGGATCATCGAAAAAGCAAGAGAGTTTCAGAAAAACACCTATTTCTGCTTTATTGACCATGCCAAAGCCTTTGACTGTGTGGATCACAATAAACTGTGGAAAATTCTTCAAGAGATAGGAATACCAGACCACCTGACCTGCCTCTTGAGAAATCTGTATGCAGGTCAGGAAGCAACAGTTGGAACTGGACATGGAACAACAGACTGGTTCCAAATAGGAAAAGGAGTACGTCAAGGCTGTATATTGTCACCCTGCTTATTTAACTTCTATGCAGAGTACATCATGAGAAACGCTGGACTGGAAGAAACACAAGCTGAAATCAAGATTGCCGGGAGAAATATCAATAACCTCAGATATGCAGATGACACCACCCTTTGGCAGAAAGTGAAGAGGAACTAAAAAGCCTCTTGATGAAAGTGAAAGTGGAGAGTGAAAAAGTTGGCTTAAAGCTCAACATTCAGAAAACGAAGATTATGGCATCTGGTCCCATCACTTCATGGGAAATAGACGGGGAAACAGTGGAAACAGTGGCAGACTTTATTTTTTTGGGCTCCAAAATCACTGCAGATGGTGACTGCAGCCATGAAATTAAAAGACACTTACTCCTTAGAAGGAAAGTTATGTCCAACCTAGATAGCATATTCAAAAGCAGAGACATTACTTTGCCAACAGAGGTTCATCTAGTCAAGGCTATGGTTTTTCCTGTGGTCATGTATGGATGTGAGAGTTGGCCTGGGAAGAAGGCTGAGCGCCTTCTTTTGATGCTTTTGAACTGTAGTGTTGGAGAAGACTCTTGAGAGTCCCTTGGACTGCAAGGAGATCCAACCAGTCCATTCTGAAGGAGATCAGCCCTGGGATTTCTTTGGAAGGAATGATGCTAAAACTGAAACTCCAGTACTCTGGCCACCTCATGCGAAGAGTTGACTCATTGGAAAAGACTCTGACGCTGGGAGGGATTGGGGGCAGGAGGCGAAGGGGACGACAGAGGATGAGATGGTTGGATGGCATCACTGACTCGATGGACGTGAGTCTGGGTGAACTCCGGGAGTTGGTGATGGACAGGGAGGCCTGGCGTGCTGCGATTCATGGGGTCGCAAAGAGTCGGACATGACTGAGTGACTGATCTGATCTGACTGTATTGGTATTTTTCTTTCTGACTTACTTCACTCTATATAATAGGCTCCAGTTTCATTCACCTCATTAGAACTGACTCAAATGCATTCTTTTTAATAGCTGAGTAATACTCCATTGTGTATATGTACCACAACTTCTTATCCATTCGTCTGCTGATGGACATCTAGGTTGCTTCCATGTCCTAGCTATTGTAATCAGTGCTGCAATGAACACTGGGGTGTGCGTGAGACACACTTCAGATTCACAGATACAAAAAGGTTAAAAGTGAAAGGATGGAAAAACATTTACCACAGTAACAACAGAATACTGGGATGGCTATATAATAAAAAGTGAAGATAAGGCGTGAGCTTCCCTGGTGGCTCAGCGGTAAAGAATCCGTTTGCAATGCTGGAGATGTGGGTTTGATCCCTGGGTTGGGAAGATCCCCTGGGTCAGGAAGATCCCCTGGAGAAGAAAATGGCAACCCACTCCATTATTTTTGCCTGAAAAATCCCATGGACAGAAGAGCTGGGCACTCTACAGTCCACAGAGTTGCAAAAGAGTCGGACATACACACACACACACACACACACACACACACACACACACAGAGTCAGACATGACTTAGCCACTAAACAAAGGTAAGTGATAATACCAGAAACAAAGAGGAACATTTCATAATGACAAGAGAGTCAGTGTATCAGGAAAATGGAATGCTCAACCCAACAGCAAAATACACAGTCCTTTGAAATACATATGGGACATTCTGCAAGGCAGACCAGATGACGGGCCATAAAACAAGTCTCAACAACTTTAAAAGAAGTAAAACCATACAGAATACTTTCTCCAGCCAAAACAAAAAGAAATTAGAAATTACTGAGTCTTCATCAAGCAGACTTTGTTATATAAAATAAACTAAAAGAATACTTATAACATGAATACTATAAGAACTCATATATTCTGGATGGAGGACCACCTTATGTTCTGACATATATTGTACACTTAGATACACCAAACTTTAGAGGGAGATTTATAAAACTTTAGAGAAAACTCTCTTTCTACACTTCTGTGGTATTTTTGTTTTGTTTGCTTTGAGAATGCATTGCTTTTATAAATCAACAAAAAGAAGACATTTCCATAATTTTTATGTGGACATCATTTATGTCCCTCTACCACAGATCTATATTTGAAATCAGGTTCCCCTATTATTATAGGAGTATCTATCAGTTCGAGTGATGACTAAATTCTAACCAGTTTTACTTAACTGGTTCAAAGATTTTTAAAAAATATTTAAACTTCTTCATCTCTAAGGCAGCCCTCTCATTAACAGCCATTTCTGTACTAGATTACTAGTGTCGACAAAGCAAACCTAAGATAACAGAAGCAAAAGCAGCAATGTAAGTTAGTATATTACACATGATAACTCAGGGGTAAAAAACAGACTCTTGGTCAGCAAAGCAAGAAAAAAATATTGTTGTTGTTATCAGCACTTCCTTTATCCTAAGGTTTTGAGAATACTTTACAGAGATTTCAAAAACATCAGGTAGAGTAAATCCTATTAATCCATAAATCATATTAGACAATGTTCATTTACACTTGTTACCCTACCTCAGTTATTAACAGCACCTCCTCCTCTACTCTCAGAAGATGCTTATTTGGGTGATAAATTACATGGCCACTCTACTCCTCTGACTGTTTATAAGGTCAAATACACAATGCAAGAAAAAGAGACTTAGATAACCTACATTACTTTTAGGACAGTTCCAATTCTTTAAATTTCTTAACAAGCCAATCATTTAAAAAATCTCTTCTTAAACCCTGACTTCTCTGCCTACACAGAGTTCTAGAACTACTCAGAGCAAAAAGGACAATTGATGAATAACTTCTTAAATTAATACAATGTGGCTAAAGTATGATGTCTAGACATTGCCCCCAAACTTCTCCACTATTCAAATTTTCCATCATTTTGGTGTTTGTCAAAACCCTTGTGTTCTTAATTGTGTATCTAAGAATCATGTACAGTCACTTTTTACCTGTTGCCTTTCCACTTACTGCACAATCTCAAATCAGTTACTTTCAAAATTCCTTTTGTTGTTGTTTTTGAGGAAAATTCTGTCTACTACTCCTTCTTTACTAAAAACTTTCTTCCCAATAAGGAGTGTGAAATTTTGCTTGATTATATACTTTTTCTTTCTGGGTAACATTTACATACAGTAAAATGAAAATGTAAGCATATAATTCTATAAGTTTTGACAAACGATATCATCCATCCTTATCACGTCATGAAATATTCTTATCCCAGAAAGTACCCCCTTCCCAGGCAATCCTTTCTTCCAAAGTGACCACTTTTCTGATAATATTTTTCTACCATAAACTAATTTTGTCTGTTTTACAACTTCATATAAATTGAACCATATACACACATTTTTTAGTTTTCAGTTTCTTTGCTTAGCATACTGTCTGAAGTTAATCTATACATCAGTAGTTTCTTTATATTGTCAATTTATATTTCACTGCAAGAAAATACCATGTTATGTTTATCCATTCGCCCATTGTTGGTGCGAATCTGGGTTTTGGCTATAAGATTGGAACAAAGATGCTATGAATATTCTTGTACATACCCTTCTGTGAATAGCACTTTTCATTTCTCTCACTTAAATACCATGTAGCAGAACTGGTGGGTCATAGGGCAGGCATAAATTTAATTTTATTAAAAATTGTCATGCTTTTACTTAGATGTCCATTGGCAGACAAACGGATAAGAAAGCTATGGTACATATACAAAATGGAGTATTACTTAGCTATTTAAAAGAATGCATTTGAATCAGTTCTAATGAGGTGGATGAATCTGGAACCTATTATATAGAGTGAAGTAAGTCAGAAAGAAAACACCAATACAGTATATTAATGCATATATATGGAATTTAGAAAGAGTAACGATGACCCTATATGTGAGACAGCAAAAGAGACGCAGATGTAAAGAACTCTTGGAATCTGTAGGAGAAGGTGAGGGTGGGATGATTTGAGAGAACAGAATTGAAACATGTATATTACCATATGTAAAACAGATCACCAGTCCAGGTTTGATGCATGAGATAGGGTGCTCAGGGCTGGTGCACTGACATGACCCAGAGGGACA
Source organism: Bos taurus (assembly GCF_002263795.3). Lineage (NCBI taxonomy): Eukaryota > Metazoa > Chordata > Mammalia > Artiodactyla > Bovidae > Bos > Bos taurus. Next base: position 29,278,948 of record NC_037343.1, read on the forward strand.
GGATGGGGAGGGAGGTGGGTTCAGGATGGGGGTCACATGTACACCCCTGATTCATGTCAATGTATGGAAAAAACCACTACAATATTGTTATTAGCTTCCAATTAAATAAATAAATAAATTGTCCTGCTTTTCTCCAAAGTGGTACACCATCCTATCAACAATTACGGTAGATCCACATCTTTGTCATTTGACGTTATCAGGAGTTTCAATTTTAGCCATTCTGGTGTGTGTAGTGGTATTTCATTATGCTTGTAATTTGCACTTCCATGATGATTAATTGATGCTGAGTGTTTTTTCATGTGCTTATTGGCCATTCATATATCTTTCTCTGAGAAGCCTCTACACAAGTATTTTGTTTAATTTTTTTAACTGAATTATTTATATTTCTATCACTAAATAATTGAGTTATTTATGTTTTCTAGATGTAGTCCCTTTTCAGATATAAGATTTGGAAATATTTTTTCCTAGTATATGGCTTGCCTATTTGTTTTCTTAGTGTTGGCTTTTAGTGGGCAGAAGTTTTAAATTCAAGCTCAATGTAAAAAATCACCTTTATTTTTGTCAGATCCAAGAAATCTCTGACTACTTACAGATCACGAGATATTTTTCTGTGTCTACTTACTGAAGTTTTATAGTTTTAGCTTTTACATTTAGCCCTTTGGTCCATTTTAAATTAAGCTTTTTGTATAGCATGAGGAAAGGTCAAGGCTCATTTCCATATAGATATCTAGTTGATCAGTTATTATTTATTTGTATAATTATTTTTTTATTCTTATTGCTATTTTATCTAGCCTTTTTGGCTGTGCAGCATGTGGGATCTTAGTTACCCAATCAGGGATCAAACCTGCACCCCCTGCAGTGGAAGCACAGTCCTAACCACTGGACTGCTAGGGAATTCCTGCTCATTTCACTTCAGCTTCAAATAGTATTCCATGTGAGGATATACCAGTTTATTCATCTAATGAAGGACACAGTGGTTCTTTTGACAATTACAAATAAAGCTGCTGTAAACATCCATGTGCACTTTTTTGTGCAAAAATAAGTTTTGAACTCATTTGGTTAAACAACAGGGAGCGTGACTGCTGGATTATGTGGTGAAATATGTTTAACTTTGTAAAAAATCGCCAAACAGGTTTCCAAAGTGGCTGTACCATTTTGCATTCTCGCCTGTTGCTCCACATTCTCACTAATGTTTGGTGTTGTCAAGTTCTTGATTTCACTATTTAATTTGCATTTCCCTGATGACACATGATTGTCTAATGTTGATCTATTTTTTGGCACTGCATCTTCTATGTCTTCTTCCTTATTTTTCTGGCACTAATTCGGAAGCAATCATCTCCATCAAGTTGCATTGTTAATTCCTCTGGTGTGATGTCTATTAGTTTTTGAAAATATCTGCATCTCAAACCCCTTCACCCCCAACCTTCCCCCGCCTCACCTCATAAAGCTACAATCTCTTTCATGATTTCCTTGACTGGTTCTATCAGACTTTTTCTATAACAGCAATGATATCTTCAATGATATAATCCTTCCAGATTTTCGTGTTTTCTCTATTTGCATTCTCTTCCACAGCATTGACAATCCTTTCCATAGAGTACCATGTGTAACGAGCCTTAAAGGTCCTTAAGGCTAAAGGCTGAATTATAGATGTTGTATCTGTGTTCAATGCCTTCAGGGCTGAACTCATGGGATTCTGGGTAGCCAGGGGCATTGTTCAATATCAAAGAACTTTAAAAGGCAGTTCCCTACTGGCAAAGTACCTTCTGATTTCAGGGACAAAGCATCAGTGGAACCGATCCAGAAAAAGGGGTTTTGTCATCCAGGACCCCTTGTGGTACAACCAAAAGACTGGCAGCTCATGTTTATTTTTCCCCTTCAAGGCTCCGAGGTTAGCAGTTTTATACATAAGGGCAGTCTTGATCATAAACCCAACTGCATTTGCAGGTGTTAGCCTATCTCTTTCTGCTTTAAATCCCAGTGCTTGCTTTTCTTCCTTACTAATAAGGCTTCTTCTTTTTTTTTTAAACCCAGAATAGGACACTTGTTGGCAGTAAAAACCTGTTCAGGCAGATATCCTTTCTCTTCCATGATTTCCTCAAAGGCATTTGGAACCCTGTCTGTTGCCTCTTGGTTGGCAGAAGCTGCTTCTCTTATCATTTTGATATTTATTAAACCAAACCTCTTTTTAAAATTATCAAATCATCTTTTGCTGGCGCTAAATTCTTTAGCTTTAGATCCTTCAATCCCTTTTGCTTTGTTGTCCATAGGTCTGTCTTCCTTATGTAGATTCTACACTCACATAAGAGCTACATTTTCATTATGAGATAAAAAGATATTTCAAAAAATGCACGGTATTCATACCTGCTGGCATAGCTGAAGCTATAGCTTCACAAATTTCCTTTCGTTCTTTTTTTTTTTTTAACACTGATCCTTATGTGGATTCATTTATCTTGAAATAGTGGGCAATCATAGCTGAAGAGCTCAATCTACAATACATATCAAGCAATTCAACTTTTTCTTGTAATGTCATAACCTTTCTCTGCTTCTTGGGAGCGACTCCAGCATCACTGTGGCACTACACATGGGCCTATGAAATTATTCATAGTCTATGGTGTTGCACTAAAGATAATGAAAAATATCTGAAAACTATAAGAAATCACTTTTTAAGGCAATCACATGCATTTTGCTGCAAACTGATCACATGGAGATGATTACTATTACACAGCATTTTAAGCAGATACTTGAAACACCTGAGCTCACTGCAATAGCAATAGAAGGTTGCTACGAAATTTTTACAGCAGTGCAGTGTGTACTACAGTTAATTTTGAGAAGTTACAGTTGAATACAGCATCTTTATGTTTGCTTCCATTTCTCTCAATGGTAAATGTATAGTCTATGTTTGTGGGAGTAAGTTTTGATGAATTTCACTGTTGCATTTTATGGGAAGCAAATGATAAAATAGACTATGTCTACATATATCTTCTGCATTCATGACATATTAACTTTTAAAATTTTTTCCAATATTTCAAGGCTAAGCAATTCATCTGCAAGTTCTTTCACACTGTCAAATCTCCTCCCAAATTGTCAATGTTTATTGAAAAAAAAATCCACAAATAAATGGATTCACACAATTCAAACATGTCAAATCCATGCTGTTCAATGGTCAACTGTAGTTGAGTGTGGCTTTAAAAAAAATTCAGTTTGATAATCTCTAGTTTTTAAGTACAGTGTTCAGTTCATTGAGATTTAATATAATTTTAAAAGGGCGAGATATAAGTCTACCATCTTGTTATTTATTTTCTACTTCTCTGTACTTTCTTTCCTGTCATCTTTTCACTTAACTGAGAATTCGTTAGTATGTCAATTTAATTTCTTTATTGGCTTTTTAGGTATATCTCTCAACACTTTAAAAAGTAATTCCTTCAACTTGGACAGCCAGATGCAAAAGATGAAACTAAAGCACTATGTCATATCACACAGAAAAATCAACTCAAAATGGATTAAAGACTCGAATGAGAGACCTCAAACAATAAAACTCCTAGAAGAAAACACATGTAGCATGCTCCTTGACACTGATCTTAGCAATATCTTTCTGGATATGTCTCCTCAGGCAAGGGAAACAAAAGCAAAATTGAATACATGGGCTCATATCAAACTAAAAACTTTCTGCACAGCAAAGGAAACCATCAACAAAATGAAAAGACAACATACCAAATGGGAGAAAATATTTGCAACTCATATATACATTAATTGGCTAATATCTCAACTATATAAAGAACTCAACAACAAAAAGACAAACAACCCAATTAAAAAATGGGCAGAAAAAAAATACAGTTATCATATGATCCATCAATCCCACTCATGGGTATTTATCCAGGAATGAGAAAAACTCTAATCTGAAAAGATACATGCACCCCAGTGTTCATCAGCATTGCAAAAGCAGTATTATTTGCAATAGCCAAGACAGAAACAACTCAAATGCCCAGCAATAGATCTGGTTTAAGAAGATATGAATCTCTCTCTCTCTATATATATAAATATACAAACACATATATCTCACACACACACACACACACAATGGGATATTACTCAACCATAAAAAAGCATGAAACATTTGTAACAACATGGATGGATGAGAGTATCAGTAAGTGAAGTAAGTCAAAGACAAATTATATGATATCACTTGTGTATGGAATCAGAAAAATAATACAAATGAATTTATATACCAAACAGAAACAGATTCACAAACATAGAAAACAAACTTACAGTTACCAAATTGGAAAAGGAGGTGTAAATTAGGGGTATAGAATTAACAAACTACTATATATAAAACAGACAAGCAACAAGGATTTACATAGGGAATTTTATTCACAAAATTGTTTATTAACTGTACTTCAATTAAAAAAACCACAATGAGATATCACATCACATCTGTTAGAATAGCTATTATCAAAAAGGCAAGAAATAACAGGGTTGGCAAGGATGTGGAGAAAAGGGAACCCTCATACACTGTGTAAACAGGCGCAGTCACTATGGAGAAACAGTCCCCTCCAAATTAAGATTAGAACTATCACATGATCTATCCATATCTATCCCACTTGTGTACCTATCCAAAGAATACAAAAATACTAATTCAAAAAGATATATGCACCTCTATGTTCATCACAGCTTTATTTAGAACAGCCAAGATATGGAAATAACCTAAGTGTCTATCAATGAAAGAATAGAAAAAGACATGCTCCACACACAGACACACTAAATACAGCTCCACTGTAAAAAAAGAATAGTGATTACCATAAATGGAATACCACTCAGCCATAAAACAGAGCAGTCACTACCAGAGGGGAAGGAGTGGGATGGGGGTGGGGGGTAAAACAGATAAAGAGGATCCCCTGTATGGTGAGAGATAAGAACTACATTTTTTGTGGATAGCATGCTACAGTGTAAGAGGAAGAAAAAACATACACATGAAACTTGTGTTATAAACCAAAGTTACCGCAATAAAAATTAAATTAAAAAAAAGAAAGTAATTCCTTTACTAGTTCTCAAAGTACAGTGCACTCCAGCAGTGTCAACACCTGATACTTGGAAACTTCTTAAAATGCAAATTCTCAGGCTCTACCCCTGACTCTGAATCAGAAACTCTACGGCAGGGGCCAGCAACCTGTCCTTTATAAAGCTCTCCAGCTAATCTGATGTACATGTTCAAAAATGTTCAAAAATCTAAGGCTTTTGAACCTTAATATTCTAAGGCTTATAATATCCACTCTTCACGTATTACACTCTAATAATAATTAATACTGTATGCCTTCACAACAAATTTAAGAAACTTGAAACACAACAGTTACATTTTATGCATATATTTACCATTTCTGGAGTTCTGACTCTATAGTCAAGGTTCCATTTAGTATCATTTCCCCTCAACCTGAAACTTTCATTTGAGGTAACATCTAGTGTTCTCTTCCCATGAGAAGTCAGCAGCTATCTGTATCACTGTTCCTTATATATATTGTTTTCCTAAGATTGCTTTCAAGATCTACTCTAACTGTGGGGTTCTGTACACATGTGGGTGTATGACTTGGGTTTTAGAGTACTAACGTGTGGTATGTGGCGTGTGTGTGTCACTCAGTCGTGCCCGGCTCTGTGATCCCATGAACAGAAGAGACTGATGGGCTACAGTATTTTTTCAGGCAAAAATACTGCATCGGGTTGCCATTCCCTTTTCCAGGCGATCTACACAACCCAGGGATTGACCTCTTGCATCTCCTGCAATGGCAGGTGGATTCTTTACCACTGAGTAACCCGGAAAGCCCAGAGTATTAAAGACGCATACTTTTTTTTTTTTTAATTAAATTTGACTAAAGTGGCCAAAATGGCGGAGTAGAAAGATCTAGAGCTCACCTCTTCTCAGTGGCACAACAAAATTATAACTATTACAGAGCAAGTATTGATGAGAAAGACCAGAAGGCAAGCAAAGAAGATCTACAACTAAAGACATAAAGGAACCATAACCAGACACGAAGGAGGGACAGGGACGCAGTAGTCAGGAACTATACCTCCACAAGGGTGACCCACAAAGGGGAGGATAATCACAACTGTAGAAGTTTTTCCGAAGGAGCAAGGGATCTGAACTCCACAGACTTCCAGTTGTGGCTCTCCAAACTGGAAGTCCTGCACTGGGAAAACAAGCCCCACAACGTTTGCCCTTGAAGGCCAGCAGAGCATACATTCAGGAGAGCCAGAGTGCTGTGGGAAATAAACTCCATTCTTAAAGGGTGACATAAAACCTCATACGTTCTGGGACGCAGTGCAAGAGCAGTAATTCAAAAGGAGCCTTGGTTAGACCCACCTGCTGATCTCGGAGAGCCTCCCTGTGAGGCAGGAGCCAAGTGGAGCTCATCCAGGGGAAAAAGACACTTGTGGCAGGCATTTCTGGAAGCTTGTTCAACCATGACACTGCCGCTGGCAAGCGCCATTTTTCAATCCTCACTCTAAGGTAGCAGGCTCAGACCCAGCCCCGCCCACCAGCCTGTCCGCACCAGTGCTGGGACACCTCAGGCCAAGCAGCTATCTTGGCGGGAACACAGCTCCGCCCACCAGCTGGCCAGCAGGGAGTCCCTGAGCCCACAGCCGCTTCAGGACCTGGCCTTATCCACCAGAGGGCCCAGGACCCACCACTGACACCAACGCACCCCTAGGGCCCTGTAGCCAGGGACTTTGGGACTGGTTCTGCCCACCAGTGAGCTGGCACTAGCCCCAGGACCGAGCCTCACCCACCAGTAGGTGGACACCAGCTCCAATATCCCAGTCCTACAGATGGAAAATCCAGGATCCAGCTCCATCTATCAAGGGGTGGGCACCAGCTAGGGGATCTGATACCCTGTCTCATCTTCCACTGGGTGGACGCTAGCCCCAGGACCACCACAGCCCTAGGGCCTGCTATTTCAGGATGCAGCCCACACACCAGCAGGCTGGCACCAGCCCCAAGACCCACTGAGTCCTGGCAGGCTAATACCAGCTCTGGGATACCTCTGGCCCCTCAGCTAGCTGCACATGGTGGAAATGCCCCCATTCACCAGTGGTGGGACACTAGGCCGGGGAAAACCAGGGGCTCTGGTCTGCCAACAGCAGCCTGATAGCTGCTCCTAGACGCTCTGGACCCCTCAACCAGTAGCCCCAAGATCCAGATCCATTGACACAAACTTTGGGATATCCCAGACCACACCCTCACCCCCAGGCAGCCATGCCAGGAACTGGCCCACCCACCAGCACTAGATCTGGGACCCCAGATCTAGATCTGCAACCACCCACCCCAAAACCAGCTCCACCCACCAATGAGCCAGCATCAGTCCCAGGACTCCCCACCCCGTTCCACAACCAGCCACCTGATGACCTAGCCCACAGACAGAAGCCTTCCACAAGGCAGAGCCTAGCAACCAACCAGAAGGAGGGTCAGCCACACCTACCAGACTGTCCATAAATAGTCCACCACGACAGAAGGATCCAGGCAGCCCACACAGGGAGCACCCCTAGAGAATACAGCTCTGGTGACCAGAGGGAAGTGAGCTGCTGGGAAGCACAGGAGATCTCTTACAAAAGGCCACTTCTCTGAGGTCAGGAAATGTTGTAGATTTAAGTTAAATCTTTATGACTTATTGACTTTTCTTGTGTATTTGTCTGTGTGTGTGTACATGTGTGTGCATGTGCATGCGTTCAGTTGTGTCCAACTCTTTGAGACCCCATGGACTGTAGCCCACCAGGCTTCTCTGTTTATGGAATTTTCCAGGCAAGAATACTAGAATAGGTTTCCATTTCCTCCTCCAGGGGATCGTCCTGACCCAGGGATCGAACCCACATCTCTTGTGTCTCCTGGACTGGCAGGTGGATTCTTTACCAACTGTGCCACCTGGGAAGCTATAGTACTGTATGTCAATTACACCTCAATAAAACTGGAAGAAAAAAAAATCAAATCTTTTGTCTTTTTACATGCCACTGTGCCTCTCTTTTACACTAATTATATGTTTCAGTTCAGTTCAGTCTCTCAGTCGTGTCCGACTCTTTGCAACCCCATGAATCAGCACGCCAGGCCTCCCTGTCCATCACCAACTCCCAGAGTTCACTCAAACTCACGTTCATCGAGTCAGTGATGCCATCCAGCCATCTCATCCTCTGTCGTCCCCTTTTCCTCCTGCCCCTCCCAGCATCAGAATCTTTTCCAATGAGTCAATATTGTCCCACAGGTCTCTGAGGCTCTATGAATGTTTTTTCCACTTTTTTCCTCCATGTTTTCACAATGGATCATTTATACTGATTTATTCTGAAGTTCACTGACTCTTACTTTTTGTTGTTTTCAATATGCTTTTAAGCCCATTTAGAAATTTTCTTTTCAGACACTATACTTTTAATTTTCTATTTATTTTATATAAGTAATTTCCATTTTTCTACTGTGATATCCCCATTAATTATGACCATATGTACATTTAAGTTCTTGAACATGTTTTATAACATATATTTTGAAACCAATTCCAATATCTGAGTCACCCTAGCATCTAATTCTGTTGATTGCTTTTGGTCTTAACTATAGAACCTGTTTTCTGTTTCTTCATAGGTTTAGTAATTTTTTATCATATGCTGACACCTCCCCTAGACCAAATAGAAACTTTCAAAAGCTCTAGTAGTTGATTCCTACAAACTTCTTTCATATTTTGATACATCTAGTCCCCCTAGATGTCCCCCCTATTCTGCATTGTAAAAAAGTACCTACTTACTGATCCTTTGTAAAACTTTCAGTTCTTATCAAATAATATCACTAGTCCTTAAAATTCTGGAGCAATTAACTTTTGAGGATTTCCTAGTTGGGTCTATAAGTCACTCTATTCACGTCAGCATTTCTCTGATTAGTCTACATTGTAGACTTTGTATATCTACTTATGTATATGGGGTTTTTAGAACTAACACATTTTTTCAGGAAAGCTATCTCTTCCTCACTCTATCTCCATCCTCACTCCCAGACTAATTTTGTTAAGGGAGAGATCATATATATCACCTATAACTTCTGTACATGGTGGGTTATGACTAAATGCATCCTTCTCTTTTCCAATTGCATTTCATATGCATGATATAGCCTTTTCCCTGTTGTCTATTTTTCCTCTTCACTACCCATTTTTACAATATAATGAAAAAATGTGCCACTTTTATAACCAGGAAAAAATGATATAAATATGTAATTCAAGGCTCCATTTCCTCCAGAAAATACTCTCTGATTAATCCAATGATTTTTTTCAAACTTTAACTCTATCTACTCACTGAACACCTTGCTATTGCTTGTATTACATAAACTGTAATTTTAGATTACCAAATTATTAAGGATTAACCTAAACTTGAGATTTTAGTGGCACTTTCCCTCAATGTTGTAACTGAAGTGACCATATAGAATCACTACCTACAAATTGACAGAATTTACATCTTTACAAAATTTTGGGCAAACTAAATTATTCAGTAGGTAGTTTATTTAGTCATTAGAAATGGAGTATTTATAAACCTAAAGATCACAAGAACAACAGTGTTTGTGAACTAACCAGGTAAGACTGGTCAGAAAAGAAAATCAATATAATATAGAAGCACAGATAAAACAAAATTTAAAAAATTTAAACATTACATTTCATTTTAAATTTCATCTTTGTGGCCGTTTATGTTGTGGAAGACACTGCTTTGAAGATGTACACTTTTATCCAACTACTTTAAAACACAGACTTCACAGATGAAGAACAGTAACCTCTACAGAATATTGCTAAAGAAATATAGTTTAAGCTTTCTAAATGTAAAGGCCATTTGTCTAAGAAAGGTTATCTTGGTGAAAAACCACAAGTCAAAATAGTAATAAGCTTATCTTTACCTACCAGTAACTTTGGTTCCAATAACCAAGGGCAAAGGAATCTCGTCTGGGAGATCTTTGAATTGTGAAACATCTGCAACTTTCCTTTGTTGTAAGAGCCTTATTTTCTGCCGTTTCTGTTTTAATGCTGATCTCTCTTCCTCAAAAAATGCAGAAGAACATCTAGAATAAATTATAAAAATCATATAAAGTGATAACTGTCCTATATAAAAACTTCAAGTCACACCATCCATATCACT